>NW_022145612.1:33513322-33941706 GCF_000002235.5 Strongylocentrotus purpuratus | reverse complement strand
TTTTTTCAGAAAACCCTCAGAAAAACTAGTGTAAAATATCCCCCCCCCCCCCTCCAAAAAAAAAATTAAAAAAATTGTAGAGTGTAATCAGTGTATAGCGTGAAACTGAAACCTTATTTTTCCGATGTTTCAGAGAGCCTTAGATATTGTTTTTAAAGAACAAAAATAAACTTATTAATAAAAATTAAGATGGAAGTATTTTGATGCTGGAGGGTGATATGAATGTTTATTATACCTTGACTACAATTGCACGTATTGCTACAGTGGCATGAGAAAGAAGCTTGAATTGACGTCCCCATCACTCCCACCGCTAGATGCTCCTATCGTCAAACTAGGGGTGAGTCACAAACCCTATAATTACGGTCTTTCTCATTGTTAGAGATGAAGTCATATTTCAGCTTTTGTCAGATTTTAGGGCTCCTTATCACATTTGATGAGATAGGAAAAAATTATCAGAGCAGCAAGTTAGGGAAAGTTTCATAATAAATTAAGATTTTTTTTGTTTTTGTTGTTGATTGAGATTGATAAAAGTCAAGTGGATTCATCGCTGGACTGTCGATTATAAGGTCCGCGGTTTGAGTCCTGCCGTGGCACTAATGTCCTTTGGCAAGACATTGATCTATAATTGCCACACTCCACCCAGCTGCACTGCCAAAGCCAGGGTAATTATGCTGCATTATTTGTAGAGCGCTTAGAGACTTCTGATAAAGTAAGTGTTAGGCGCTATATAAGCAAATATAATTATAATTATTATTATAAAATCTCCCACCAGTAAAGTGTTATTGATGTAAAGTGTCCTGCATGGGAGCAATTCAATGGTCTTTGCACCTAAATTACAATGCAAAATTCATTCACCCTTTTTTCACTGCATGTTTTTGACATTTCTGCAGGTTGATTGTCTTCAGACAACATGTCCAGGCTGTCCTAAGTCTTTGCTTCAAGGAGAGGATGATCATCTCCAGAAAGCTGCTTCACATGTCATTTGTGAATGGGCAACAGGGATTGCCAACAAGACCTTCGCCAAC
This sequence comes from Strongylocentrotus purpuratus, assembly GCF_000002235.5. Classification (NCBI taxonomy): domain Eukaryota; kingdom Metazoa; phylum Echinodermata; class Echinoidea; order Camarodonta; family Strongylocentrotidae; genus Strongylocentrotus; species Strongylocentrotus purpuratus. The sequence goes on along the minus strand of NW_022145612.1, from coordinate 33,940,681 downwards.
AGCCTGCAGCTGGCCCAGCATCTCACGAATAACAAGTTAGTCACCAAGAGCTCCAAGTCCATCCTCATTGTCCAGAAGCACATGGGTGAAGTTCCTAGGCCTGATCTAACTCCAGAGATGCGACACCGAGAGACGAACTACCACTTGAAGCAGACGTTGCAGTATCGACGAGAAATCCGCAAAAAGCAGGCAGAGGAGAACCAACATAGGCTGCATTCAAGTCCAGTCAGCAGCAAACACCTTACTGCTGAGGACAACCTCTCCTTACAAGTAATGCGCACTGACAAGGCTACACAACTAGAACAGAGAGATGTGCCGGCTTTTAGTGAAAGTTCAGTTGGAAACTCTATAACATTGTCGGAGAGTGGTGAGAGCAGTACTAACCCAGAGAATCATTTGTCTTCAAGTAATGCTTCTGTTGGAGAAGGTACCAATGTTGCATCCAAAGAAAGCCCAAGCAAGAGACGTTTTGCTCCAATACAACCAAAGACGCCGGTTAGAGACACTGGTGCACCAATGGTACTAATAAGTCCATCAGCCAAGAATGTAAATGGACAACCGATGCAACTAGTTGTCATGAACAGACAGAAAGTCATTCCAGTGCAGGGTATATCAAAACTTACAAGTCCTCAGCAAATGAATGTGATATTGCAGCCTGGACAGAATGTATTTCAGAGTCCAGTCCAGTCTGTATCAGCAATGGGTAATCAAACACCAGTTAATGTTGTAAACAGTCCAGTAGTAGGCAATACTGTCCTCAGTAGTCCAGTCATACCAGCAAATAGTATTCAGAGTGCCATCAAGAGTGGACAATATGTTCTTGTAGGAAACACACTTAAACAGTTGCGGAGTGGTCTTCAGACTGTCACTAATACAAGTGCTGCAATAAGACAGAATCAGGGACAGCCTGTTGCTTGCCAGAAGACTGGCCTGTCATCTCAGGGAATCACATATAAACACGGGTACTAGCAATGTAAGATCACAAAATGTGACTCCAGTCTTCTTTGACAGAACTGCCCCAGCCTCAGCTCCAACTTTGACCAGCCCTGTCAATGTGATGACACAAGCCTCAAAGCTTGCATCCCCAGCCAATATCTTGGTTCGAAATGCTTCATCCGCTCTTGTGCACCTACCACTCTCCCAGTCGATAGCCACAAGCGATAGCTCAATGTTGAAAACGTCTGTAACATTTGCAACCCAACCAATGAAATTACCTTCTTCTGTAGCTGTAATAGGTTCTGATGCATTCCAGGGTAATCACATTTTGTCTAATGCATCTCAGAGTGGGGTCGATCCAAATAAGACAGCTCCCTCTCAGTTTACTGTAATAAATTCGACACTCCATGCTAACAAGCTTGAAAAGGGTACACCAGCTGGTAGTAGAACTATTAAAACTGGTAATGTTGTGCAATCAGATGTGGGAAGGTGCGTTGGAGGAAGCTCCAAGGCTAGTATCTTGCAGAACTCTGGGAGCAAGACTGTTGCCAGCTTACTAAAAAATGCTCAGGCCTTTTCATCATTGGCATCTTCTTCAGTGGCATTACCAAAGCTGGCTGTACCCAGTACTGCAGTTGTAGACTCCTCAACAAATTTGGTCTTGGCACAAGTGCAAAATCTGTCAAGGCAACAGGATGGAAATAAGGTGCAGCATTATGTGATCCAAGCGACCGCTGGAGATGCTGGTAACCCTGCTCTGTCCAATGAGAGGAATGCTCTTACATCAGCGATGGGTAGTATTGGCCCAGTAATTGTGAATTCTCAGGAGCTTTCATCCTTGCAACAAAGAAGCATCCTGACAGACATTCTTACAGAGCAGGGGAACATTCAGCAACAGGCAAATAAAGGTGGTTTGGCCCTCGAAACTATTTCAGTGGAAGATGCTAATGTACTGAACCAGTTGGTGACACAACCCTCTGTGTCCTTGTTGACCGATGCGGATCATAGTAATAACACCATGCTGATGGTTTCAGGCATGTCTGCTGCCACCATGCTTCCTCACAAATCCAAGTCCCCTGACACACAGCTCATAAGTCAGTTACCACAGAGTAGTCTGGCCATTCGAACCAGTCAAAACCAGCAAACAGATGTCAGTGTATCCCTGCCCCTGAGACAAGTCTCTAAGATGCAACAGTTGACGCAGATCCGGGCATCACAGCCTAAGATGCTTGAAAGGTTATTAGCCTCTGAAAATCTGTCTTATATTAGTACTCCCCAGAATGAGATACGCAGTGCTCGGTCTGTTCCTACTACACCAATAGCAGAGTTGCAGTCTCCACCACCTCACATGATGATGCGGGCCCAGAGTGCAGCTATTCCTGTACAACAAGGAGGAGACAGTGTACCACCTAGCCCTGTTGATGGGAAGTCATTTGCATTCACTCCAATAAACACAATTGAGTTTGAGGGTGGAGAGAGTCCTCTGAAACCAAAGCATAAACCCAAACCAACCCATCCCACTGTGAGGAGTGCATTAACACAAGCTCTTGTAGGCAATGACGTACAAGAGTTTAATCAGAGTAAGAGTAAGGGAAAGCGTTCTCAGCAATCTGAGTTTTTGACACCCAATCGCAAACGCCGTCTCTCCAGTAATTCAAAGAGGGTAGCTGCTGCAAGCCCAAGTGCTGTTCAGTTCCAGAACCAGGTCCAAGTCCGTCAGAATGTGACGTCTCCAGGTACGAATCAGCTTACCAAACAGCAATCTAGATTTATATTCAAACAAGCCAACAAGGTGTTAATCAGGGTTCTGCTGTTGGTACTGGAAACATTCAAATCCCTTCTCAATTCCTTGGAGGAAGCTTACAGAATCAGCAGGCTACGTTGCAAAGGAGACGCAATCCCTCTGGTCCTGCCTCTTCTAATGTAAACATGCAGATGTATGGAGATGCAGAAATAGAACTTTTGAACCTTCTGAATGTTAATCCTAGCCTACAAGCTATGCTAGATAAAAAAGCTTTACAGAACCGCAGTCAGTCTGTTCCTTTACCAGAGCAACCAGCCAATAGGTTTTCTAGGCTCCAGCTCCCAACTCAGCCAGAAGTTATAACCAATCAGAACCCTGTGGTGAGCAATCAGATTACTTCATCTCAGATGCAGATTATACCTGTGCAGTTAGAAGACCAAGTCAGACAGATTCATCCTACCAATGGATTCACGGCAAAACGCAATCTTACTCAAGATCTGCTCAACCTAGAAGTGACGGAAGAGGATTTTGCTCCTGAAACCCTTTTGAATACTGAAATCAACTCTGGATCTAATCTTCAACCAAGTCACAGTCTTGGTGAAACCAACTGGTCTGGTGAACAAGTTGAAACCTCAGTGGCAACGGATACAAATGTCGGCTCCCAGCTAGCTGACTTCAACATGAAGTATGATGAGATGACGGATCAGCAGAATGGGAACTCAAACCATCTTGCTCCTAACCAAACTCTTCTCCCCAATCAGGCATTCAATGATACATCTAACAGTACAGCCTCATCCATTAGTGATGGAATGATGATAGAAGAATTTTCAGATAAAATGTTCCAAGATATTGAAGATCAGGGCTTTGAACTGCCTCCAACTCCTTGGCAAATGGGTACAAGTAGTACCTCTCTTTCAACTCTGGAGTGTGGTATTTAGCATACACCAGAATTACTTTGTCTAGATGACTCAGCCTTTGATGGGACTGTGGATAATTTTGTATTGTTTAAGGGATGCCTCATGCATTGTCTTTGTTTGTAGATTTGTTATTGTTGACTTATCAACATCCCTGGTATTAACGGAAGCAGAATTTTCAGAACCGTGCCCATCGTGAAGTCATCCATGCTATTGTTAGCACTGTCTCACATCATTATATTTTAGTAAGAATATAAGTTTACCTGTAATAAATCCTTAGATTTAGGATTAGTATTAGTTATGTTATTTATTTTAGATAAAGAATCGCCAACTGGATTTGGTGAAGTGAAGTCACCATTGAGATTGATGGTAATTCAGGAAAGAAATCCATTATTGCAGTAAACATCCCTTATGTACTAATACAGAATGAGATGAGATCACTTATGAGTATTTTTTATTACACAATGTTGGTAGCCCTTAATCTCATATAGGGAAATGCACAAGTGCAAATGACTTGTGTTTTAATCAAGGTTTCCTTGAAATTTTAAATGGCAGTGTGAAGAATCTGTTTTTAATTGCACAATTTGATCAAATTTGTGTGCTTATGGGAATGAAGATATTGTAGTATATACCTAGTGTTCTAGAAACTAGACTTGTGATAGTTGAGAATTTACAGAGCTGTAATATAAGAATGATGGTGATTTTCTGTTATTTTGATAACAAAACCTAGCCTGCATTGTGTATAGAAAGATATGGATGATGCATTGTGGTTCCAGGGAATGTTTGTACAGTATATGATTCACAGATATGTAATAGATGCACTGGAGTTTTTAAAGAAAGATAAGCACACCATGATATGTAGTTAGTTCAAGTCATGCTCTTCCTTCTAGCCGCTTTTCATGGTTTTGTAGAGCATAGATTGGCATGGTGCTCTGATGCTCTCGTGCAAACTGTTATTCCAACTGACATCCTATTGAAGCTACCCAAAGTTGTATGATAACTGTGTGAGCTTCTTCATCCAAACCCTCTCACATCAACATCATTTTCCTTCTATAATGTCATGCAGTGGTAATGTATTTTTCTCATTTACAACATTTTGACAGAAAGATATTCTCCTTCATTTTTTATGGATAGCTTAAATATGCATGAGTTATGAAACAATCTAAAGATGTTGAAAGAAGAACTATACAGGACACATTAAAGGTACTATGTCCCATTTGCAGCCAACTTCAAATTCTGTAGAACTTTGCAGGAAATTATGAATATGTCATGTATGTCCTATCTGTGAAATTTAAACATTAGCAGTGTCTTAGTATTCAAATTATTCAAGGAAACCCTTTACATTTTAGACTTCACTGTCTGACACTATTGAGTGACTGACTGACTTCATTTTTTCTTTGGTAATAACATACATAAAATGAGATGTAAAGGGTTCATGAGCATTTGTCTCCATCGATAACCCACCTCTTGTAATAGCCAAAACTAAAGTGATTGAATCTTTGTGCAGCACAAAACGTACATCATTCTGTCAAAGGGTCTGAAAATACGACTATTTACTAAAAGGATTGCAATCCCTAAAGTCAATTCAACAATTGATGGTCGTAATCTTCCCACAAAAAGACATTTTCAAGCCCTTTTGTTTTGAGGGATGTTCGAAATTAGTGTTATCTTTCAAATGCCAGTGGAATTTAACCTTTTCACTCGTTTGGCCTGCAAATGGGACATAGTACCTTTAATGCTCTTGAATATCCAATAACAACAAACTAGCATTTATGTAATATTCTACACATAAAAGCACAGAGTGAACCTCTGGTTTTCTGCTTGATAATAGAATATCCATGTAGGCCTAAAATAATGATGAGCTAACACTTTTTATGGGTTCTGTTCAGTCTTTTGTTTCCCCTGGGGAAAGACAAATTATAAAACTTGTGAATGCTATTTCTATGAGAAGTATGTTGATAATGGCAGTGTTCGTATTTTTTTTATCTCTCTTAGACCTATATTAATCTTGCCTGTGTTGGATCCCTTGCCAGAGGCTTCAAGTAAAATATCCTCCTTTTACCATATTTTAAATTTGATTCAACACCATGTGCTCCTGTCATAGCAACAGAAGATAATGGTGCTGTATAAGAACATTTTCATGACTGTTTTGAAATAGGACCAATTTATGTGAGGTTTTTATTTTATGAAAAATGTACATCAATAGTTTCTGAGATGATGTACATGTATTTTAGAAAATAACTTTAATCCAATACAAGAACTACAGATAATGAATAAGTTGGGAAGATGTTATGTTTGATGAAGTATTGGGTTTCAATAGAAACTAATCAAATCAATCTGAAAAATCATTTTCATGGTTTTATTCAGAAAAATAAGACACTCATTGTCACTGCAATCAATATTTGAGTGTATTGTGCAGATCTTACACACCTAGAATAAAATTCAAGAGTGGGAATTTTATGTTTCTTCCTTGCATTCCAAAATTCTTGTTTAAGGTGGCCATGTTGAACTGTATAGGAGTTTATCTTTGTCATCTGTGTAGGTTAACTTTGAAGAGATATTACATTTTCTGTTTGGAGGACAAAATGGCATTAACTCTCTAACAATTAGTTAATGCTCTTCTGGCTCCAAACAGATAATTTAATTATTGTTTTAACCGTACTATATGAGGATGACAGGTGATTTATGGTGTTGAAAACAGTGACAGCTGTAAGTAAAATATTACATTTATTTCATGTTCTGATTTGTGGGGACACCTTTATCAGGGTAGAACACAGCCCCCAAATTTTCACTAGAGGGCCTGCATTTTTAGAGAAATCATTTTGTTTTGTGTTCCTTTCATGATTTATTCATCACTTCAGTATTCCTCATATTAAGGCACATTCAGTCATTCAATATCTCACTAATAAAAATTGTTTCCACTCTTACAGCTCACAGATATATCTCTAGTGTAAGTCTCAAAGTATCCCCACAATTGGATTATTTCCAAAGAATACTGGTTTACTTGTATGTTGAAAATTCCCATTTCTTTTTGTTTCAAGAGGATCCGAGACCATGTTCTTGTTTAACAGCCATAAAAGCTCAAAAGAAGGGGGAAACACAGAGTTCTTTGAATTGTCCCCCTCTTGAGATGTTAATATGTATCGTAAATTTTCTGTGAATTGTAGGTTTAGATAGAAATTTCATTTGTGAGATATTTATAAGAGAGTAAGTCATTCATAAAAGGGAATACATCTAAAGCCAATAAATCGTTGAATATTAAACATTAGCCTTTGCTTTCTCAAAATACACATTTTCTAAAGTAAATGTTTTAGGGGCTGTGTTTTACTGTTATAAGTGATTTTTTTAAAGAAGAAATTAATTATATCGATTTTGCAGTCTTCAATACCCTTCAAAATCAAGTGAAATGGTTGATTTGGTATTGCTATCCTTCTCTGATAATCAAATCCTTTTAACTCCTTTGATGAGATCTTAAAAGTAATTTAGATTAAAAACGAGAGGACGTTTAATGTTAGGAGTGCATTATGGATGTAGTCAGGCTGCATTTATTTATTTGATGTTACTCTTTCAAGTTATGATTTGAATTATTAAAGATTTCAAGAAATAGTTATTTCAAGATCCTGTTTTGTGATTCCCACTGATAGTTTATGTATTTAGCCTCCTATACACCCCCTCAACACACACACACACACACACACACGCACACACACATTGTCCTTAAATTGCCTTTATCTTAAGTTGTAATGCTTTGATGATACATGCCATGTATAGTATAAACTCTAGTCTCTAGCTTGAAAGGACTTCTCTCAATGGTCGCACTCTTTTTATTGAAATGAAGTAAAGTGTTTGATATGTGTGAGCAATGAAACAAAGGCCATTGATTCCTTCCTATTATTTTCTTGCACTGCAGAGGACAAACATATTAAAGGATTAATGTGTAGTAATGAAGAGGAATTTCCTCTATAGACTACACATTCTACAACATTGTGAGGTGGACTTCTACATTCATTATATAGGGGATGATTAAAAGGTGAATATTGTGGATGGCAAGCCTGTATGATTGTCTACAATTGTGTCTGGGATCATGAACGTATTTCACATTGGATATTATCATCAAAACAAGAAAGTTTTGTCAACCACATTATATAGTCCAAAATAAACTACTGGTACTCAAAAAGAAATTATATCATCTTTATGTTGGTCAATGGAAATAGGTCCTTGATGCTACAGTGAGACAAGGGATTTGTATTTGGTGAAACCTGTAGAAATCTCTTGTCAATCTGCCTATTTTTCTTTGTTTTGTGTGTTGCATGATGTACATTCTGTACAGCAGTTTGATGTTGGAACATTTGTGATGTGTCATTTTTCTCCTCATTATTTCACACCTGGCTTCCCATAAATGTCTCTGATGCATCGTGTCTTTCGTTCTGAATGTTACCATGGTTATGATTTCATGTTGCATTGGTTCATTTGTAAATGACTCACTCCATGAAAGATTTGATGTTCATCCTAATTGTTTTACCAATGCTGAACATGAGTGCAGCATATTGACTAGCAACAGCATTTGGTACTTATGAACATTTAAATCAGTTTTTTTTTCTTCAAATTGTAACCGTGAATAAATCTTTAGCAAAGAGTTGGAAGACAATTAGGGTGTCTTTAAAAAATGCAATGAGATATTAATCAACATCATCTTAAAAAGCACTCAACTGTTGACCTTTATACTTTGTATTTGACGTTGTGGTATTTGATGCATAATGCAAGGCCTTACACCAAATTTATAGTTCTTGTTTAATGCAGTGTGAAATTCTAATCAAGTCTAATTTTATCAAACATTACCTACAAAGTTTGTAGAATTTATTCTGTACTTGATTTTGCATTTTGCATTGCCTTTTTTTCTGAGACACTTTTTTCAAAATATAATCATTGCTCTGTCTGTTCAGAAACAAATCTGTCTACTATCTTTAAATGTTGAAAATGCACATTCTTTTGCATAATAGAGATGGACAAATATTATCTACAATTTCTTTATTGACAATTCACTGCATTCTACACTGATTTTGTTGTTTTGTTCTATGTGTTTGATAGTACATGTACCTCTAAAAGTGTTGACGTGGCATGCATTATGAGTTTGATATGCATCCCATACTGAATCATGGCTATAGGAAAAGATACTTGTACTTGTAGCTGCTTTGTACAATTTTAACAATGCTTTAATATCCCAGGTAAATTTACTTTTAATTTGTGATACTTGCAATGTTTTTACTATGTGTGAATAACACAGGTGTAGATGAGCTTTTTATCTATCAGAAGTTTTATGTTTGGTTGTTCTTCTAATTATTTTTACTTTTTGAGTCATTGAGTCATCTCCAAACATACCCACCTTGCATCTGAAGGCAGGCATGGTTTACATGTTTGTCGAATAACATGCAAAATGACTGAGAGTCAGAAAAAGTTTAAAGGTACTATGTCTCTTTTGCAGCCAACCTCAAATGCTGTAGAAATTTGCAGGAATTATGAATATGTCATGTATGTCCTATCTGTGAAATTTAAACCTTAGCAGTGTCCTCATATTCAAATTATGCAAGGAAACCCATTTACTTGCTAGACTTCACTGTCAGACACTTTTGAGTGACTGACTGGCTTTTTTTTCTTCTTTGGTAATAACATACATGAAAAGAGTTGTAAAGGGTACATGAGCATTTGCCTACATCAATAACCCACTTCTTGTGATGGCCAAGATTAAACTGATTGAATCTTTGCGCAGCATAAAACGTATGACCATTCGGTACAATTGTCTGAAAATCAAGACTATTACTTTTGGGCTCTACAGCCTTAAAGTCGATTTGACAACTAATAGTCATTATTTTCCCACTTGAAGACATTTTCAAGCCCCACCTTTTTTAGGGAAGTTCTAAATTAGTATTATCTTTCAAATGCAGTTGGAATTTAACTTTTTCATTTTTTGGCCTGCAAATGGGACATAGTACCTTTAAAGTACAGTGTTAGAGGAAACTGTGTTACAATCCTTGAAAGGATTAAGTAGTGCTTGCCTGCACAGGATTGTCTGTGTTGAGAGTACATTAAAGGAACTGCTTTGAGTTCTAGGTATAAAGTAGATTATTTTTTTGCACAATCTAATAATGTTCTCTACCCTAAATATTCGAAATTAAAAATAAAGATACCTGCCTCACAATTTCAAAAGAAAATGAATGACAGCCAAGTTACAGCAATAAAAATATGAAATCAAGCTGGTTTGGCCCAATAATGCAATACAAAGTCCAAAGTGGTCGTGTTTGTTAGTCTGTAATTTTCCACCAATGTATGAAGGTTTTTGTATTTTTTTTTTTGTGGGGGGGGGGGGGTATTTTGTTCACAAGATTTGTCACTGAATGCATTTCAAAGTACAGTAGAATGACTTTATGACACTCTACAAATGCATACTTATTCATTCATTCTTACTAGAACTCAAGGAATCTGTAAAGGACATGATAATGACCTACACATTTATAACATGAAGTTTGACACAGGAGTCAATACCTTGGGGATAGGTCACATTAGACTGGAAATGTAACTGCAAAGTAAAATGCTATGCAGCTATAAGGCAGAGAAGATAAGATAATATTAGTTACCGTTCATGGAAGCACATCTAATTTTAGCTGTTTAAAAAGGATATTTTTTCGATGATAATTACACAGGGTCCTATAATTACAATTGGCATTTTCCTAGTTCCCAGCTACTAAAATATTAAAGCAATAAGTGTATATACTTTAATAGCCTGTGCACAAACATGACCGTATACATTTCACTGTACATTATTAAATCCAGAGGCATTAATTCAGCATAATAGTTCGGGGGGGGGGGGGGGGGCAAAAACAATAATAATAATAATAATAGACACATTTGTATAGTGTGTAATGTTATGTTTCTAAGAGCTTTACACTCTTATAATTAGTATGCCAGTCATTTAATTTGATTGCTAATCCGCACATGATATTGCATTCACTCCACTGACTCCCTGGGGAGTTTTCTGGCCAGGCAAACATTTAACAAGTGCACTCGTACCAATCCAACCAATTTAAGATTTGCTTCCTACCGGTGCAGTAGATATGTAAATTTGATAATGTAATTTTTTCTTCAGTTATTTCCATTTGCTTTTATGTATGTATATTACTGGATGAGCCAAGTCACCATTTCTTCTTCTTGTTGGCTGCCGGATAGTGACAATTTTATACACGATTGATTGTTTTTAGCGGTAAAATAGAAATGATAAATATAATCCAGATGACTCAGAAAATCTTGATGAACTATTAAACTTGTTGATTGTAGGAAGAGCAGACTGTGATAGCTTCCTTTCCTTTTGTGATTCCCTCCCTCTACTATTAAGGGTTATGCAGTGAAATCATACTATTGTTTGTTGTCTAGTTGCTACCAAGTGTTTGTTTGCCAAAAATCCTGCGTTTTGTATTCTGTATTTTCTCCTTTGGATTCAGCAAGAATGATTCATGTGAGGCATCATTTATTGGATAAGTATACCACTGCAATTTCTTTTTCTTCTCCTTTCTTCGTTATGTAAAAGAAATACTCTTTCACATTTAAGGAGATAATTTTGAGGCTTTCATTTCTAAATATTGAAGCTGGATACAGTGAGAGCTAGAGGAGAAGTACTGATAATCCAGCTGGTCTGTAAAGTGTGGTGCTTCTTTGTCACTTAGAATTAGAATGCAACTGTCTTTGAAAGAAAGAAAAAAAAGTAATTTCAACTGACAATATGCATTGCTGGGCAGGCGCTATTTGCGCCACATTTTAAACATATTTTGTGATGTATAGTTGATGTGTCAATGACTGAACAGCATGTTTGTCTTGTTGTTTCTTTGCTCTATTGTTTTGATCCCATTTCACCATTTTTACTGTGTTTTCCTGTGTGTGTGCAAGAATCTGAATTTCTTATAATACAATCTGATAGAGCAACAGAATATATCTTTTGTCTGTATTTGTTAGTGTGGTTTGTGTTTCTGTTGCCTGTGCATGAACTTATTAATTTGTTTCTTCAATATTTCACTGCAAGCATTTTTTTCCCTAATTTGTGAACTTTAATTTGTTTAGTTTGAAAGAGGTTAGATATTATCATCTTATAAGTGGCAACACCTCAATTGTCCTTCTTTACATACATTACTCTAGCAAAAAGTCATCTTTTTAAAGCACTTTTTAAACAGAATTTATTTTACAAAGCTATGATGATCTTTTCTTCTTGAAATTGACAAAACTAATAGTGCTGTATGGTATATAATCCCGTAGGATTTTTATGCCAAAGTTTTTTTTTTGTTTTTTTGTTGTTGCTGTTTTGACTTCATAAGGGTCCCAATTGGCCAAAAATGATGGGGTTCAAATTTTCAGACCCCTCCCTCATTTCCTGGGGGGTCCAAAATGGCTTATATAAAATTTGACCCCAATGAATAAAAAAAATGCAAATAAAAATCAACTTTGGCACGAAAATCTTATGGGAGCTGTTCAGTGACATACCGTACCACACTATAAGGCTCTTCCTGCAAAATCATTCAAACAATTTTAAAGAGCTATGGTCTCTAAGAGAGAGAGGGGTGAGAATTTTTATGCTGGCAATAGTTCAGAAAATGGTTGTGCATTGTTGGAGTTGTTGACAATGGACCGCAAATCGGCTTACTCTATGTTAGCAGCTAGCAGCTCTTCATTCGTTTTATATTGAAAATTATAAAAAGTAATGTGTGAATTTGTTTTCAATATGTCAAGGGCAATAGTATGATGGAAAACAAATTTAGGTATAAGCAGAGGGCAAAAAAACAGAAAAGAGGGGTTCGTTTGCCACTACATCACAAACTAAGCTCAAACTTTTAAATCACAATACACAATATTTCAGAGGTGTTTATTAAAATTTGTAGCAGTTGCCCCTAAATCGGAGAGGGCTTCAAAAAAAACGGCCATTTTGATGGAAAATAGTACTTTGTACATGATATTGGAAGAAAACCTTGAACCAGCTTGGTGTCATATGAAAGAATTAGATTATCTACATTTTGATACCAACTTTAATGGAATTTTAATGTAATTGGGATCGATTAACATCACAGATTTAAGAAACATGATTATTTTGTCAAAAACATTATTTTCAGTTCCTTTCCAGGAATATGCCCAGGCACAAGGACAATATCTTGTTTAAAAGAGAGGCCTTTACCTCTTTTCAGTAAAAAGTTATAGCAATTCAAAGTCAATTACCATCATTTTTGCTTAACAGTAAACTTTCAAAATGAATTTAAACACGTACGCCACGGGGCCCCATCGGTAAATAAACAGAAGTTGGGCAAAGCCAGCTCAACGCGAAGGGCAGGCGCCGTCTGAGTTTCTGTTGATACCCGCCCGACACCCGGCTCTGCCTGGTGTCCACACCTCAGGTACATATACCGTAGGACATTACTAAGCACTGACAAGACAGTTTCTCTAGTATCAAGAATATTGAAAGTTTCTCAAAATGCAGGGCATACATTTATCCCAGGGAAAAATTCCTGAGTTGCAGGAGCAGAACTACACAGCACTTTTTTTTTTCATGAGAGAGAATAAATTCACTTCCTATCTGGAAGTGAGCATACAAGAATCTTTCCACATTCCACATTCCACACACAAAATCACATTATGACAAACGCATACTGCACAGCTGTATATGATACATCTACATATTTTAATATTTACAAATAATTATATATCTGGTTGCCTTTTTAATACATGATCACAGAATTTTATCAATACATCATGGATATGTCACGTACACGCACCTCAAAATTCAAACGCATAGATTGATAAGAAAACCTACATCATATCTTGGAAGTAATCGACACAGCCGACTGATTTTAAAGTGTATGAAAAACAGAACTTGGAAAGAAATATGCAACTATAAACTTCAGACCTGGGATAATTTTATCCTCAAAATTGATGACCCCTTCCTCTTAAGAACACTTGTACGTATTGATATAGATTTAAATATAAGGCAAGTGAAATAGGATTTCATAACTCACTTTTATTTTACTAGCTAATATGCTGGAAATTACTTTCATTACACCAAAATTGTAATATAGAATGATCTGAATTTGTCTCTCTATTTTAAATCCAACATTATCTCAAAAAGCTAAAATTTCAGATATGGTGTGTAAAAATATTTATTGATACATGAATACAAAATGGATGAAAATGGATGCACGTCATACCACTTTTACTTTAAATGACCTTGCTCTATTTAATTTTCTTTCTGGTATATTGCCTTTTAAAAGATATCTTTAATTTACATACTGCATTTTAATTTTGAATATCTGCAAACTTTTGAATCTCCTTCCTTGTACAAACAGCATACAGTTAACTCTGCATAACTTGGAAGTCACATAACTACTATGCAAAACGTGTTATTTAAACTTCCAAAGTAGAATTTTGCACAAGTCAAACTATTTCATGCAGTCTCAACAAATTTGACTTATCCAGAGTTGACTGTATATGATATGTATACTTTAATACAGATAAAACACAAAGCCTTTATTGTGTGCCTGGCAGAAATTATTTAGTTATCCCCCCAAAAAATATGAATCAACACAAAATACCTATTTATCCATATTTAAAAAATTATAATGACTACCGACTTGTAGCTTTCTATAAAACTGTCCATTATTATGATTAATAGTATATCCAATTACAAGTTCATTGCTTTTTTAACAACAACAAAATATTTGGAGAAAAAACAATCAAAGTTTTGGCTCATAACTGTCATAAAAATCATCCACAAACCTATAGAATGTGATATCATCTTGTAGGAAATGTAATACTCTTTTATTGGCATGCCACACATGGTAAAATGAGGTTCTGTTCAAAAGTTTTTTTAAAAATAAAAAATTTAATATCTGAAATAGTTCAACACAAGTTATAAATGGTAGCCTTTTTGAAAAGCGATCACAATTTTTTTAAGCAGCATGTTTTCAAGGTAGTCCACCTAAAAATAGTGCTGGAAGGTCCCCTGAACGACCTTTTACAATATCCCATGTCACAAAACACCCAAAATTGCACAAAACATAAGGTACACTGAACCAAAGTCCAACTTGGGATATGTGCGTGCCCTATATGCAGGGTTTTATGTTATCCTTTATTTACTTCATCCATCACCGTTTACCTACAGAATGCCAGGTAAAGTATATTGAGCTTGATTTTATACATACTGCCTACACACAAATTTGTTCTTCTCTTCAGGTGATTGGTACACTTTTAATGCACATCTTCCATGGGGAAATGGTGCAACATTCATTGCATTCTTTATCACTATTTTATGATTAATTATGACCAGTTCATCATTATGAAAACTGGATTAATGACATGTATAATGGTTATGAAAAGATTTAGCACACAAAACTCCCATTGAGCTAGAGCCTTTGCTCTCCAGTGGATCTAGTTTGCCCTTTAATACAAGGTGTATTGAGTTCATATGATTTAGTGACAACTGGATATAATTTTAGGTCAATGACCTGATGAGGAAAGCATAGTTTGAAAGCTAGACAAAAACAATGACTATTATTATCCGTTCCAGGCATTTTGATAACAAAATAATACCATGTACTTTGCTTGTTTTACTCTTTCGCTTCTTAAGTGGGCAATAATCATTACACATCACTGCTTTGGGAAAATTACATTTTTCTAATAGGCCACTGTAGCTTATAATTTTATGTTATAGTATACAAATAATGAACGGTTATGAGTTCAATAGTGCGAATATTTTCATGAGTTGAAAGATTAACATTCTATTCAACGAGGCGTCAGCCGAGTTGAATAGAATTAACGTTAATCTTTCAACAAATGAAAATATTTGCACCATTGAATGAATGAAAACATTCATTATTTGTTTTATACGACATCGAAGAAGATCTAATAGAACGTTAATCAACAAATTATGCTTTACTCCTTATATTAAAGATAAATTAAAGTTGGAGTCAAGCCTTCTCGATTACATTCGCGCCAGATACACGCAGGGATCCGCGCGCACATGGCTGAGAGGTACGCAGTCTGCATGTAACCAAAAATGCACGCCGCATATAACCAAAAATGCACGACCGTGCAATATAAAATCTATTGAATATCATGTGACTAACAATCCTCCAATCAAATGACAAGAATCCACGTAGGTGTTGTATAGTGGTAGTTATTTTACCTGACAGCTAAGAAAGCAATGAATGCTTATAATCATATATCTAGTACACAGTACTACTTTGGACCTGACACCAAATTATTTTTTAAAATATAATTATATTGAAGTATTACTTGATGATAAATGAAGCACCCACCACTACAAATTCAAACAAACAGAGACTATTTCTCGACAACAAAAAGCCCCCCCCCCCCCTCCCCAAGAAGATAAGGAGAGGCATTACATCCTGAATACACCAAATGGTGTATCTGTTACTTTGGCATTGAGTGCAGCACTCAGACTCAGAGCTAGGACCTTCCTAGTGTCTGCTGGATCTATGACACCATCATCCCACAATCTGAACAAAAGAAACAAACCAAAAACATGATGGAGTCATATTTAAAAGCGACATCATCCTATAGTTAAGAAATACTTTGAATACAATCTTCCATATATAATAAATGTGAAATTGAAAGGACTTTTGCCCATGTCATAATAAATATGACTTTTCTATGATGTAGTAATAGTATGTGAGAAAATGTGAAAATCTCTTCTTTTTGTGTGTGTGTGGTGCTTTTCATTGCTTTTCAACAAGTGTCCTTTATTAATGAAGGTAAGCAGTAGGTACCTTTCTAATTCTTAAAGCTTTAACATTGAAATGCATGTACTTTTCAAGGAAAAATATCCATTGCTACCTTTTCTTTCAGTACATAAGCAGTGCTGACATTTTCAAGTATAAGGGGGGGGGGGGGGGTGGTAGAGAAAACAGGAGAAGTAGTTTTTGTTTTGGGTCATTTTAATCAAAATCAAAATATTATCAACAATCAACAAAATATTCAAAAGTTAATATAGAGCTGCTACTCAAGGCCTTTTCAATCTTTTAGTGGTGTGGTGTAATTCTTGGAATATTCATTGCTAGAGCACATTCAACTTCTTTCCAAGGCAAGAAAATACATCACAATATCATTCAATTACATATTGAAATGTCTCTGAAAGTGTAGATGGAGAATAAAGTGAGTTACCTGGCGCTTGAATAGTAAGGGCTTCCTTCCTTCTCATACTTGGCCAAGATTGGAGCCATGATGGATTCCTCCTCCTCTTTAGACAGCTGATATCAGCATAAATGAATGAGAAAGAATTTAGATGTGAAGGACAGACTTGAAGGTTGTTCTATGTTTTGAGATTAAGGTTGGCTGGTTTTAGCCAAGAATCCAGCTACAAGAAAACATGCATCCTGAAGTACTTCATTCATCATTACATCGTCTTGGTTTAAAGCTACTGACCACATTAAAACTTGAAACTGTCCCACTGTAAAACCAGGAAATTTTGAATGCATGAAGTGTTAAAGGTACTATGTCCCTTTTGCAGTTAACCTCAAATTCTGTAGAACTTTGCAGGAATTATGAATATGTCATGTATGTCCTATCTGTGAAATTTAAACGTTAGCAGTGTCCTCATATTCAAATTATGCAAGGAAACCCGTTTACTTGCTAGACTTCACAGTCAGACACTACTGAGTGACTGACTTGCTTTTTTTCTTCTTTGGTAATAACATACATAAAAGAGTTGGAAAGGGTACATGAGCATTTGTCTACATCAATAACCCACTTTTTGTGATGGCCAAGATTAAACTGATTGAATCTTTGCGCAGCATAAAACGTATGACCATCCGGTACAATTGTCTGAAAATCAAGACTATTACTTTTGGGCTCTATAGCCCTAAAGTCGATTTGACAACAAATAGTCGTTATTTTCCCACTTGAAGACATTTTCAAGTCCCATCTTTTGGAATTTAACTTTTTCATTTTTTTGGCCTGCAAATGGGACATAGTACCTTTAATGAGCTTTGCCACAATTAAGCTGAAATACATTGTTGAGATTTGCAAAGTTTCTTGCCATCTAAATAGCTGTAGTTACTATTTGCTCAAGTTTAATGTAGCAAAATTGTCTGTTTTACAGTACATATAAATGCAAATAAAAGTTTGAATTCATTTTACAGTCAACAAATAATTATTGCTGTTTCACTTTCATTTGGTATACTCCTGTTAAGACTTTGATCTCAATATGTCACATTGCATTAGGCCTAAAATAAAAACTTGTTGTATTGACTATTGCCCTTTGCGACCGACCCAAAAATTTGAAAATCTCAGTCGGCATTTTAAAAAAGTTTTTTTTTTAAAACCGTTTTTTAGATTTTTTTTTTATTAATGAATAAAAAAATTGTATTTTGTTTGTTTAAATGGGATATAAATGCATAAAATCAAACTATTCCAAAATTCTCACTTGTGCAAACCATGGATAATTATGAGGTGAAAAAGATATCTATGGAATGATGACATTGTAACACATGTATTAAAGCATTAAAAACTGAGAAATATCAGCCAAAAGAGGGCGGGGAAAAAAACAGAAAAAAAACAACATTCAAATCTGAAAAATATCGGCCCAAAGAGGGCGACAAAAAAAAATTTAAAAAAAAAAAAATTACGGCCGACTGACCCATGTTTTGGCACCCAGGCCTTCTTTCCCGGTTGACTTAACATTCACGCAATTGGAAGTAACTTATAAAAGATTGAAAATATGAGGAAATTAATCATATAACTCCATTTAAAATTAGAAATTGATTTCTAATTCATACCTTCCTTTGAATTAACTAATTGTATAAATTCCTTTAAATGGCCTTACCTCTAAACCTTCCCTCTTCTTTTGTGCAGCCATAACTTGAGATAAAACCAGAGCTGCTTGCTTTCCTCCCATCACAGAGATCCTAGCATTAGGCCACATGTACAGGAACCGAGGACTATATACACACACAAAACATACACAAAATTTATTATGTAAAAATAGGCCACAAAATGCAGATACATGTATATCCCTCAAAACAATACCAATTTAATTATACAGTGCGTCCCAGAAAAAACAGAACCCCAAAACAATAAGTAATTGCGAGAAAACGATGAGCTGTAAAAGGATAACGTCTTGCTTTTCAAAACAGCACCAGGGTCATCGACAGTATCACATGTGAACATGTTAGGAAAATGTAAGCTTCAAAGACGATTCTTCAAGATTTCCATTGGTTAATGATGTGCATTTACATAAGTTGTTACTAAAAATTGGGGTGAATATTCATAGGCGTACAACCTCAGATATTCCTGAAATCTATAAATATCCCTCAAGCAATGAAAAATACCCCTATTACTGATTGACAATGATACAAACATGTATCCTGATAAAAAAAAAATTATATATTGTGAAGATTTATTTTCTGCCTTATGTGCCCATTGGACCATTCCTTTCCCTGATTATCAAAATGGAAGGTACCCCTTACTTTGATTCCTATGAAAATATCACTAGACTGTCTGCTTTGGTCTTTCAAAGTTACAATTCTGAACTAGAAGAAACAAAATTGACTGCGCAGTTGAAAATATGCCTCCGCCTGCAACAAAATTAACCAACAGATTAAAGGTAGTAGCCCTCATTTGCAGACCCTCCCTTATTTATTTTGGCACATTAAAATTAACCGGTGACCATTTTGAACCCAAAATGTAATCAGTTAAGACAGCCCTTAAATTTCAATATTTTTAGGGCAAGGCCACTTTTCTGAAGGGCACATTCCTATATTACAGCACAAATAGGAAGAATTGGAAAGGGCACAAAAAATCTCCAAGGCCAATGAGAGGGGCCATGGCCTTGGTGGCCTTGGATTAATTTAAGCCCTGGATTTAATCTATACATGGTCATAGAAATAGATTACTTGATTAAGTTTCATTACAATAGCACAATTTGTCAAGTTATCACGTTCACAAGAATAATTATGAACGCATGGACCGAAACAGGGACAGATACCCCTAATACATAATGCCTCCGGTACTCAGTATGTGTCACGGAGGCATTTAATATACTAAATCATTGTTCACAATTATTGCAGACACATTTAAGTGCAAAATATGCCCTTAAACCCTAACCATAGACAATATCTCCTCTATCCTTAATTTCCATATGATGGCATAGAAGGAAGGTTTACCTGTAAGCTCTGCCACACATGCCGTAGTTTCCTGCCCCAAACGAACCTCCAACAATGACTGTAATCTTGGGTACCTTAGCACAGGCTACAGCTGTAACCATCTTAGCCCCGTTCTTAGCTATCCCTCCAGCTTCAGCTTCTCTTCCAACCATAAAACCTGTCAAACACACATTATTCATTAATCAATTCAAACAGACATTTAGTACATTATGTTATCTATAGCCAGCATTGTACAAATAATACCAAATCAAAAGGAGCAGTGTGTGATTTAGCACTTAGAAAAGATATCATGTCCTTTGGCAAGATATTCAACTACATTTGCCACTCTCCACCCAGGTGTAGTAAATGGGTACCCGATAGGAAGAAATTCCTTGAATGCTTGAGTGCCTTATCATGGTAGCTCGGCTAAAGTCGGAGTGAGGGGTCTGACTGAGTAATGCAAACAAAAAGTTAAGTCTTTTCATTAAATGAGGTTCCTTTTGGCCTTCTTGATATCATTTTGACAACAGAACATATGAATCTGTCTATCCAAGTCAATCCAATCTAAAATGAATTTGATAGAGCGCCTTTTCCTTGCACAAAGCAAAAACACACATTGCTCCACACCTTCGATCATTGAGTTTGCAGGCAGTTCTACTCATTTTTCTCTTGAATGTACAGTTCAAGGCAAGTCCAGGACATTCTGTCCTATACATTGTTGACTCAATCCAAGATTTGAGAGTACATGATAATTGTAGTATGCTGGTATAAAACAGGTCCTACTAATTATCACGAAAATGCTGCTCTCAATGTTGGTAAAGTTCACCATTCTATTCAATTTTCAAAAGAATGGGACACAAAATGTCTACATGATTTAGAACTGGCCATTAGTACTTGTATGACATGTGACCTACGTACCTGTGATGTTTTGAAGGAATAGGAGAGGGATCTTTCTCTGACAGCAGATTTCAATGAAATGTGTTGCTTTGAGGGCGCTTGATGAATACAGTACTCCATTGTTTCCAAGAATACCAACTGGATAGCCATGGATGTGAGCAAAACCTTACAAAGAAAATAATCAAAAATTAAGTAATCAATGACTTTCAAAGTTTTGTTATTCTAGATATTTTGTCGGGGAACACACAGCTAGGTTTTTAATTAATAATAACAATACACTGGCTGGCTTGTTGTGTGCATTATAACCAACACGAAAAAGCCAACAAAAGCCAACAAAAGCCAACATCGCCATTGGCTGGAATAAAACGTATAAGGAGCTATCTCATTTTTTCAACGGCTGGTTCAAATTATCGAATATTTGTGGGGCACCACAAATATTAGAAATCGTTATATTTATGGATATTTCAGCCGTCTTTGAACCGATTTTGTTCAAACAAAGATGATTTTGTCATTTCATTTTTGTATTCTTTCAAATTTGACACTCGGGTTTTCATTATCTCACAAAAATTTATTTTGTGTAGCGCCCTCTGCAACAAAACTCAACTATCCCTTTAAACCCCCTTTCTTTACACTGAACAGTCTACTTTAATTTCAGAACTTCTTTCCAAATAAAACATATCGACAAAGTTTTTTGAAAAAATAAATTCTCATGCAACTCTTGTAAAGACAAGTTTTGGGGTTTAATTTCTTCAAAGGAACTTTTTTTTTTTTACTCTACCGGTACTCATTTGTGGATTTAATACAGCTTTCTTTTCCACTTTAAATTTTAACAAGACACCTGCCTGAAATAGATAATAGGAGTATATACATATATACATATACATTTAACACAAACAAAACAAAAATATATTCATTTCTATAATAACTACCTGTCACTATGGTGTCTCCATACAGCTGCTTAAACTCATCAAAGACACTCTCATCTACTACTCTCGCTATGACTTCTCTGATGTCATAAACTTTACTGAAATCTACGGATGCAATTCCATACAACTCATCAGCAGAGTACAATGGGTCTTTGGGCTTCAACACTGGTATCTGCATTGAGAAATACACAACATATTAAACAGACATTATTGACTGGGTAGACAAACCTACAGCTCAGAAAGTAACCTAATCACTACTGATTACTGCCATGTCCACAAGGTTTACCAGATGTAATTTAATCTCTCTGGCTGAAACCTTTTAAAATCAGGTTTCAGATGATAATTCTTTCAGTTTTGAAAAGGAATTTCACCATGCCTTAAAGACCGTTTAAAGGCTATCTCATTAACTCAGCTCTCAACTAACATAAGAAAAAGAGGATCATGGCGACCAACAGGGGAAGTTTTCTATACTCTGTCTCTCTCTCTCTCTCTCTCTCTCCTCTCTCTCTCTCTCTCTTTCTCTCCCTCACACTCCCTTCTCTTCTCCCCTTCTCTCCCCACTCCCTCTCCCTCAACATTCCTTTCCTTCTCTCCTTATCTCCCCGCTCTATGCTTTATTTCTTTCTTCCCTTTATGAGTTTAATTGAGGTTTTTGTCTTTGAATTATTGTTAAATAACGAATTGTAAATATGTTTTTTATTTTTTTCAAATAAAATCTCTGTAAATCATGCATTCAATTCAGCCATTGGCTGCGATATGTTGATGAATAAATACCATACCTCACCTTACCATACAGTGCGTCCCAGAAAAAACGAAACCGAAAATCATTGATGTTTTATCATAACTTAATTACAATTATAATTAATAAATGACACATATTTGGAAAGCTTAGATCCTCCTCTTTCATTTGATGTAACTCATATAATGCTTATTTCACGCATGAGTGATTAAAAGCAATTTGAAGAGAGGAAACCAAAAAGTCATTTGGCGGGCGGTATATAAATTTTAAAGGGAAAATTACATTTCGAGAAAGTTCAATTTCTCCCCTTTCATATGACACCTCAATCAGGAAAAATGAGCGAGGAAAGTTCTGTTTGTTTAAAGTAATGCTTGCATTCCCATAATTTGATCAAACGGGTTCGTTTTTACTGACTTCTTGCCGTTGCAACGAACAGAGTTGACAAAAGACTTAACTCCGTTTCGTTGACGATCAGCCATGCACAAAGAAGACGAAAGACCTGATGCATGGCTGATCTTCAACAAAATGGAGTTAAGTCCTTTGTCAACTCTGTTTGATGCTACGGCAGGCAGCCAGTGAAAAAGAACTTGTTTGATCAAATTATGGAAATGCAAGCAGTTTTTTTAAACAAACAGAACTTTGTTATTCCTGGCTCATTTTTCCCGATTGAGGTGTCATATGAAAGGGCAGAAATTGAACTTTCTAGAAATTTGATTTTCTCCTTGAAATTCAGATACCGCCCGCCAAATGACTTTTTGGTTTCCTCTCTACAAATTGCTTTTAATCACTCATGCATGAAATATGCTAAAACATCGATAGTTCTCGGTTTCGTTTTTTCTGGGACGCACTGTATAGAGAAAGCAAGTAGCTACAAGTAGGACAGTGGGGCTTTAAAGGCCAAGTCCACTCCAATTTTCAAAAATTATAGCATGTTGTAAATAAATCAAAGGTTAAAAATGCCAAATACCACGGGCGAACTTCAATCAGGTGTTTTTAAGAGCGATTTTTGTTACGGTTATAACGAGCACGGCATTTAAATTTGCCGCACGGATGTCAGATCATTGACCATGTGATGGGGCGTATGCTCCTCACAACGAAAGCGAACGCAGCGCCAGCAGTATACATTATGACGATGCAAGATGCCGATGTGCCTGGTCTACGGTTGTTCAATTCGGCCAGGGGATGGTTAAACAATATTGGGACTGACCAGTTCAACATACAAACGTACAAATTCTGCAAAAACAGAGTGGTATGTGAGGAATTGAACACAACACTTTTGAATGCGCAATGCGCTGTATACAGAAACAGACTAGTATAGTATTTGAGTCACAGACATCTGTGTGAGGACCCTACGTCACAAAAATTGTCGCACAATGTATTGTGGGGGAAAACCGGCTCGATCATTAACTTGTTTTTTGCTCATTAAAAAAAATCATTAAAAATAAGTCTGAGCACTATTTTCCAAAACCCAGTTATATTTGGGCTTCTTAGATTTCTGTCTATCTAATCAGCTCAACTTTTTAGTGGAGTGGACTTGGTCTTTAATGACATAAATTATGTATTCTGAATGCTGCATTACTTTACTTTATAGTTATAACCCCCATCCCCCCCCCCCCTACCCCACACACAAACATATTTTTAGCATCAAGAATAAGAATTACACTTGCTTGTTGGCATGACAACACTAGACTAATGATATTCACTCATGAGAATAAATGTTTGAATTAACTATCAAGTTCCTGTCGAAAACTGACCAGATTTTAAAACTGAAACATGGACGAGCTGAATTTTAAAAAGCACATTTTTTTTTTACAAGGAGCCTTCCCCATGCACAACTGAAACACAATGCAAGAGGTAGCATTGTTAGCAGAGATCAAAAAATCAACTCTACACAAAATGATTAAAAACCTTTATGGCTCCCAGCAGCAAATGTCAAAATCACCACATCGTTGCAAAACAAAGTTAAGATAAAAAGCTATTGAATACTTTTTGCACTGGCTTCTTAAAAACTGAAAAACTTTACAGGATAGTTTTGCAACATTATTTGTACACGTCACTCACATTGATTTCTTTTTTTCTATTCAAATTGGCCACAGCTCTCCTGGCTAGATAAAGTGCATGGTGCTCATCATTGGCAAAGTGGTCTGTAACACCTGATGACCTGTTCAGCAAAAAATAAGGCGAGAAATGCTACTTTTAAAGGAGAAGGCTGGCAAATATAAACTAACGTAACCTCATATAAAATATTGTAACTTAATATAAAATATTGTAACTTAATATAAAATACAACATAGCACGAGTTTAAGAATGTGTCTTCCATCAATTTATAACATCCTACTGTTGCAGGGTTTGTTGCAAGTCCATTTAGAATTTTAATTTCCTCCAACTGGAAATGATAAACAAATACCTGTTAAAGCCCCACTGCACTAGCTACTTGCGCCCTCTATATAGCCAACAATGCCTAAACGGTGACCGTTGGTCCCCCATGGTCTCCTTTTTCTTATGTCAATTGAGAGCTGATTTGATGAGATAACCACCTGTCAGGGACCATGCAGGGAGGTCTAATCCCTCCTGGCCAAAAAAGTGCAGAAGGCTTTAAATATCTCTAAATTTAATAGTAATTCATTGCCTTTTAGGAAGTTGTCTAAATCCTAAAGACAAACAGGATCGCATTGTATGTTTGTTATTATTAAGATCACCTAATGATTAAGTTGTATATATATCGTCTAACCTGCAGTGAAGATCAGCTCCACCCAGATCTTCAGATGATACTACCTCGCCAGTAGCAGCATGTACCTAGACATAAAGATAACCATCATTAATCATTATAAATGAGATGAGACGAGAGACATCCTAAAACAGTCCACATCAAGACAGAAACTGCCACCATCACAATGGTATAGAATATCCCCTGTTTAAACATTGTACCTGTATACACATTAAATGAATCCTTGAAAGATGGTCTTGCAGGAGTCCTATGTGAACTCACATCATCTGCTGGTTTACTGTGCTATACAACTGTAGATGTCAGTCCTGCGGTTTTGATTTAAAACTGACATACCTTTAACCCTTACTGTACTGGGCTATTTTGAGCACCTCACTGACTGGGGTGGGGGGCTGGGAGGCCCCCCCCCCCCCCCCCCCCTCCGTTGATTGTCCAATGAACACAAAAATTTGCATGTTTGTAATATTTACATAAGGAACAAGAGGAACAAAGTTTGTTCCTATTATGCAAATTGTTGTTGTTATAGCCTAATTAATTGTGCAAAATGCTAATTCTAAGCATTTTACAGAAAACTCTACTCTGTAGACTTGTGAAGAATCTTGAAAATGTATTGAGTAAAATTTCCTTCATCTCAAATTCATGAGGTTTTATTATTTTAATGATATTTGAAAATGTTTAGGTTAATTTGCATAAATTATGAATACACAAATTACGCATTCCTGAATATCAAATCTTGAAATATACGGGGAACTAGAATCATTAAAAAATTCTAATGTACCGTATTTGCCGGCAATAAGGCCGCAGCGCCGTATAGGCTGCCCCCCCCCCCCACGATTTTGACAATTTAAAAAAAATTAAAAAAAAAAAAAAATCTTTTGCCAAAGTCGGGATTCAATCTCTTGCGTACAAATGTTGATGTGACTAAAATCACCGCCTTAAACCTCTCGGCCATCCCGCACTGATACAATATTCTGCAGTTTTCTGTGATGTAGTCATTGAAATGGATTGAAAATGGCGACTTCGCGTGCTGGATGCTTCGCGGCGGCTACGGTAAACGGGCCCTTCTTTTACTTTTGCAATGTATATTGGCACGAACTTAGATCAAAATCTATCGGCAGATGTTGTTTATGGAAGTTTATTTTCGTCTTCATGCAAGATAAAATTGTCGGTAAGATGTGTGGAAATGTATAGTTATTGTAGATCTAGTCCAATATGTACAAATTCGTGCTGGTTTTGACCAGGCCGCACCCCGACTTTTTGATATTTTCTATTCCAAAATCTTGCAGCCTTTACGCCGGCAAATACGGTATTCTCTTGTTCTGGAATTCATCAAGTTACTTTGAGAAACATATAAAAGCAATTTGATATCAATTCATATCTCCCACTTAGGAAGAAATACATCTAAACCTGTATTCACATTTCTGCTTGTACATGAATATTTATAGCAATTTTAGCACTTTTTGATGACATGCGCATACTAATTGTTATGTAACACCTTACAGGTATATCCGATTTCGCCAAAAATGGTATCAAAATGTGCGTAAGACTTGAAGGAAAAAAGTCATGAAACGACAATTCAAAATTCCAAGCGGTTGCGGCACAATCTCTGAAAATGTCGAGGGGGGGCCTCCCAGGCCCCCCCCCCCCCCAGTACAGTAAGGGTTAATGAGGAAGTCCACCCTGAAGTGAAGTTAGTTTTTATAAAAGAAGAAAAAAATAAAAACAGATCATTGTTAGTTTCAGGAGAATCCGATAGACAATTACAGAATAATAAAGTTATAATGAATCAAAAATAAATTGGCAACTCTGTGATTTCCTTTTCAAGCATCTCTCCCACTTACTTTATACTAAATACTTTCATATATTTCCATTTCCATGGTTTCTGATGATAAATAAGATCTTTTCATGGAGGGGTGGGTAAAAACATGTATACAAAAATATATCTAGAGCTCAGATATACTAAAAAGGGGGAAACGCTCTATGCGATCTCTCCTGCATTACGCAATTCGATGTGATGACAAATTGAGGTTGGGACATTATCTATAATATAGGCAGGGTGGCCCATTAGCAGGCTCCCAAAAATGAAATCCTCTGAATATAATCAGCATTTTGAAGTATATATTGACTAAGAATCATCGGAAGAATTATTTACTTTAATTTGTACCAAGATTGATAAGCAAATAACAAAAATTGATTGATAAATTCTCATATTAAGTTGTGAAAGTATAATCCAAGTCTACTGACCTAAAATGACCTTTGACCTTGACTTTGTGACCTGGAATTTGTGTCATATGATTTGTGATACTTGATAACCCTTGGTTTAAGTTTCATGGAATTTGAACGAACACTTTTGAAATTATGCTAAAAATTCAAAATCTAGATGTTGATGCCACAACAAAGTCTAAGTTTGCAGACCTGAAATTACATTTGACCTTGACTTTGTCACCTAAAAGACTAATCACATGATTGGTGATACTTGATAACACTTATGTTCAAGTTTCATGGAATAGGAATGTATACTTTCCAAATTATGTTAACAATTCAAAATCTTAACCTTTGGTTAAGTTTTTAATGTTGATGTCACAGCATAGTCTAATTTTGTTGACCTGAAATGACCTTTGACCATACTTTAGTGACCTGAAGTTTTACTCACATGATTGGGGATACTTGATAACCCTTTAATCTAAGTGTTATTGAATAAGAACTTGCAAGACCATCTTTTTTAGAGAATCAAGAAATGTTGACTATTTTGTTGTTGTTTTTTGTTGTTATCCTACATTGTAGTTATAGATAATTTTTATATTGTTAAATTGGTATCATGTATTATGTACAGCATAATAATCAGTTTGCGAATGGAGTTTGCACTACTAAAGAGATACCATTGTAATGTTTCTCTTTAAAATGTATATCTTTGTAAGTCTAAGTTTGATTTATGATAGACTGAGTAAATAATGAATGATTCTTACAAGTGGAGGTCCACCTAGAAAGATAGTTCCCTGTTGTTTTACAATGATACTCTCATCTGCCATTGCTGGGACATATGCTCCACCTGCAGTACAGCTACCTAGAACTACGGCAATCTGTAACAGGAAAATAGTAATAGTCAATATCGTTTTTCATATCAAATGTGATGAACCTGCCATTTATTTTTTCATAACATATAAAATGTCAAAATATGTTGCTAAGATGGGTTATCTTTCTTATTTTACCAACTGATTTTTATCTCTCTAATGTTTGGCTATCAAAGTTAATATTTTATTGATTTGATGTTAATAATACGTCCACCAAGACCAAATAAAATAAAATAAATGCAAATGAAATAAGGCAGAATGGCAGAATACACATTATTTGTAGACACTCTTGCTTACATCAAGCATACTAATCTACATTTGAAAATGCAAACAGAAGTCTTGTAAAGGCAATTGATAGATTTATGCATTCAGCCCTTTACATAATATAATGGCACTGAATATGACAGGTTAAAAAAGGTGTACCCCAAAATCATATTGTAATGAAAGAGATTAACTGATAACTCAGTAAACCACGAGGTGACTAATATTGTGTACAAACCTGTGGTATTCCTGCAGCAGACATAGTTGCTTGGTTGAAGAAAATTCTACCAAAATGTTCCTTTCCTGGAAATACTTCATCCTGCCTGGGAAGATTAGCACCACCAGAGTCAACTGGGAAGGCAATACAACAAATATTTTAAGCACGTCACATTTTCTATGCAAAAAAAATAAATCACTTTGGTTGATTTCTACACAGAGGCCAGTTCAAGAAAAACCATAAATCTAGGAGACTAGACAACTTCTTTTTTAAAGCATTTTGGAGAAATCAAAGTAATGCGAATGATCAATTTAAAGATAAAGATGAGTTCTGGTCATGCGATTGCATTGTGAAAGAAAAGGTGTGGAATGGATCAGAAAAAGTTGATCATGTAGCATGTTAGTATTGGTGTGTACTGCAAGGTTCTGGAGACATCACAATCATAATAAATTTGGCCCAGTCTTGGTAAAGTAACAATCACTGTACACAGAAAAATGTATATGGGACTACACAAATGATGTCGGGGCTAGTACACCTTGATTTCCTTATAGCTATGCTCATTACTCAGCCAGTATACATTTTATAACAAAATTGTTTGGCAAATGACATTTATTTGTAATCTTGAACATTCAGTGTAAGTTTCGTTTGATTCTGTGAGAGTTTGTTTGTCTTTTTTTTTACCAGAAATCAAGTTTATCTTTAAGATTAATTTCCATAATATTCATAAGATTCATTTATATTTTTGCTTATAAGATGTTTCTTATCCCGACTCCAACTCAAACATTCCAACACTAGATCACATTGACCTTTTTTCATTTAATTTACTTTTAATCTTGAGTACAATATATGCTTCTGAATAGACAGATTGAGCCCGAGAAAGAAAAGCCTATTACATGTAATACACACTGCAAGTATTCATCAACCTTTAAGAAGGCCCAAGGCAAAATCGGTGTGCTATGTTCTATGAAAAGCATCAATCCTCAATTATCTGGTCTCTCAGAAGAAGAAGAATGACTCCAACATATACCGGTATATACTTGCTTTATTACCACTCAGATAAAAGAAAAAATTATCTTTGTGTCAGGCATTTATTCATGCTCAATTTGACAGTGAGCTTGGATTATACTGAAAGTCTATAATGGGCCCCTGGATTCTAGTATCTTCACACCCAGCAAAAATAGCATATAAGGCCACCAATTACTCACTCGATTGATCAATCAATCAATCAATCAATCAATCAATCATTCATTCATTCAATCATTCAACCCATCCATCCCTCCATCCATTAATTATTCAATCAATTATATTTACCAAGATAGATGCAGGGTAAATTATTTTCCTTGGCGATTTCCTGCGCTCTAAGATGTTTCTTGACTGTGATTGGATAGTAGGTACCTGCTTTTACCGTCGCATCATTGGCAACAATCATACATTCTGTCCTGTTGGAAAAAGAATGAAAATACTCCCTATGCTGACAAATTCATGAAACAACATGTGCAACAGTTTACTGTCACTGGATTGGTAAGGGCATACACTGAAGAATACAGTTAACAGATCAGTCACTTGAGCTTGTTTTAGTTTTAAAGGACATTCTGTAGTAAGGTTCATGGGTACCTTAGCTATGCAGGGCCAGCTGGTTATTTACAGGTATTCACCATGCACAATGCCTGGAGTTGCTGGTATTCTGTAACTCAACTCAGCTCTTCAACTCATAATTCTGTACAGAGTAATATTAATACATTTTTGAACTAAAACTCCAGAGGTGGTTTTATTAACGCTGTCTGCTCGTGTTCTACTGGTTTTACCATACTCATTTTCCCCAATGGAATGTAGTGTTATAAAAAACGTTAGGAAAACAACAAATGAAATTTTGATTTTAAATCATAAATATATTGATAATCAGACAGGCGATCAGCTTTTAAAAGTCATGGGATTCCTGACTGACATAAAGGTTTATAATTATCTTTGCAGCATCATATGACAAAACTACTCTAATATTCTTCACATAGAAACATAGAGAATAAGAAAGCCAACACATTAAATTTCATCTTTACCAGAACTCAACCTTCTCTTTGAATGTTATACCGTGTGAGTCAAAAAAAAGTTTACACTTAGAAAATTGCTAATTTAAAAAAAAAATCATCTATGAACAGTAAATTATTATACATCTTATGAAAGAGTGTTTTATCCCCAATCATTTGGTATCATTTTTGTGTGGTATGTGTTCACTCTTGTCGATTTTTGCACTCTCGCAAACAATGTTCATGTTCATCCAAGCATGAACACATACCACACAAAAATGATACCAAATGATTCGCGATAAATCACTGTTTCATAAGAAGTACATGTATAATAATTTACTGTTCATGGATGATTTTTAAATTAATTATCAACTTTCTTGGTGTAAACTTTTTTTTGACTCACATTGTACGATCTATAATACAATGAAATCAAACTATGTATCTACTGACTACATATCAAGGGGTCAGTGACACAAAGACGTAACTCCAATTTTGAGAAAGAGTGGTTTATGTGTCACTGAGCACTTGGGCCTTAAAGGCATGGTTTAAATCTGAGATACACGGCCCTACATGTCATCAGTGTCTGTGATATGGTGTAATATTGGAACCCTAAAGAGATTCCGCTTCAAAATGATCAAGAAGTGCCTCAAAAAAGTAAAAATCTTTGAGTGACCGTTTTTACCAAACTCGTTTTCCCCAATAGACTGGAGTGTTATGAAAACCGTTTGGCAAACGCAAAATTTGATTTTGATTTTCAATCATAAATATCTTGGTAATCAGCCATGCGATCATCTTGTAAAAGTCAAGGAGTTCCTGACTTATCTAAAGGTTTGTAATTATCATTGCAGCATGAGCTAAATCCAGGATTTTGTTGCAGAATCTGAGTTAACTAATCCCTTGTCTATGTTTCACTAGCCATTGACTTCAATGGGGTATTGGGTGGAGTTAAGTCTATGTGTTTCCTGGAAAGCCCACATTTTTCTGAACATTATGATATCAAATACTCATTTTGGCGAAATATAGAGTTACGTCTTTGTGTCACTGAACCCTCGATATACTTACCCTGAGACTCTACCAATACCAGTAACGATACCTCCTGCTGGTACCTCTTCATCACCATACAACTCATAGCCAGCTAATTGAGATAATTCCATGAATGGAGATCTGATAACAACAAACAGTCATGGGGTTAATCTGTTGGTGTTGGTTTTTTTTGGTCATTAAAACCTTAATGCATTAAAAAATGGTTGATGTACAATAGAGTCTAAGCTTTGGTGAAATATATTTATCCATTGGGTGCAAAAACGTTTGAAATAATACCATATACCCTCAATTTAAACTATATGGACAAAAATAGTTTAAGAAATTACATCAGTATTCGGGTTTAATAAGTTCATTTCACTTGCACAATTTTTCTGGGGAAAAAAGTTTTGCTTCAGCATGATTTCCTCATGGGCAACCTTTGTTCTTTCTTTTCTAATAAAAATCACTTTAATAAATTTCCAAAATGCAATTACCCTATAGTTCTATAAACTTTATTTGAAAAAAGAAAATCCTACCCTGGGTCTAGTAGAGTTGTAATTCTCTCTCTGACTAGCATCTTCCCCTGTGAAACATGTCGTGCTATTTTCTTCTCTCCTCCACCTTGTGCAATCTGGGATATGGTAGACTTCAGTTCAGCAATAAGTCCTTTCATCTGTTCATAATTCTCCTGCAAGAGCATGGAGTACACATCAAAAATTTGATTAATTGGTCTACAACAACTCCAAATGACAAAATAATTCCAGCTATGCATGTTTTTTTAGTATTTGATAGCCCAGAACTGATCGCACACCAGGTTTTGTGTGCTAAAACTCTTTCCATAGACATTAAACACATCCCTATGCAGTCTATGTGCATTACAAAATTGGTCAATGTTTTTAAAAGTAAATTTAGATTCAAACCTCTATCTGTTGTAATCCTGAAGGTGATACTCAATAAATGAGGTGTCATATGAATGGGCAGATTAATCCCCATATTTCCAAAGGGGGGTCATTTCAGATTTCTAAAAATGTCTTGTCAAAACAGTGATTTAAATGTTGTTTCCATGGCAACTCAGGAGATTTCCCACTTTTGAGAATCGACCCCCCGAGGGATAATTAGTTCAAGATGTAAGGAATATGTTGATGTTCTTTCTTTTTCGCTAGCCCCAAGGGATCACATACGATTTAAGTTTGAAAATACCCTTCCCACACTTTTTGCATATTGCCTAATGCATTTAGAATGCAGCTGTCTAGCAAAAAGTGATATCTCGGCGAGAACCACTTTTTTGTCCATTCTGACCAAAATGCTATGAATATTGCAGTTTTTGAGGGGCTGTATCTTTTGATAGAAACATCAGTGAGTCTTGAAATTTGAAATGTATTATTCTGATTACATTTTTTATTCAAATATCCAACAACAATGGTGAAAAACGATCCCAAATTCAAAAATCGTTCAGACACCCTACTAATAGTACGTGTGCGACCGATTCAAGACTGATGAGTGAATGTACTTTCGCGTGAAGTTTTAAACGTAATTGTGGACTTTGTCCGGGCAATTACACGCCCATCCCCTCGGGCCTGTCTAATTATGGACGTAATTTTGTGACATGAAATATGATTGTTTTAAGGCTCTTACGGACGGATAAGCGTAAAAGGAACCCCCAACTTTGGAGCTGGATATCTCCTATGACACTTTTGGAGTCGGCAGATGGGTGAGTTGTCTTAGTTTTAAAAAATACTTTCTTTTAAACTTGTTTTATTATAAATAAATGAGTAATTAAAAAGTTAGAATTTGGTATTGGCCTCCCTACTGTCCTGATTTAGGGGCCTAGATCTAGCCCTAGCCCAAGGAACAAATTCGCACGAGCCGTCCACTATCGGCAGAAGAACCCTTGTCTAGATGCTGAACAGGCTTTGACAAGTAGCAGAATAGAAGTATAAGTATAGTCCGGGGTTAGGCAAAATTTTGCCAGTGTGAAAACAGTATAGCTAAGCCTAACCAAGGCTATAAGGGCGCTTGTTCAGAAACCTATTCCAAAATTTCACCCGTAACTCTGGCGTGGAGATACCCTACTAAAACATACCCAAAATGAAGTAAATATTCATTAAATGTCCAAATAAAGATCATGAGTTAAAAGTCGTTGTTTATTACCTGTTTCGTGTCAATTTTATTTTTATTTTTGGAGTATTTTTCAGAAAAACAATGATATTAGTATACACTTTTTCGCAGGTTTCACTGCAAACCGCTACTTACAATAAAAGTGCATACCGATGGTGGGTTGCAGGGGCTCGTTCCTAGAAACCAACGTCAATAACATCAAAATATTACAAAAGTAATATTAGGGAAAATGCAATTATTTAAATGAATTAGTAATAAAAAAGATTGAAAATTTAACCAAGAAATAAGAGATGCAACATACTTCCAAATTTGTGTAGATTATACAATAGAAGTATTGGTAAAATATAATTGTGAGTATTTCATAACATGACCGGTGAATCAGTTTTGTTCTTGAGATGGGTACCCCCCGGATATTTTCATTTGATAGTTTATAAAAATACACCAATATATTATTCTTAGAAAAATACGATGTAAGGAAATTGTGTCCAATGTGTAATATGTGATCTTATACATTGAGAAAGTAAGGCAGTATCCAGACCAATTTGACAAAATTGGCAACTTCCCAGGAGAATATCATATTGTTCTTGATCAAGATGTTCAGCCTGTAGTCCATGCCCCTAGACGGTGCCCAATCCACCTATGAGATGAACTGAAGCGTGAGTTTAATGACATGAAAGATAATGGCGTGATCACTCAAGTCATTGAGCCTTCAGCATGGGTCAGCAGCATCGCTGTTTCAAGGAAGTCGAATGGCAAACTCCGGGTCTGCTTGGATCCCAAGGATCTCAACCGAGCTATTCGACGTTGCCATTATCGCACTATCACGACAGATGAGGTGATACACAAGCTATCAGGTGCTCGACACTTAGCAAACTCGATGCCAAGAATGGTTATTGGTCTATCAAGCTTGACCATGACAGTTCACTTCTAACTGCCTTCAATAGTCCTTTTGGACGGTACAGATATCTCAGAATGCCTTTCGGTCTAGCAATGTCTCAGGATGTATTCCAGCAGCGAATGGACGAAATCTTTGAAGGATGCCCCGGCACAATATGGATCGCTGACGATATTGTTGTGTTCGGCAAGAGTGAAGCAGAGCACGATCAGAATCTGAACCACCTCATGTCCAAAGCTGTGAAGTACGGTCTTCAGTTCAACAGTGGCAAGTGCAGCATAAAGGTCAACCAGATTTCCTTCTTCGGTATGATCTATGATGCAGATGGCATCCATCCTGATCCTCGCAAGGTAGAGGCAATCAAGTCAATGTCTCCACCTGAGAACAAGAGCCAGCTTTGTGGGTTCCTTGGTATGATAACTTCCCTTAGCCCATTCATACCAAATCTCTCAGCCCAGATTGCAAGCCTACGTGGTCTTTTGAAGCACCAGACTGCCTTCAATGTGACAAGGTATGTCATGATGCAACTTGGGCGTATTTCGATGTTAGCAAGCCTACGGTACTGCAGGTAGAGGCTTCTCTGCAGGACTTGGGAGCGACTCTCCTGCAGGATGGGAAGGGTATCGCATTTGCGTCAAAGGCCCTCAGTGATGCAGAGACGAGGTACGCCAACATAGAGCGAGAGCTGCTTGCAGTGGTCTTCGGCTGTGAACGATTCCACTTTTTCCTGTACGGGAAAAGTTTCACAATAGAGACGGACCACAAGCCCCTGGAGATGATCCAGCATAAGCACCTGCAGGTAGAGGCTTCCCATTCATTACGAAGTTGGTCAACAGGTCTTTTACTCTCGCTGTTTTTCCGGAGAACTTGAAGCATGCCACCATCAGGCCCTTACTAAAGAAGCCTAACCTGGATAAGGAGAGACTGGAAAACTACAGACCAGTAGCTTACTTGAAATTCATAGGAAAAGTGGTCGAGAGAGCAGCTGCTGCACGCATTCTTAGATGTGTAGCTGACCAGTCTCTTCAGGATCCTTTCCAATCAGCCTATAGAAAGAACCATTCAGTGGAGACAGCCGTCTTGCGAGTGAGTAATGACGTCTTACGGGCCATGGATAGGGGCATGCTGACAGGACTAGTTCTACTGGATTTGAGCTCAGCGTTTGACACGGTAGATCATCGTGTCTTACTACAGAGACTACAAGAAGTTGGTATCGGAGGCTCGGCTTTGAGTTGGTGTCAATCATACCTGGATGGTCGCACTCAGGCTGTTCGCATTGGTGAGAATGACTTCTCGGACCCAGTTTCTCTAAACTATTCTGTGCCTCAGGGTTCAGTGCTCGGTCCGCAACTGTTTTCTTTGTACATTTTACCGATTTGTGACATTATTAACAGGCATAATTTCATGTATCACATATACGCTGATGATATTCAGCTGTATATGTCGTGCCTGCCTAATCAAACTGATGTGGACAACACCCTTGCCAGATTTGAGTCATGCATAACAGAGATTTCCAAATGGATGGGGCAGAACTACTTAAGAATTAATCAGGCGAAGACCGAATTTATCTTCTTCGGTTCTTCTCAACAGATGAAGAAGGTCATTGTTCCCCATCTCACAGTTGGTGGGGCACGTGTTAGTCCGGCTTCCAAAGTACGCTCACTAGGTCTAACACTGGATTCCAACATGTCAATGGAACCCCAAATCTCTAGCTGCATCCGATCAGCATGTTATCACATCAGGCACATTCGTCGAATCCGGGTTTATCTGACTTCACATGCCACGAAGCAGGCAGTCCATGCACTTGTCACGTCACGATTGGACATGTACAATAGTACCCTGAATGGACTGCCCGACACTCTCATCAAACGACTGCAGAAGGTCCAAAATTCTGCGGCTCGGCTTGTCACCCGATCAAAGTTATCTGATCATATAACCCCCGTTCTCGAGGATCTGCACTGACTGCCTGTGAGGCAAAGACTCAAGTACAAGGTACTTTCCCTGGTTTTTAAAACAAAAACCAACCAGACACCATTATACTTGTCAGATCTACTGGAGGAGAAGAGATCCTCTAGACTTGGTCTACGTTCAGGAAATGTCCTTCATACATAAAACTAAGTAAAACAATTGACCTATTCCACAAGCATCTAAAGACCTACCTTATGAAGGAAAAATATGATTAACTCACATGAACATTTCAATGTCTTACTGAATCTGTAATTTGCATTTGTTTTTATTTGTTGATTTATTATTAGTTTGTTAATTTCAATTTGTTTATTGTTTGTATTTGAAATGTTAATAGTGAATCTTTTTTGTGCGCCTTGAGTGCCATTATAGGCAGATATGTGCGCTATACAAATCTTAAAGTATTACTATTATATTATTATAGCACCTAGCAGCAGCTCCACCAAGACTCCAGCGTATGCTCCTTCGTCTACAGCCATACAAGCTGACAATTGTCTACAAGCCTGGTAAGGATGTACCAGTAGCTGACTGCCTATCCAGACGTCCTCTTGGTTCTCAAGAACACATCCACCTTGACCTGCAAATCAACTTTGTACAGTTTGCTCCAGACCGTTTGAGTCAGTTGAAGGAGGAAACAGCAAAGGATGCAGAGTTTGCAGCACTACAGAAGGTGATTGTGAAAGGGTGGCCAGAGAAGAGACGTGAGCTACCACGGCAGCTGCAGAGATACTGGGCCTTTCGAGATCAACTTGCAGTTGAGGATGGACTGATCCTGAATGGTGAACAAATTCTTATTTCACACTCCATGAGGGAGTACATACTTCTCGTATGGTTTATGGTATCTTGCATGCGTGTAATACCATAAACCATACGAGAAGTCTGCATAATTTTGGACTGGTAGCTTCAGTTTGAGGTGCAGGACTACAGCGTAGAGACGGAACTGAGCGACGACGTTGACATCGAAGCCCTAAACGGAGGCTTCCCGATGTTGGATGTGATCCAAATAGGCACTTCAGTCACTGACAAATTTGCTCGGACAACTCTCACTGACTGCGCGATGCTCCCATGCGCCCATTCACATACACACAGATCTCTCTCAATGTGAATCCATTAGCATTGAGAACATCCGAGCTCTGGCGAAACTTACGACTAACTTTTGGAACCCGTCGGATATGAATGCTTGTCTTCTTGCTTTTGTACGATGATTTTGATTGGTCGAACACATAAATTATGACGTCAGTTTTGATCGTATATCTTCATTAAAGATCGTGACTTTGTTTGGTGGAAATCGCCTGTGCGGTTTGAAAGTTACGCGACATACAAGGAAGATTTTGCCAGCAACATTAACAAATATTTGTCTGAGCTCGCTCAAACTTTGTTGGTATAAAAGTATGATATCATACCATAATTGCTGAAAGTTTGACAATGTTCCAGTAAGTCAAAGCCATCGTTTGGTCACTTTTCCTAGCCATGTTTTGATATTTTTTTGGAGTGTAGGCAAGTTGTTGATCCTGTGTGTCGCCGTTTGCTTCGACGGATGCGAAGCTAGTCTGATCAATGTTACTGCAGACCCGCGATTGTACTTGGTGTTCGACTTATAAAACAGTGATAGCAATGTGATTTATTATTTATTATTGAAATGATCATCATTTATCTTAATTACAGTATTTATCATAACATGATAAAAAAATGTCAAATTGCCGAAGAGAAAATGTTTGTGTTAAAAATATGGCTGAAAATATAGGCTAGTTTGAAAGGTTGTTTTGAAATGAGGTTGTTTGTGGACTTGCACTTTAAAGAGTGAATGATTGATGGGCAGGGTTGTTGCACTTACGACATGTATTTATTTTTATCTTCATCTTCACTTATATTTTTAAATAACATTGTGGAACATGAATTAATAAGTTAAATTTTTTAAACTTATAGGCGGCAACGAAAATCTGTGATTTTTCATAATTAGTACTTTATTTCTTAATTATCTGTCAATGATTTATATTAGACAAATAACATTAATATTTTGTTATCATTCTTTATTTTCATCAGAGAACATCAACAAAATCAAAGTAAAGTAATCAAATCAAAGTAATCGGTGTGGCTTGTAATGTTTTTTTAAAACCTATAATTCATATTGAAAATGCTCATAATTATAACGATTCATATTCATAATCATATTTATAATCATATTCATAATACATTAATATAGCTGTCGAATTATAAAAATGAAATACAGCTACAGTTATATAAAGAATTATTGAAATGCGGTATTGGCTGTCCAAATTTTGACATATTTCTTTGTTATATTTTATTAATTATGAATATATTATTTTGATAATTATTTCCATCTATTAGTAATGTTATTGATTTAAATAATGTATTAATTACAACATGTTTTCATGCAACTGTCTCAAAACACCTCAGCCTCACAGCACCTCACAATCACACATTCACTAAAACAATACAGTACTACAACAAATATGCTCCATAGGCCATGTAAGGATGTATTGTAGCAGTGCCATCGCTAAAACAAAGAGAATAAGATTACGTAGACCCAATACCTTTTTGTTTTTCGATTTCAGCTAAATGCGCTTCACAAAATTGGTGATAACTCGGCTTTGCCTTAACCAATTTTTAAAATTCAAAGTTCTGCCAAACCTCATTTAAAGCTGATTAGACTAGTCTAGATCTAGTCTCTACTACAATCTAGGTAGATTCTATATTTGTAATCATTTTCACCTGAACTGAAGTGCCTAGAGTCTAGTCCAAATTCAGGTGGAAAATGCAATATATGATCATGATGATTATGATTAAAATTAGTAAACAATTGGGCTAAAATTCTCTTATTTAGAATGGATAATAAACTGCTAAAAAAAAATGTATACGCAACTACTCTAGCGCCGAGTAGCCTAGAGTCTAGTGTAGGGGGTCATTCTCCCCTTTCAGTAGAACAAGCCACCGATGCTTCGCGGTGGAGGCCGAGCAGCTCACGCCCGTGAGCTGAGCTGATCGGCCGGCCTCAGAGACGGTGTTTGTGAACGGGTGACGCGAGCCGAGATAACTCACCTTAAATTGAGGCGAGTTTTTGTCAGCTGGTGACCCTACTGTGGCAATCTTTTCTGCATGATACGACCTAGATAGTGTCTGCAAGCTCCTTCCTTTAAGTAAGGCCCTGACCATTTGTCTAGTTTTATTCAAATTCATATTGAACGTATTCCTACGGTAAGTTGGTAGGTTTTGTCTACAGATAGTTCACGTGCAATTCTGTAATATAATACAGCAGGCCTAGTGTGTGTACGTACCGGTACGTGTACGCACCATGTACACTGAGCTCTACCAGTGGAACTGAATTACGTACGTAGAGCTAGAGCAACAGCCAAAGACCTTCGATAAACAAGACATCTCAGTGAAAAGAAAGTATATCTAGGGCTAAAAACAATCACCGGCGTACTGATTGGGGGGGGGGGGGGGGGGGCTTGGGGAAGTTGACCCCCTAATAAAATTCAAACGTGGTTTATTTCTAATTCGATACCAGTGATTTACAAATGTTGCTAAAAAAAATTACATTATTTTCCGGTTTGCCCATTATGCTAGAGGCGGCACCTGGTGGGGGGGGGGGGGGGGGGGGGGGGGGGGGGGGGGGGGGGGCAGTGTGCCCCCATTTTTCCAGGTATCCCAAAGAAGCCCTTTTGTACATAGGACAAGTGCCCTTTTCTTTTCTGATTCCTTTTCCTCTCTTTTCATCTCTGGTGAGTACTTCTTTTCAGGTGCGAGAAATCCCCCTTTCACCTCTGAGTATTTTTGCCTTTTTTTCCTTTTGACTCGTGCCCATTTTCCCTTTTAATAAGTGTACTTTTTCCTTCTTAATAAGCACCCCTTCACTTTCTCTTAAATGCCACTTTTTACCTCTGAAAAGTTTCCCTTTTATTTTGACACGAGCACTTTTTCTTTTCTAATAACTGTACTTTTCCCTTTTGATAAGTGCCTACTTTTCATTTCTCCATAACATGCACCCCTAATTCAAGGCGACTTAGAGCCCCTTTTTCTTTAGTTTCCCCTAGTGCTCGCTCGCTTTTATAGATGTTATAATTATGTTACTTATAAAAGAAATTTTCAATCTTTCATCATCATCATGAGGGTTCTTTTGTTGTCTTCTTTATAAGATGTAATTTTCCGCACTGAGACCTCACAAATTTTTAAATTTTTGCTCGCTCGCTTCGCTCGCCCGAAAATTCATATTCAAACCATCTCACCCAACTGCAAAGTATATGTTGCTTAATTAAGCAGTATCTTATACCACGTAAAAAAAAAATTGATATCACCCATGGTAGTGTAATCACCATCATGACAATGTAGGGGTATATACCAAAGTAAAACAAAATTACCCCCCCCCCCCGAAAAAAAAAAAATCATAAGAAGAAAACAAAAAGAGATGGAAAAAAGGGGGGAAAGAGAGAATTTCCCTTTGTAGGTGCCCATTTTTTTCTCCAGAAAGTGCTCTTTTTTGTTGGTGCCCCCCTTCCTATTCATTTGGAAGAGCTCCGCCGCCCCTGCACCATGCTACTTGGTGGTGATAAGGATTTTGTTCTGACCCCCAAACGTTTTCGCGCATTACCCCACTGGCTACATTATTCCTCTTAGTACGACTTTGAAATTGCGTAAAATGTGACTTCTTTGAAATTTGAAGGCAATGAATACCATATACACTATAGAAAAGCTGAGGAGACTTCGCAGAATTTTGGAGCGATTTGGGTGCTTTTGACCTTCAAAAAATCCCCCAGTAGCTCAGAGGAATTAGGCATATAATAACGGTCAGCTGAGCATTCAGGGGCCCTCCTTAGGGCCCTCGGTGGGGTCCAGGGGGCGGAGCCCCCGGAAGCTCAGTTAAAAATCAAGCCATTTCAGCAACAAATAAACCACACTTGAATGTTATTTGGGGGGGTCAACATCCCCAAGGCCCCCCCTCCAAAAAAAAAAATAAATAAATAAATAAAAAATTAGTACGCCAGTGACTGACTGTGTAGATGTAAATAAGGCATGGTCAATTATGTTTTTATTTCAACTTTGAATATGATAGCGTCACTGAAACGGATTAGAATAAAACAAAGA
Source organism: Strongylocentrotus purpuratus (assembly GCF_000002235.5). Lineage (NCBI taxonomy): Eukaryota > Metazoa > Echinodermata > Echinoidea > Camarodonta > Strongylocentrotidae > Strongylocentrotus > Strongylocentrotus purpuratus. The sequence continues at coordinate 33,898,942 of NW_022145612.1, read as the reverse complement.
TCAGAAACTTGGGTGACTAAAGATATTCTTTCCCTAATTCAAGGGTGAAATATAGTATACAAAAAATGAGGTAAAGAGCAAAAGATTAAAACGCTCTCACCTATACAAGATACGGGTTATTAAGAAATATGGTCCAAAGAGAGGTGAAAAAGGCTAAACTCGATTACTTACAAAACAAGATAGAAGAAACAAACAAGATTCGAAAAGGCTTCGGCAGAATCTAAAAAGCTTAGGATTAAAATATAAGAAGAAACAAGAACAAGAATCTGTCATTACAATCGCTGGGGAATTATGTCTAAGATCCAGATAAGATGGCCATCGCTAAGGAATTCAATTCTTATTTCAAAAATGTTGCTGCCAAATTAGTAAACAACCCCCCCCCCCCTCCCCCTTACAAAGACCTTTTCAGTGCAGACAATGATTGTATTCGTGAGTTTTACGAAAGAAAAGGTGTAAGTGAAAACAGCTATCAAAGAGTTACGTAAATTGAATGTATCAACAAGTACTGGGTTAGACATAGCCTATAATCTAGGCGGAGTGCCGAGCTTTTTTCTTTGCTGCTAGACTAACCCTAAGCAGAACGTCTGATACGGCGAGACTACGAACCGTGAGTCGCGAAGCTAGGTTAGACATGATTCCAGCTAAATTTCTAAAAGATGGTGAGAAGTTTTTGTATAAACCTATCTATCTTGACGAGTAACTTTCCAGAGGATATGAAAATAACAAAAGTGACTCCACTTTATAAACAGAAAGATAAAACTGATGTTAGCGATTATAATTATCAAAGATTCTAGAAAAATCTGTCTGTGTTCAAATTGAAAAATACTTCAAAGAAAATGACATAATTTTATAAATTTCAATCTGGTTTTCGACATGACTATTCGACTGAAACATGTCTAATTCATTTGACTGATTATATTGAGGACAGAAACTTCCCAAGGGCGCTTTGTTGATATGGTGCCCATTGATCTGTAAAAAGCTTTTGAAACAGTGAATCATTGCGTCTTATTGAAGAAGTTACAACTAATGGATTTTATAGAGGCAAGTTTAGAGTGGTTCAGATCCTATTTGTCTAATCGACAACTATTGGCCATTCATGATATTCGTTCCAAACGAATGTCTATAACATGCGGTTTTACCCCCCCCCCCCCCCCCCCCCCCCCACACACACACACTCCGAGAACGGACGGACCCCATGCGTGTTACCAAAAGGGGTACTTTTGGTGCGACAAAGTCCGGCCCAAGAATTGTAAAAAAAAAAAAGGGTGTTTTAACTTTTCACCCGGAGATTGCTTTAAAAAGGGGGTGTTTTTTTTCTTCTCTCATCTCTTTGGACCCCTGAGAAATTATTCCGAACTTAGGGGGGTACATTGAGCATTTTTCATGATTTAGGGGGGTCTCCAAGGCAGGAAAAGCCCGCGAAAGGGGGGTTCGGAAATGTTGGCAGTCCTCAGATAGGGGGTGCTTTCAAAAAGAGGGAACAAGCATATGCGTATCCTAAATAACACTGAGTGGGGGGGGGGGGGGGGGGGGTTCCTCAGGTGAGCATATAGGCCCAATTCTATTTACAAGTTATATCAATGATACGTGTATTCAGTGGCGGATTCAGGGGGCAAGTATACCCCCCCTCCTTCCCTTCCCGTAAAAAAGGGGGGGAAGGGGAAGGGGGAAAAGAAAAAGGGAGAAAAGGAGAAAAGGGAGGGGAAAGAAAAAGGAGGGGAAAAAGAAAGTGAGAAAGAAGAAGAAAAGAGGGAGAAGAGAAAAAGGGAGAGGAGGAAAAGGTGAGCTAGGAAAGGAAGAAAGGGGAAGAGAGAGAAGAGAAAAGGCGGAAAAGGAATAAAGGGGGAAAGACGGAGGAGAGAAAAGGGGGAAAAGGAGAATAATGATAAGGGAAAAGAAAGAAAGAGGGAGGATATTATAAGAAGGTGTTTTTTTTACCGGGAGAGGGGCTGGGGGACACGCAATTTTGCAATGTGCATAATATGGGGTCCCTCTTGCCAGGCGTGTAGCCACCCCCCCCCCCCCAAAAAAAGGGGGGAAATTGAAAAATAACTTAGTTCCTCGCCCCGGGTTTATAGGGTTAAATTTGTAGATATTGGGACATTGGCATTAATATATTTGTCCGTAATTGGTGGCTAGTTTTGTCTGTAATCGGTGGCCTCTACACCCCCTCCCCCACTGAAGAAGGTCTAGCGACGCCCCTGATAGCAACACAGTTTATACACTCAAGAAAATTTTTGCAAGTACTACTGGTGAAGTACCACTGTCTTGTGCATTGTGTTCTCAAATAGCAAAAGATCCCTACAGTTGTCTACGTGTTTCGATTGGATGACTGATAATAAGCTTTATTGACACTTGGGAAAAAAAGAAAGCATTTTGTTTTGTTCTAAAAGTAGTTCTAAAAAGTCATTTGAATTCAGAGTGACACACAGTAATTAAGTAATCAAAAGAAAAGAATATGTGATGTATTTAGGCATTGAGTTGGCTAGCGCGATTTCATTTTCATCTTTAGTATAATCAGTTGTAAAAACAACAAATTCTCGTTAATTTTGTTGGTACGGATATCAAAATTGTATGGATTTAAAAGCAAGACGTATAGTTTGTTTTGCTATTATTCAATGCTAACCCTGCATGACAGGCGCGTACGCAGGGAGGAGGGTGGTTCACCCCTTAACTTTTTTATGTGTGTGTTTTGGAGGAACCCCCCCCCCTTGAGTTTTTTTAATAAAAAATAATAATAATAAAAAAATTATTACAAAACATTTTTAAAAAATTGTGGTAATGGGTGACCCAAAAAGCTGACTTCTACCCCCCCCCAACGAATCGAAACGAGACAAAAAATATGTCCTCTTACCGCACCCCACCCCACCCCCCCCCCTGTTTATCCAGCGACTGGCTGAGTCGTTGCGAAATTTTTGGGACCAAAAAAAAAAAAAAAAAATATGTCCTCTTACCCCCCCCCCCCCCCCCCCCTCGACGTGATCTTCAAATTTTAAACCCCACCCCCTCGAAAAAAATCCTGCGTACGCGCCTGCTGCACCGAGAGGTGGGGAGTCAGTGGGGGCCCAAGTACCTCAAAAGCGCCCCCTTTTACATAGGGAAAGTGCCTCTTTAACTTTGTAAAAGTGCCCCTTCCCCTTTTCACCTCTGATGGGTGGCCTTTTTATTTTGACACGTGCCCCTTTTTCTTCGACAAATTCCCATTTTACTTTGCAATAAGTGTCTATTTTCTATTCTCATAAATGCCCTTTTTAATCTCTAGCAAGTGCCCCTTTTGAGGTACGAGAAGTGCCCCTTTCAATTTTCGATTAGTGCCCCCATCACCTCCGATAATTGCCCTATTCAAATCTGAGGGATGCCCTTTTTACTTTGACAACTGCCCCTTTTCCTTTGTAAGAAGTGCCCCTTCCCTTTTTAATATATACTACCCTTTTCAGTTAACTCGGATAAGGGCACCTTTTATTGTCACATGTGCCCCTTTTCCTTTCTAATAAGTGCCCCTTTTCCTTATGATAAGTGCCCCATTAAATAAAGAGCTCCTTCCCCTTCTCATATCTGGTCAGTGCCCTTTTCATCTCTGATATTTTCCATTTTAACAAGGATACGTGCCCCTTTTCCCTTTCTAATAAGGGACCTATCCCCTTTTCATTAATGCCCCTTTTTACCTCTAATAAATGATCCTATCAAAATCTGATGGGTGCCCCTTTCCCTTCGCCAAATGCCCATTTCCCATTTCATAAGTGCCTCTTTTCATCCCTGGTGAGTGCCTCTTTTCAGGAGTGCCCCGTTTTTACCTCTGATAACTACCCTTTGTACTTTGATATGTGCTCCTTTTCTCTTCTAATAAGTGTCTTATCCCTTACGATAAGGGTCCCCTTTTCCTCTTATCATTAAACTTGCCCTAATTTAAAGGGACTTAGAGCAATTTTCCCCAAAGTTCACTCGCTACGCTCGCTCGCATTTATAGATGATATAATTATGTTACTTATCAAAGGTCTTTTCAGTCTTCCGTTGTGAGAATGTGCTTATAGCCCCATCAGGATTGGGATTTTTTTCCTCTTTAGAAGATGTACTTTTTCGCACTGAGACCTCACAAATCTTTAAAAATTTTTCCTCGCTCGCTCGCAAATGAATATTGAGACCATCACACCCATCTGCAATGTATGATGCTTAAGCAATATCTTGTATGATGTTCATGTATAAAGAGAAACAAATATAGAAATCAATGTAGGGGTATAAACCACTATCTATCACTACCACTATCAAACAAAATTGTACATTTTCGCTTTGAGATTTTCTTTGTAGGTGCCCTTTTTTCTCCAGAAAGTGCCCCTCCCACTTTGGAAGTCGCTCGGCCGCCCCTAAAGTCAGATCAAAAGAAGTTGAAAATTATACAGAACAAAATGGTGAGATTCATCAACTGTTCTGGTCCAAGAACTAATGTTGGCTACAGCGAACTTTCTAAAGCTGGTTTCTTGAAGTCAACCAAAGATCAAAACAACTTGTATCGCATCACGTGCATAAAACATATCCTACTAGGTCGAATCATTATGATTATGTTCGATCCAACTTCGATCTTATTACTGACTTACATGATTACAATAGCCGATTAAACTTTAACTTACCAGAAAGAGTAGGTACACTCTTATTTCCACAGCGTCAAATTTCACTCTAAATGGCGTCAGCTGGGAGTCAACTCTATTCCTAGTTAAAGTGACACGGAAAAGGAGTCATCTTGACTCTGAATTGAGTCAATTCTCAGCTGATGCCACAATATCCGAGTCAAATTGATTCGGAATCCGTGTCACTTTAACTAGGAAGAGAGTTGACTCCCAGCTGACGCCATTTAGAGTAAAATTTGACGCCGTGGAAATAAGAGTGTAGTATTGGACATTCGTTTTATTACATTGCCATAAAACATTGGAATTCCCTTCACTTCGCTTCCTGATATAAAAGAAATAAAAAACTTTGCTCATTTTAAGAGGAAATTAAAGGAATGCCTAACACTTGAGAGTCAGAGGAGAGAATCGAATGACATGTTATATGATTGAATACAGAATTTCTTTTTTTTCTTTTGCCGGTTCATACTTTTTAATTATGTATAAACTTATGATTTTGTACGTTATAGAATTTCAACATATTCATCATCATTTTCATCTTCTTTCTCCTCCTCCTCCTCCTCCTCTTCTTCTTCCCCTTCTTCTTTAGCTTCATGTACTTATTTTCATTTCTATCATCAGTTTAATGTTGTTATTGTTATTATCGTCATTATTATCTTTAATAAGTTTTTTTCTTATCTGTCTGTAAATATAGGATTTCTCGGTCAATTTCGTAAGTTAGCCACACAAATTCATTTTATGTTCATTCAATTTCACCGATTCTGTCACCGCAGCTGTTATTTTTCGTTCAAATTCGTTTTTTAGTATTTAATTTCATAAAACGTTCATTCAAAAACATTTTATTTTCATTCGAATTAAAACGTGAAATCCTATATTACTATTTAATTTATTAATTTTAAACATGACTTTGTATGTCGGGGACCCAGGGACGTCGTCAAAGAGGGGGGGGGGGGGTGTGGGGTGCGACACGCCCCCCCCCCCCCACCTGTCAGGATATTGTCGGTAAAATTGCGCTGCCGTCGGGAAAAAAGAAAAAAAGGGGAGGGGGAAAAAGAGAGGGAAAGGGAAAGAAAAGGAAAAAAAGAAAAGAAAGAATTTGGGAAAAGAAAGGAAAGAAAGGAAAAGAGAGGAACGAAAAGAGAAGAAAGAAAGAGAGAAAAGAAAAAGAGGGAGGAGAGGAAAGAAAGGACAAGAAAGAAAAGAAAGAAAACGAAAAAAAGAAGAAAAAAGAGTAAAAGGGAAACAAAAGAAACGGGGGATGAAAGAGAGGAGAGAGAGGGGAGGTAAGATCCTGAGAAAGAAGGAGTAGGAGTAAAAGAGTGAAGGGGGTTGTTGGGTGGAGTCGTCTCGTCGAGGGAGCAAGAAAGACATGTGTAATTATGTTGCTGTGACGGGTCAGCTGTGTCGGTATTCTTGCTCGACCTCAATGCAGAAGTTTGAAGTCGGTGAGATGTATATTGTCGGTCGGCCAACAAGTTGTTTTTTCCCTACGGACTGTGACTTTTTATCGGCTGTGACGACTTCGAGGGTGACTACAACTACAATACTCGAAGTTTCACTTTCCTATAATATCAGCTAAAGAAATCAGAGGTTTAAAATTTAAGGGGAAACTAAATTCAAACAAGGTTTAAGAGTCAACAACGGTACGACGAATCGTCTTCCTTTATCTATATTGTGATGAAACGCCAAAAATTTCGCGCTTCGCGCGGAAGGGGAAGACTTCGTTTAGACGAGTGGAGAACGGTTTAACGAATCGTCTTCTTTCTCTAATTATTTAAGGAAACATCAAAGCTTCCTCGCTTCGCGCGAGAGGGGGAAACTAAATTCAAATAAATAGGGCTTATTAAGAGTCGAAAACGATACAACGAATTGCTTCTTTCTCTAATTATTTAAGGAAACTTCAGCGCTTCTGCGCTTCGCGCGAGAGGGGAAAACTGAATTCAGATGAATAGGGCTTAATAAGAGTCGAAAACGGTACGACCAATCGTCTTCCTTTCTCTATATTGTGATGAAACGCCAAAGCTTCCGCGCTTCGAGCGAGAGGGGGAAACTGAATTCAGATAAATAGGGCTTAATAAGAGTCGAAAATGGTACGACCAATCGTCTTCCTTTCTCTATATTGTGATCAAACGCCAAAAAATTCGCGCTTCGCGCAGATTTGGAAGACTACATTAACACGAGTCGAGAACGATACAACGAATCGTCTTCTTTCTCTAATAATTTAAGGAAACGTCAAAGCTTCCGCGCTTCGCGCGGGAGGGGAAACTGAATTCAGATGAATAGGGCTCAATAAGAGTCGAAAACGGTACAACCAATCGTCTTCCTTTCTCTATATTGTGATGAAACGCCAAAGCTTCCGCGCTTCGCGCGAGAGGTGGAAACTGAATTCAGATGAATAGGGCTTAATAAGAGTCGAAAACGGTACGACCACTCGTCTTCCTTTCTCTATTATTGAGATGAAACGCCAAAAAATCCGCAAGACTTCATTTAGACGAGTCGAGAACGATACAACGAATCGTCTTCTGTCTCTAATAACTTAATGAAACGTCAAAACTTCCGCGCTTCGCGCGGGAGGTGGAGAAACTGAATTCAGACAAGGATTAACAGTCGAGAACGGTACAGCAAATCGTCTTCTTTTTATAATATTTTAATGAAACGTCAAAGCTTTCGCACTTCACGCGGGTGGGCATATCATATAATCACTCATCCCCCTAATAAGCGGGCTTCGCGCGCTTTTTAAGTGATTCGCTTGCTCACTACCGCCCCTCCCTAAAATAAGATCCTAGCTCCGCGCCTGCATTAAAATAATATATAGCTATGAATGCTGACTAAGTTGTCAAATTATTCGTTTATTTGTGTCTGTTATATATGAACTAGTTAATGAGACTACATACTCTTTAGTATAACATCTTACTAAAAGTAAGCCAAGACGGAGATGAAACGAGACAGTGTGTTCAAGTAGTTTAATCAAGTTACTGTCTGATTGTGCGCATGCGCAGATGCGCCAATACAAAACATCCCTCCCCCCTTAGACTGAAAATACATTCCATGAAACAATTGTGTGTTATCGTAAATTAACTGTATCATTGCTGGGAAACTTGTGAGTCCAAATAAAAAGTAACATGTTGATATCCGAAAACGTTCATGAGTCCAGAATGTTACGTTCCTTCGTTTGTGAACTATTCTATTTAGATTGGAATTTAAGTTCCATTTATTTAAGGGTCCTTCCTTTTAAGAGTCTTTATGGGAACCCGTAAAAATCGGGAGGGCGTCGTCCCTCACGTTGTGGGTATTTACTCCTTTCAGGTTGTTGATCGCGATCTTGATGTTCATTGCGATCCCTGTGATTGTGATCATTTTAATGGGGGTAAATCAACCGGATATTTTAAAGTTCAAAGGGGTGTAAGACAAGGAGATCCGTTATCTCCATATTTATTTATTTTATGCATAGAATGCTTAACTCACTGCATTAGAAATGATAAGTTGGTAAAAGGTATTTGTTTTGGAGAAACAGAAATAAAGATGATCTTATATGCAGATGACATGTCAATTTTTGTACGAGACATAAACTCGATTAATAGAATAGAGGTAATCATGGAAAATTTTAGGAAAATATCAGGACTAAAGATTAATGGAAATAAAACATTCATTTTACCCTTAGGATATTCTGTTGGCTCTGCGACAGTGTATCCTTTTGGAAAGGAGGCACACATTTTAAAAATACTCGGTATATATTTTACATTAGATCCCAATGTGGCGGAAGAGATGAATTACAAAGAAATATTAAGCAAAATAAAGAAATTGTTAAATTGGTGGAAACAAAGAGATCTTACTTTGATAGGAAAAATTCATTTACTGAAAACATACGCATATTCAAAACTAGTCTATGTAAGCTCTTTGACTCCAGTGCCTGAATGGGTTATAAAAGAAATCGATGAGATCTGTTTTAATTTTCTATGGCGAGGTTAAGACAAAATTAAAAAAAGTACGATGTGTTTTGATTACAAGCAAGGAGGATTAAAAATGCTCAACTTTCAACTTTTTGTGAAAGTACAAAAAGTGATGTGGATTAAAAGACTTGTAACAGGAAACCAGAGAGTTAAATGGAAAAAGTATTTCAAATTTTTAATGAGACCTTTCGGAGGAAATCTTATTTTTTTACTGTAACTATTTACCTAACAAGATCGATATACAATTACCAAAATACTATCGGGATTTAATAAACATTTGGTTAGATATGAATGATTTTATTAAAAAAGATACAACTCACAAAGGGAATGAAATTTTTTTAAATAATAGGTTTATACACAATAGTGGAAAAACATACTTCAATGAAAATCTTTTCTTAAAAAATACTTATAGATTGTACCATATTATAGATGGAAAAGGAACATTAAAGTCGGAAACTTATTTCAGATGTATGGGACTAGAGGAAGAGGAAATATCAATGCTTAAAGAAATCTATGGTAATATACCTAAGGAATGGAAAATCGAATTAACAAAGAGGCAAATTTCATTTCATAATCTAAAAATAGAATTTATGTTCACAAAAAAAACATTCCAATTTGAATCGGTTTGTTCGAAAAATCTGTACAGGGCATGCATACAAAAAATGCAAGACGTCCCTGTCAGTTTTCAGAATTTACATTCATCATACAATCTGTCGGTTAAAGAAATTGAAAAGGTTTTTAACCGACCAAGAATTAGTACTTTAGATAATAAACTAAGAGAATTTCAATTCAAATTGCTTTATAAAATTGTTTATGTCAATCGTTATTTATACAGGTTTCAATTCATATTAAGTGATAAATGCTCATTTTGTGGAAAAGAAGAGGAAACATAATTATAGGCACATATTTTTTGAATGCGAAATGGTGAGAAAATTATGGGATCAATGTAGTGATAGTTTGGATATTCCAATCCTTAAAGATATGAGCTGGAAGGAAGTTCACATTGGATTAGACGAAATAACCGAAGATAGGCAAATGATTAATCACGTGGTTTTATTAATTAAATATTTGATATTTATTAGTAGGGAAAAAAAGAAGCCTCCAAGTATTGAAGAAATAAGAGAGAAAATATTCAAAAGTAAACAGGAAGAAAGAAAGAGTGCTACTGAACGAAATACGTTGACGCTCCACTATAAAAAAATGGGAACATCTCAAGGTAAACATGGATAATATGCAAGAAAATGCAAGGGATGAGGAAAGGGGGGGGGGGGCCTGCCCGGTTCACAGCTGTGTGTGATTGACCGGTCTCGACTGCCATAGACTGCCCACGTCTTCTTGTATCGTGTTTTTTTTTTTTTTTTTTTGTTGTTTGTTTTGTTTTCTGTTTTTGTTTTGTGTTTGTTGTTGTTGGTTTTGTTTTTAACGGGGGTAGGGGATATAACAAACTTTATTTATTCGATATAACTAAGTTGATTGTAGTCTGTACTTTGTTCCAATATGTTATAAATTATAATATGTAATAGGGATACTAGTACCATAGAACAAAATATAGAGGGGGGGGGGGGGTTATAACAATATTAATTCATTCAATATAATTGAGATTACTGTATTTTGTACTCTGTAATTGGTTTCAATATGTTATATATTACAATTTGTATGAATTAATATTATTTATTGAGTGAATACAATAAAGAATATTACAACAAAACAAAAAATTGTCGAAGTGCTCGCGATCCTGGTGGTCATCGCGATGTTGATGATCCTGACGGTCATTTCCTTCACCCTCCTCAGGAAAAAGGAACTCGTCATCGGAATTCGGACGCGACGCGGAAGATTCATCCTTTTGCTGATATCGATTTCTTAAATGGTCGACATGACGTCGCCATTTTCCACCGCGGTCCTCGAGTTCGATTTCGTAGGACACCGGACCGCGTTTTTCCGTAACCGTTCCCGGTATCCAAGTGTTTCCGACGCCAAAATTTCGGGCGAAAACCAGCTCACCAGTCTGGAATTCTCGGTAAGTCTGAGGTCCGCGGTTTAGCGCGGCCGGATTTCTCAGCTTTTCGTCAACTTTCTTTTTGACGTCTGGATATACGGTATCCAGTCTGGTTCTCAACCATAGGCGCCGGAAGTGGGGGGGCAGGGGGGGCAGTTGCCCCCCCAGTCAAAAAAGTGGGGGGGCAAAACGCATTTTTGCCCCCCCAAAACGCCCCCCCCCTCCAAAAAAAAAAAAAAAAGCAGTAAAGGAATAAACATGGTTTGTATTTTTAACCCAAAAGAACATAACAATAATAAAAACCTGAATTAAAGCACATAAACCATTCCATTCAAAGAAAAGGAAAGTTCACAGGAATTAAATTTTTATAAACATTGCGCATGCTACCTATACGGTTTATAATAGCGATACGCGCATATCGTGGACATATTGTGCGAGAATGGGAAAACGTGTCTGTTTTTTTGGTTTTGTTATAGGGGTGAGAAGACATGAGCCCCTGAACGCTGGCGTACTGATGGGGGGGGGGGGGGGGTATATCTATACGATACCAGTGATTTACACATGTTGCTATTATGACATGATTTTCCGGTATTTTTTCTCCATTTTTTTTAAAGTCATACCTTTTTATGCGTTTGTTGGAAAATAAGAAATTCCCAAATTACAGTCGGGCGAAAAATACGCTTATTTAGAAGCCTTTATGACATGGTCTGCAAAGTGGCTGGGCTCGAGCCCCTCCCCCCTCACTTTTTGAAAAAGTATGTTAAAGAGAAAAAGAAAGAAAGACGGAGAGAAAAAATAAGTGACCTGCCAATGTCACAAATAAGGCATAAAAAATGCTCATCTGACCGTAATTAAATGCCTAAAACCCCAGAGCTTACGGGTGCTCCGCCCCCGGACCCCACCAAGGGCCCTAAGGCGGGCCCCTGGATGCTCATCTGACCGTAATTAAATACCTAAAACCCCTGAGCTTCCGGGGGCTCTGCCCCCTGGACCCCACCAAGGGCTCTAAGGCGGGCCCCTGGATGCTCATCTGACCGTAATTAAATACCTAAAACCCCTGAGCTTCCGGGGGCTCTGCCCCCTGGACCCCACCAAGGGCCCTATAAGGCGGGCCCCTGGATGCTCATCTGACCATTATTAAATACCTAAAACCCCTGAGCTTCCGGGGGCTCTGCCCCCTGGACCCCACCAAGGGCCCTATAAGGCGGGCCCCTGGATGCTCATCTGACGATTATTCAATACCTAAAACCCCTGAGCTTCCGGGGGCCCTGCCCCCTGGACCCCACCAAGTGCCCTAGGGCGGCCCCTGGTTGCTCATCTGACCGTAGTTAAATACCTAAAACCCCTGAGCTTCTGGGGGCTCTGCCCCCTGGACCCCACCAAGGGCCCTATAAGGCGGGCCCCTGGATGCTCATCTGACCATTATTAAATACCTAAAACCCCTGAGCTTCCGGGGGCTCTGCCCCCTGGACCCCACCAAGGGCCCTATAAGGCGGGCCCCTGGATGCTCCTCTGACGATTATTCAATACCTAAAACCCCTGAGCTTCCGGGGGCCCTGCCCCCTGGACCCCACCAAGTGCCCTAGGGCGGCCCCTGGTTGCTCATCTGACCGTAGTTAAATACCTAAAACCCCTGAGCTTCTGGGGGCTCTGCCCCCTGGACCCCACCAAGGGCCCTATAAGGCGGGCCCCTGGACGCTCATCTGACCATTATTAAATACCTAAAACCCCTGAGCTTCCGGGGGCTCTGCCCCCTGGACCCCACCAAGGGCCCTATAAGGCGGGCCCCTGGATGCTCATCTGACCATTATTCAATACCTAAAACCCCTGAGCTTCCGGGGGCCCTGCCCCCTGGACCCCACCAAGTGCCCTAGGGCGGCCCCTGGTTGCTCATCTGACCGTAGTCAAATATTAAAACCTCTGAGCTTCTGGGGGCTCCCCCCCCCCCCCTCTGGAACACGTCAATGGCCTTAAAGAGGCCCTGGATGCTCATCTAACCGTAATTAAATACCTAAAATCCCTGAGCTTCCGGGGGCTCAGCCCCTTGACACCCTGCCGAGGCTGGACCCCACGCCAATTTACGCTCTACCTGATCGTTAATACTTCACTTTGAAAAACGTTCCGCGGGACCTGCATGTAACGTGTAAGACTGGTGGTGATGCAGATTTTTCGTCTGCCCCCCCCCCCCTTCCGAACGTTTTTTCTCATTACGTCACTGCCCTCGGAAGGTGAGCCCCCTGGAATGTTTGCCCCCCCAATCCCAAACTGCTTCCGGCGCGCCTGTTCTCAACTGTCTGTTCATGAGCATGGCGGCTGGCGGCATTCCAGTGGTGGAGTGCTCTGTCGTCCGATAGGCCAGGAGGAAGCGCGATAAGCGAGTTTCGAGTTTACCTCCTGTGACTTTCTTGAGACCAGATTTCACCGTCTGTACCGCTCTTTCCGCTAGTCCGTTTGTAGCGGGGTGGTAAGGTGAACTTTTCATTATGTTTGATTCCATTTTGCGACATGAAATCTTGGAATTCCGAACTCGTGAAGGAACTTCCATTGTCGGAAACTACCACACGAGGTAGTCCATGTATCGCGAAAGTCTGTCTGAGGCGATCGATTGTTGCCAATGATGTCGCCGATGACATCTATCCATGTACGCGTCAACGATTATCAGGAGGATTTTTCCTTCGAACGGACCGGCAAAATCGATGTGAATTCTCTCCCATGGAGCACTCGGATACTCCCATGGATGTACGGGAGATCGCGGTGGAAGGCGCTGATATTGCTGACAAACGGAGCATCATACTTCACCTTCCGTTCCAGTTCAGAGTCTATTTTCGGCCACCAGACTATTCCACGCGCGATGGCTTTCATTCTTACGATTCCAGGATGTCACGTATCTCATCTAAGATCTGTTCCCGACCCTTAGTGGGGATGACGACCCGGGTACCCCACAAGACACATCAGTGGCGTACCTGGGGTACTCCGTCAGGGGGGGGGCAAGCGACCGAAACAAACAAAAAAGGCGATGCTAATTTTCACTTCTGGCGAGCGAGCAAGCAAAAAAAAATCTCGAAGTAACGTTTGGTATATAAACTGGTATTGTTGCAAGTTGGGGGTGGGAACATTCACTTGTAAGCGACGTTAATTTCATTTTTTTTGCAAACGAGCGTAGCGAGCAAGAAAAAATCACTTCTTTTTTAATAATTGCCACTTAAACTTGGTTCAATTGTCCCATGCAGGGCGCGGGAACAATATTGTGTTTAAGGTGATTTTATACCCTTCTTAGCTAGCGAGCGAAAATACATCTTTCTCTCAATTAATTGCTATATAAAATTTGTTTCATTGTTGCAGGTCGGGGGGCACAATCGTGTTTAAGGCAATGTCAATCCCATTTTGGCGGGCAGGCAACCCCCTACATTTATCTTTTTAATGATATTGTAGCAGGTTAGTGGTGGGCACATAATTCCAGGAGCTAGCGAGCAAAAAAAATCACTTCTCTTTGATAGGGAAAATATGGTACATAAAACTTGGGTTCATTGTTCCATGTCAGGGACGTGATTATTAAAAGCGGTGTTATTTCTAATTTGGCGAGCGAGCGTAGCGAGCGAGCAAAAAAAATCACTTCTCTTTTATAGGGAAAATATGGTACACAAAACTTGGGTTCATTGTTCCATGTCAGGGACGTGATTATTAAAAGCGGTGTTATTTCTATTTTGGCGAGCGAGCGTAGCGAGCGAGCAAAATTTTTGTAATGATAATTGGTTCATAAATTTCAGATTTGTTTGTTGCAGGTCAGGGCTTACACGATCATGTCTAAGGTGATGTTAATTCCGTTTTGGCGAGCACGAGCACACCAAAACTTCTTTGAAAAACGTTTGGTACATAATTATTAACTGGTTGTTGCAGGTTGGGGCGGGCACGTTAGCGGTGTCAATTCCATTTTGGCGAGCGAGCATAGCGAGCAAGCAACAAACAAAAATTAATAGAAATTAATAAATAAACTTGTTTTTATTGGTGCAGGTCAGGATGGACGCAATCGCGTTTAACGCGATTCAATTCCTTTTTGGCGAGAGGGCGAAAAAAACTCTTCCATTTTTAAGGATATTGTTGCAGGTCAAGGGTGGGCACAAATTGTTTCCAAAGCAATGTCTATTCATTTTATTCGCGAGCGAGTGTAGCGAGCGAGAAAAATGAATTAGTCTCTTTTAGTAACATTTGGTACATACATTGTGTATTATTGTTGCCATGGTTGCAGGTCGGGGCCCGTCGGGGCAGGCACAATTGTATTATAGGCAATGCTAATCCTTTTCTTTTTTCAGGGGGACGAGCAAGTGGAAACATTTAATACAAAATAGGCTAGCAAGCAGTTCGCGCCAGCGAAGAGTTTCGAATTTGTTATATCACTTATATTTTCCTATTTTCATTTGTCTTAATTTTTCAGGGCCGTATGCGGAATATTTTATGGTGGGGGAGGGGGAAAGATGCGTTAAAAGTTTTTGAAGAATCTCAAAAGTAAAAGGAGTGAAGGGAGTTCGAGCGACCGAACTGGTCATGAGGGTACTTTTGCATTTTCAAAAGTAGAATTGAAGGATTTGGTATAGGCCTATACACTACATTTTCAGGAAAAAAACTGTACGTTTTCAAAATATCTGGGGTCAACTGCCCCCCCCCCCCCCTGGTGCGTACGGCCATGGTCTTTTTTTTTTTAATTTCCCCATTATTTTCCTTTCCTTTTCTTTTCCCTTTTTCTTCCTTTTCTCTTCTTTTTCCTTTTTTCTTTCCTTTTCCTTTTTTTCTTTTTTTCTCTTTCTTTCCTTTTTTTCTTCCCTTTTCCTTTTTTCTTTTTCTTTCCTTTCCTTCCTTTTCTTTTCTTTCCCCTTTTTCTTTTTTTCCCTGGAGCCCGTCAGGGGGGGGGGGGGGCACTCTGCCCCCCCTGCCCCCCCCCCCCCCCATAGGTACGCCAGTGAGACACATCCATCTTGAACGCTGAGTTCATCTCTCCTATTGAAGTACGGCTTCAATTCTTCTGCGCAAGAATGTCCCCATCCGGACATCACATGTTTCCGGACACGTGATAAAACTCTGTCATGTGCTGTCCACTCGCGAACTCGCTTCGGTGTGACAGGGGTTCTCTGCAAGATGTTGAACATCGACAGAATTTCTGTTGGTAACTCAGGCTCGGTAAAGGTGTCCTACTTTGCCGCAACCATGTCATGCCTTTAGCCGGACAGTCGGACCCTCGATGGTTGGTGGCTCGACCACACCTATCGCATAATCTCGGGTGAGGCGACCGGTTGTCTGGGAAAGTGTCCTTGTTTGGACGGCCAGCGGTTTTCCAAACTTCGTTTACGGTGCTCGGGGCTGCCGCTCGTAAATCTGCCGAATTCTTATCCGCCAGTTCCACGGCGGTAGCGAGCTGCCACGCTTTTTCGAACGGTAGGTCTGCTTCGGCCAGTAAACGTCGCTGGATGCGATCATCGTTGACATCGCAAAACCAAACGGTCTATCAGCATGTCCTTCAGCGTGCTCTCGTATTTGCAATGTTCGGCAATATGGCGTAGCTCTGCCACATAGATACCGACTCTCCTTGTTGTCTACTATTAACAGTAAATTAACAGTAAATGATGGTTTGGGATCCTTGAGATCCGAGATCAGCTTAATTAGTTCATCAAACGTACAATCTCCCGGTTTCTTTGAAGAAGTCAAACTAGTCAATAGTTTATACATCGGAGCACCACACACACTCAAAAATATCGAAAGTTTCTTCTCGGCACTTACTATGTCCCTTACAAAAAAAATCTCTATGGTACACCATACAAACACCATAGCAAATCTACCATAGATTACCATACAAACACCATAGCAAATATACCATAGATCTACCATTCATTTACCATAGAACTAATTAAAATAATTGGGACAAATTTATTCATTTATTCAAATTAGGCCACACCTACATATTCTACCATAGAGCCACCATTCATATATACCATTCATCTACCATAGAGTCACCACTCATCTACCATAGAGCCACCATTCATCTACCATAGAGCCACCATTCATCTACCATAGAACCACCATTCATCTACCACAGAGCCACCATTCATCTACCATAGAGCCATCATTCATCTATCATAGAGCCACCATTCATCTACCATAGAGCCACCATTCATCTTCCATAGAGCCACCATTCATCTACCATAGAGCCACCATTTATCTACCATAGAGCCACCATTTATCTACCATAGAGCCACCATTCATCTACCATAGAGCCACCATTCATCTATCATAGAGCTACCATTCATCTACCATAGAGCCACCATTCATCTACCATAGAGCCACCATTCATCTACCATAGAGCCACCATTCATCTACCATAGAGCCACCATTCATCTACCATAGAGCCACCATTCATCTACCATAGAGCCACCATTCATCTACCATAGAGTCACCACTCATCTACCATAGAGCCACCATTCATCTACCATAGAGCCACCATTCATCTACCATAGAGCCATCATTCATCAACCATAGAGCCATCACCATTCATCTACCATAGAGTCACCACTCATCTACCATAGAGCCACCATTCATCTACCATAGAGCCACCATTCATCTACCATAGAGCCACCATTCATCTACCATAGAGCCACCATTCATCTACCATAGAGTCACCATTCATCTACCATAGAGCCACCATTTATCTACCATAGAGCCACCATTCATCTACCATAGAGCCACCATTCATCTACCATAGAGCCACCATTCATCTACCATTCACTACCATTCAAAATATGCAACAAAATGTTACGCTTAATTGTAGCATTTTGAAATGGTATATTCAGAATGGTAGTTTGGATCTTGATCTATGGTTAGCAGAATGGTGGCTGTAGTGCGTTCTATAGTACACAGAATGGTGACTATAATATATTGAATTTTTGAGAAATCTAAACTTAAATGTTAACTTACAATACACACATGACGCTTATTAAAAAAATGAATTGAATGAAAGTGGCAGGATGTATTTGGTTTATATCAAAAGTTGTATGCATGTATATGCTAAAAACTAAAATAAAAGGCAAGTAAAAAATATATCACATAAACATGTACACTACAAACTAAAATGAAAGGCAAGTTCGTAATTGCAACACATATTACTTGGACTTATTCTACTAAGATGTAATAAATACCCACATATATATCACCCTAGTTCCTCTAAATAATCGGCAAGTTAAAAAGAAACAACTAAAATGTCATATACAGTGTGTACGTAAACATGACTAAAATGAAAGGCAAGTTAAAAATATATAAACATGTACAATAAAAACTAAGGCACTGAGTTGCAGCACAGGATTGTTCTAAAACATTGTGGTTCAAGTCAAAGAGGTTGTATGTGAGTTCGAAGAGGAGCAGAAAAGACAAGCCTTGCTGCTCAGTTTTGGAGTCTCTGAAGGCGATCAAGGTCCCTCTGGCTGAGAACACTGAAGACCCAACCCTTTCTATACTCAAACTGTTTACATGATTTTGATAGACCCTCTGTGTCAAACAATTCATTCGCAGCAAAGTAGTGATGCATGCGTTCGTTGTAGTGACTCCATTCCTCCGCCTCCGGATGAAACTCACTGAGAGTTCCAAAAGTTGCCATTTCTACGGGAGAAATCCACAATCCTCGTCGCCAGTTGTTATATATGAACTGGTTAATGAGACTACCTACTCTTTAGTATAACATCTTACTAAAAGTAAGCCAAGACGGAGATGAAACGAGACAGGGAATCAGAGTGTGTGTTCAAGTAGTTTAATCAAATTACTGTCTGATTGTGCGCATGCGCAGATGCGCCAATAACAGTGTCGTCGTGGAAAATTACCATTTGCGCATACGCCGCGTACTTCTGATAGTCCATAGGAAAAACAATTTAGCCTTCGGCCCCGGGTTATAGGGTTAAATTTGTAGATATTGGACATTTAATTGTGTCGGTAATTGGTGGCTAGTTTTGTCGGTAATCGTTGGCGTCTACACCCCCCCCCCCCCCACTGAAAAAAGGTCTAGCGACGCCCCTGCGGGGACCCCACTGGAAATTAGCTCTCGAGCTTTCGTGGGTATCTTGTCCAAGCTGACTTAAATTTGATCTGTTATTCTTGTACACTATTGGTCATAATGGTGGAATAATTATTTTTACCCTAATTTATTGAATGATTTTGACAATGATTTATTCCTAATAGATCTAGATAATAGTATACATTCTCAGAATTTATTGAATGACAATTGGGGAGTGTTTGTTTTGCGTGGCATAAAGCATGTGTGTGCTACAATGCTAATCAACTAAGGGACCTACGTCCTTAAGTCATAACCGTGTCGATGTGCTATCCTATTATGAGGCATTAATCCCCAGTATTGTCAGTTATGACTTAAGGACGTAGGTCCCTAGTTGATTAGCATAGTAGCAGACACAACCATACGTCATGCGCTATCATTATTCATGATACGCACGCACACAGAATCTGATGCGATAATAATTATTTAACAAATAATTTTAGTTCATTTTATTTCTTCTTTCACAAACATTAAAGGTAACAAAGTTTGGGTATGGGGTCATTCATTTGGTTCAAATGAATATATTAGAAGCATATGCGGTCCTACAATATTCAGTTATCGTTGTCGCGGTTGAAATCGAGTTATGAAATTGTAAATAATAATCTCTTTATGTTGTATAAGCTCCCTCTCAAGGTCAAGATATTAATTAAGCTAGAAAACACGCATCTTGACTTAAATCGACCGATCAGCTATTCCCGTTCGGAAATTATATATCACAACTACACATTCTGACATTTTCATGGTCGCAGCTTCCATTGAACGGCCGTATGCGCTATTTGAAATTCATCAAAATTTACCGGGAGCACCGGTATATTTTATATTCATTTTTTCTCGAAAGCAGAAGTGTTTTAGGGGCTAAATTTTCTAGTGCTCATAATACATCCACAGGGGAATCCAAATAAAAATTATATCAAAATCGTAGAGAATCACTATCCAGCCAATTTTCAAAATTCCCCAAAACTTTGTATTACCTTTAAACATAGAATTTGAAATGAAGTAACTGGACTATGTAGCAGATTATCAATATAACAAACATAATTTGAAGTACAATAGTAATGTTCAACATACAACTCTTGTTATTAATTAACTAAAGAAATTCTGTAAGAAGTTACATGTTCTGTACATGAAAGAAAGAGGAGACCTTATAGAAGCTGGGCTTGTTTATAGAGCAAGGTCCCCAAACAGAATATTATACCTGAATGCTTTAATGAGATTTCATACAAAACTTAGAAATGCAAACGGTTTACTTGAAATGAATGACATTGTTAGAAAATCGGGTGGCTCACCGTTAACTTATGACTACCCAGGTCATAAATTGTCCATAATCATTGCGACATAATTATACTGAATCTGACCGAATTTTGATCTCAACCTAAATTTGCTATGAAGGTCATTTTAGACCCCAAAATGCCGTGTGAAATTTAGTCAATACAATCATACCAATTCAGCTCCACTTTAAAAAAAATATGGTGACCGTTAATTAATTATTTAATTAAAAATAACAACATATATGAGCCGGCTGGTTGTGCGTAATATAACCAAAACGAAAATGCCAACAAAAAAACTCACATCAACATTGGCTAAAATACGACGTAAAAGCGCATTTCGTTTTTTTCAACGGCTTTTTCAAATTATCTAATATTTGTGGTGGTACACAAGCATTATAAATCGTTATGACCGATTTGGATCAAACGAAGATGATTTGTCATTTGAATTGTATGTCCTTTCAAATTTGACACTCAGTTTTTCATTATCTCACAACAAAATATTTTGTGTAGCACCTTCTGCAACAGAACTCAACTATTCCTTTAAAGGCCCACTGCACTACTTGTAGCTACTTGCGCCCTCTATATAACAAACAATGCATAATCGGTGACCATTGGTCCCCCATGATCCTCTTTTTCTTATGTTAACTGAGAGCTGAGTTGATGAGATAACCACCTGTCCAGTGACCTTGCAGGGCGCTCTAATATCCCTCCTGTAAACTATGGCAGATAAGCTTTAAAGTCACATAGAAGTTTCATAGGGAATTGGACACCGTTCGGGTGTTTACCCAATAACAGGTGTTGTCAATCACCAGGGTATAGCCTTCAGTTTTATGACTATTAGACCTTATGTAATGCTTCGCTTTTCCCTCAACCGAAGCTCTCCGAGCGATTAGGGGGTAATTCTTGACTGACCAACGGGTTTGCTGTGTGCAGATTTGTACTCCCATTAATGGTGTTGCCAACAAGTCTTCTGCACATGGAAACTGCCGATCCAGTCCCTTTAATATTGGCTAGGTTAGGTTTTAAAATGTCGCCGCCCGGCCGGAAGCTCGTAGTGCGTGCTAGTGCTAGTGGTACGTACAGACACTGGCGTACCTATGGGGGGGGGGGGGCAGGGGGGCAGAGTGCCCCACCTGACGGGCTCCAGGGGGAAAAAAAGAAAAAGGGGAAAGAAAAGAAAAGAAAGGAAAAGGAAAGAAAAAGAAAAAAGGAAAAGGGAAGAAAAAAGGAAAGAAAGAGAAAAAAGGAAAAAAAGGAAAGAAAAAAGGAAGAAGAAGAGAAAAGGAAGAAAAAGGGAAGAAAAGGAAAGGAAAGGAATAAAAATGGGGAAATTAAAAAAAAAAAAAGACCATGGCCGTACGCACCAGGGGGGGGGGGGGGGAGTTGACCCCAGATATTGTGAAAACGTATTGTTTTTTTCCTGAAAATGTAGTGTAGGCCTATACCAAATCCTTCAATTCTACTTTTGAAAATGCAAAAGTACCCTCATGACCAGTTCGGTCGCTCGAACTCCCTTCACTCCTTTTGCTTTTGAGATTCTTCGAAAACTTTTAACGCATCTTTCCCCCTCCCCCACCAGAAAAATATTCCGCATACGGCCCTGAAAAATTAAAACAAATGAAAATAGGAAAATATAAGTGATATAACAAATTTGAAACTCTTCGCTGGCGCGAACTGCTTGCTATAGCCTATTTTGTATCAAATGTTTTCACTTGCTCGTCCCCCTGAAAAAAGAAAAGGATTAGTATTGCCTAGAATACAATTGTGCCTGCCCCGACGTGCCCCGACCTGCAACCATGGCAACAATAACACACAATATATGTACCAAATGTTACTAAAAAGAGACTAATTCATTTTTCTCGCTCGCTACACTCGCTCGCGAATAAAATGAATAGACATTGCTTTGGAAACAATTGTGCCCACCCTTGACCTGCAACAATATCATTAAAAATGGAAGAGTTTTTTTGCCCTCTCGCCAAATAGGAATTGAATCGCGTTAAACGCGATTGCGTCCATCCTGACCTGCACCAATAAAAACAAGTTTATTTATTAATTTCTATTAATTTTTTTTTGTTGCTTGCTCGCTATGCTCGCTCGCCAAAATGGAATTGACACCGCTAACGTGCCCGCCCCAACCTGCAACAACCAGTTAATAATTATGTACCAAACGTTTTTCAAAGAAGTTTTGGTGTGCTCGTGCTCGCCAAAACGGAATTAACATCACCTTAGACATGATCGTGTAAGCCCTGACCTGCAACAAACAAATCTGAAATTTATGAACCAATTATCATTACAAAAATTTTGCTCGCTCGCTACGCTCGCTCGCCAAAATAGAAATAACACCGCTTTTAATAATCACGTCCCTGACATGGAACAATGAACCCAAGTTTTGTGTACCATATTTTCCCTATAAAAGAGAAGTGATTTTTTTTGCTCGCTCGCTACGCTCGCTCGCCAAAATAGAAATAACACCGCTTTTAATAATCACGTCCCTGACATGGAACAATGAACCCAAGTTTTATGTACCATATTTTCCCTATAAAAGAAAAGTGATTTTTTTTCGCTCGCTACGCTCGCTAGCTCGTGGAATTATGTGCCCACCACTAACCTGCTACAATTTCATTAAAAAGAGAAATGTAGGGGGTTGCCTACCCGCCAAAATGGGATTGACATTGCCTTAAACACGATTGTGCCCGCCCCCTACCTGCAACAATGAAACAAATTTTATAGCAATTCATTGAGAGAAAGATGTATTTTCGCTCGCTAGCTAAAATGGGTATAAAATCACCCTAAACACAATATTTTTCCCGCGCACTGCATGGGACAATAAAGTTTAAGTGGCAATTATTAAAAAAGAAGTGATTTTTTTCTTGCTCGCTACACTCGTTTGCAAAAAAATGAAATTAACGTCGCTAACAAGTGAATGTTCCCACCCCCAATTAACTTGCAACAACACCAGTTTATATACCAAACGTTATATGAAATAATGTATAAATCAGACATTGAACATGAATACCAATCGCATTGTTTGTACATGTATAAATCAGACATTGAACAAGAGTAGGGATATGATATTTTGATTTTCTAAAATAAATGAAAAGTGAAATAGGGTCTACATTAGCTTATAATAAACTAGGTGGAGTGCTAGCTATTTTCTTTTGCTGTTACGCTAAACGTAAGCAACACGTCTGTTATATGGCGAGACGAAGCGGGCAAAGAGCTAAAGATTTTTTTTTGCTCGCTCGCTCGCCAGAAGTGAAAATTAGCATCGCCTTTTTTGTTTGTTTCGGTCGCTTGCCCCCCCCCCCCCCCCCCTGACGGAGTACCCTAGGTACGCCACTGCGTACAGAACACTGCCTGTAATTGGCTTAAAAGCTTGAAGCGCTTTAACTGTTACTTGATACATGCACAGTGATTGGACAACTTATGTGACCAACCCAATGATTCTATGCACTTTTTTGAGCTCGTGTGCATTTTTTACGATTGACGAGTTGTGACTATAATATCAAAATTTATGCGCTCAGGTGGTCAAAAAACCGAAGAATTCTGGGGCTCAATCATAGTAGCAACTTTGATTACTTAACCAATCACAATGCGCCATCGTGCCATTCGTCTCAGCTAGTGTCCCTAGCATTGACCTCTAGATCCCCTTTAATTCAAGCTCAAGCTGCGTCACGTCGCCAGCTACCGGTCACGACAGCGCAGCATACGCGACTCGCGAGTGCCGACCCAGCACGTGCATAGGATCTCTGTACATGTACGTACGCCGCATGTTCGTTCGCTACTTGGCGTGCGCACCTAGCTAGCCTCGCCATTTTTAATTCTTTGTCCTCTCGCTTTCCTGGTGGCTAGGTCTACACGTTAACTACAGTCAAAGTCTTCGATTTTATTCCATCTTCAAACACAGTTTTCATCATGGATTCACATGCTCACAATCACAGTTCCCATGGTTCAGGGGTGAGTTAGAGATAGACTATATCTTAAATTTTAGTAGACTAGACTCTACTTTTTAGATAATATTCGAAGCAAAGCTCAAAATTATTAAAGAAAGAAAGAGCAGAGTCGGAGAGAGGGGGAGAATTTTGACAAAAAGCTTCACACAGTTAAATTACACGTGTGCATGTGCGTTGGTGGTGTGGGGAAGGGAACGAGATTTAACGAAAGCTGTGTTTCATTAGCGCTCACATTAACAATCATGAATAGACCTATTCGTCCTTTAGTGGTCTTACTCTTAGAAGATTTATGACATAGACCCTACTGTAAATCTCTTTGTATAAGGTGCACCCTTATTTTAAAGACAAAATAAAAAAATCAGGGAAAAAAATTCTGTCATTAGATTTAGAGTAGTAGGTAGAGTACCCAGTATTCGGTCACTTAAGGGGAAACCACTAATATTTTGAATTCTTACCTCTTTCATTGGGCAATCTACCCATCAAAAGAAAAGAAATTTATTCCTCTAACAGGATTTTATAGTCACTGAAAATATAGAATAACGATAAGCAAAAGACTTCCGAAAGAAGACGGAGCATTTTTCTGCCCAGAATTCGGTCGCGCCGACTAGAATTCGGTCACGCGATTTGTGCGTGGTATCTCCGTTGCAAAGGAGCGTAGCGTATTTGCGCACTATTTTCACACAATTGCGCGATAAAGCACTGAATGTCAATGCGTTGACCGAATACTGGCTGAGCGATACCGCATGGCAAGGGTATCGTATAAATACCTCTTGCACATCGGCAAGTGCGTCATTTGCAAATTCGCTGCGATGGAGCGAACACGGAAGTGATTCTCTTCACACACATACTAAATTCATTGTGACAGCACACGTAGTTGTTTCGCAATAGACTTCTACATATGGCTATGCATGTTAGCGCATGTGCTAAGAGAACGCGAAAGTGCGGAAAGTTGTGCGACACTGACCAATTTCGAGCTAAGTTGGAGATCTTTCCGGGGCCCTAAATCTGATTTAATTTTGAGAGTTAAGAAAAGTTGTTCAGCTGCCTGATTTGTGCAAGTTTCGTGGCTCATAAAATATTTTTTAAATTGTTACAGCTGTTGAAACGGCTGTCTGACCGAATACTGGGAATCGACCGAATACTGGGCGCGCTACCCTAGGGTCTAGTAGGTCTAACTTAGATCTAGAGTAAAGGAGCCGGTAATCGGCCAGCTCCAGTTTTCGGCCGATTGGTTGGATGCAAGGTAAAATCACTCTAAAATACATCGCATAATAGCTTAACACATATCCCACTCATACCATACCAGTTCAGTGTCACTGAAGAACCACATTTGCAATGAAAAATATATCCTAAAATATCACATTTTAGCGATGTAATCGGCGGTCCCGCTACCCGAATCTGAAAAATCGAGTATCTTACGCGTGTATGTAAGAGATATGGGTACCATAAAATCAGCTTTATTTCAAGTATTTTTCAGATTTAGAGCCCGATTTTGTGTTAGTCGCAAGTTCAAAAGTATCTCATCGCATGTATTAAATCAATGCAGCCGGAACCTGCCACGCACACACGATATGTCTGTCTAATTCAGATTCCAACTTCCGATCACCGCTGTGCCTGTCTTCGGCCAGGCGAGCACCAGGGAGCTCCGGCGTGGGATACCTGCTCTGCCCGCTTGTGCTGTACATCAGCGCGGAAACGCACGGCGCGCGCGAGCGCTTCCTATTGACTTTGTACATGTGGCCGTAAACTGAAACGCTCGGCCGATAACTGGCTCCAAAACAGTGAAAATTGAAATGAATGTTGTCATGGCAATTCGTGATTTTTTTCTGGGCTTCTTTTTTTGTTTAAATAATAATAATATTTGCTTCATGATTTGAACAAAAAATGATAAGGCCATGTAAAATTGATTTCATGTTGATCGTCCCCGCCCGCTTCCTTTTTGGGGGCCGCCTCCTATTTTTTGTTATTTGTTATTTTTTTCATTTTTTTTTTTTTTTTTTTTTTTTTTTGAAAGAAAAAAAACATGAAAAACACTGCTAAAATGGCTCTATTTCTCATTTAAAAAAAAAAAAAATTGTCGGCGGCCATCTTGAAAAAAAATAGCCTCGACTGTCAGGGAAAATGTACCGAGCGGCCATTTTGAGCGGCTATTTTGAAATATCAAATATCAAATAACATGGTACACCCTCCTCCTCTTTTTCAAAAAATCCGGACGATCAACATGTAATCAATTTTACATGGCCTAATAAATAGGAAGTAAAGAGTCCAAAAAATGGGATTTTGTCTTAAGTGGCCGAAAACCTACTCTAGATGTCTAGGGTTCCCAATCCGCGCCACTGGCCATGCAAAAATAAGATTCATTTAGGCCTAGCGTAGTAAAATAACCCAAGTTATCCATCTACTTTTATGGGTTTTCCGTCTTCCTGAGGATTTATCGTTCATAACGTGCAAGTCTCTGTGCAAAGTCAACGTGAAATGCATCATCGTGGCATCCGTTTTCCAGGTAAATATTGTTGTTAGACTTCGTTGCCCCTACCTACGGAGATCAAGAAAACAATAATTATCGGCAAGACTTCGTTGCTCCTAATGTACATAGATCTAAAAACAATAAAAATCGGCAAGACTTTGTTGCCCATATGGAGATCTAAAAACAGTAATCATCGGCAAGACTTCATTGCCCGTACAGAGATCTAAAAACAATAATTATCGGCCAGACTTTGTTGCCCCTACGGAGATCTAAAAACAATAATTATCGGCAAGACTTCGTTTGCCCGTACGGAGATCTAAACAACATTTATTGGCAAGACTTTGTTTTCTGTATCGGCAATGAAGTCTCGTCAATATTTATTAATTTAGGAGTTCCGTATCAGCAATGAAGTCTCAAAACAAACAAAAACTGCGCAAAAATAACAGTTAAACGGTTTTGATAAATGCGGTCGTTTAACCGTCTGTTAAATGTTTTGACTCGGGCTTGATTGTAGCATGAGCTAAATCCAGGATTTTATTTCAGAATCTGAGACAAAGTTACCCAATCCCTATAAAGGGCAAGTCCACTCCAAAAATAACTTACTTTCAATAGAAGCAAAACAATCAAAAGTTAGAGCAAAATCGGATTACTTATAAGAAAGTTATGAATTTTTTAATTGACATGAAAAACTTTGAAAATCACAAGACAAATTGACAAATCACTCATGAGTAAGGCTGTGAAGGGTAGTCGAATGCTCGAGTACCCGCACGGTTGACAACTACTCCGGTACGATTTCTCGTACCCGAATATTCGGCCGCAAAAAAAAAAATAATAAATAAATTAAAATGTCCAGGCCGACGCTTACCCGTGCCTGGGTGAGCGGCGGCCGCTGGCATGGTGCCGTCGGTAAAAATGTTTCCCAACTCAAGCACTGTCAAACTCACCACTCAGAAACTGGGACCAAATGTCTGGATTTCTGCTTGGACTTGGAGGAAAATGGATTATTCTGCCATCTTTGGTTTTTAAAACAGCATTGTTCACTGTTATTATTATTATTAAATCGGCGCCTTCAACTGCAACTCAAAGTAAAATCGCATGCGTTTTCGGCGACAGAACTGAGATACTGCTCCAGTGGTATGTATGGTGGTGGCAAAAAAAAAAGAAAAAAAGAATTCAATTTTTTTTTTTTTTTTTAAATCAAAATTTAAATAAAAAAAAAACATGGCGTCCGAATATTCGAGTATTCGTTTGTAAGCATGGGAGTGTACTCTTGTACCTCATTACACTGTTGTGCACAGCCTTACTCATGAGTCTGTGACATCATTGCCTTGTATACAGACCTCCCAAAATTTTCGATTTATTTTTCTGATTTTCCGCCAAAACAAAAATCATATATTGGTGAAAAAATACATGTCCTAAACATACGAACACGGCGGGACGTGCCACATTTTGCTGAGCCGCGCAAAATTTCAGGGATTTTGAAAATCAAATGTTGGGAGGTCTGCGTTATCCACTACCGTATTTGCCGGCGTAAAGGCCGCAGTATTTTTGGAAGAGAAAATATCAAAAAGTCGGGGTGCGGCCTTTACGCCGAAAGAGTAAAAATCGCAAGTCAAAACAGCACGTCCATTATTTGTAGACAACTTCATACAACAAAATATATTAACAAAATTGACTTGAAAACACATCGGAAAAGATCTAGTCTGAACCACGTCAGCAGCAAATTTGAAGAAGTTATCTTTTTAGTCGTTGTGCAACCAAAGAAATAAGAAGAAAACTGACCAGAAACTCGTACTTGTAAAGTTGTAAAAATGTCCTTAAGAACACCGATGATTGCGCGCTGTGCATCTCCGAAGGTGCGTTGGATTTGTTAGCAACTCTCAGCCCCGTAGCTCCCCACCACAGAGTGTGTGAGTAAGGTATGATTTGGGTTACGTACATCATCGGTGTTCTTAACTTTTCAGTAAGATAATTCTGAATTATAATTGAGACTATCTCATTAATTAAAGCGACAAACTAACCTCGGTAGATCTCTAATAACAATACAAAAGCTTGTTTATTTTCTCCATTTGACGGTACGATAGGGGTAAGACCGGATAACATTACAAAAAAGATACATCCTTCCACCATGCTTCCACCCTGCGATAGGTTGGCCATTCAGGTTTCTGTATGGATGCGAAGCGCCCTCTAGTGTCCCATGAATGTGCTAATCTGCCTAAAAATCGATGAAGATTTGCTAAATTACGATCATTTTTTAGGTAAACTTCCTGTAAATTTATAAAATGATTGATAATTTTGGTATTAGTTTATAGGAAAAATAGAGTTCTACGGGAAAATTACAATTATTTTCTTTGGTCCGTTTTTTTTTTTTTTTCCTTTTTTTTTTTTTTTTTTTTTCTCTACGAAATGTCAAAGTTGGGGGTGCGGCCTTTACGCCGGCAAATAGGGTAATTGTTTTCTTTATATTGATACCGGTAATACAAATTTCCAATTTTCCCCCTAAAGATTTTTTTTCCACACAACAACTCCAAATGACAAAATAATCCCAGCTACTGGTATGCATTTTCTAAAACTAATTGATAGTGCAAAACTTGAAAAATTACGAAGAAAAAAAAATTCTCTACTTTTTGATTTTTTTTTCACTGATTATTTCCAATCATTTTCACTGATTGACGATCAGAATTTATTATCCGATTTTACCTGATCGGCTCCCGATCTCATTATCAGTAACAGGGTTACATACTACACTGCTTTCCACAGCCTGTAATCTGCTATACTTATTCTCACTGGATGAAGCATCTTAGTGTAGTAGCCATATAATGGCAGTGTGACCAAAGTCCACTTGTGACCAAACTTCATGGATAAACAGTATCTTCAAATTTGGTTACAATGTATATTTCACTTTTTATCTAGGGTGAGCCGGAGCAGATGCGCAAGATGTTTTTGGGTGGATTGAGTTTCGACACTACAGAAGAGTCTGTCAACGAATATTTCAAGAAATTTGGAGAACTCACAGACTGCTGTGTAGTAAGGCAGTAAGTATAGCTCATCTCCATTTGATTTTTTTTACTTTGTAAAGTTGTAGCAGTATTAATTTCAGTGCTGTTTGATTACCGGTACATAGATTAGTCAAACTGGCTTTTCATAGGCTGATATGGTGGTTAGTCCTTGTACATAAATTGCTAATGAACCAGTTAAGAACTTTTTTAATTTATTCATTTTTTCAATCTTATCTCATATTCTATGCAATTGAGATTGTAAGGCAAATTTTTTGGGAAAAATATGTTTAATGTCCCCACTTCCTTCCTTTTTTTAGGTTGCCTTCTCATATACTGCTAAAATACTCTTTTCGATGGGGAAAATTGAAAAATAGCCTTGCCGAAGGCTTTGGAATATGTGCAGAGTGGCCCTGTTGAAGGAGCAAAAACAGGGCCTCCTTAAAAAAACTAACTATATTTTCATTATTGCAAAGTTGAAACTTTGATTTGACAAGGTTATCAAAATTCAATGCTTGGAAACATTCAAAGTAATGATTATTATAAATTACAAAACGCTTAAATACAGCCCCGGCATAACGCCTGAAGAGCTCTCCAAACGCTACTGAGATGTGTGAGATCACAGTATGGACATGATTTGCACAAGCAGACGATGTCCCATGACATCTCACACATTTGCAGTGCCTGTATTTTCATCTTCTCTTGAGTTCTTTCTCTTTCTTCACTACCGTCAGACTAAATGTATAATCGATTGCCTCACTCTAAACCCCGCGCATGGTTTTATTTTGATGACAAATGCAGCGGTACAAAAATAAAGGAATCTGTCGCTTGTAAACAAAATAAGACGCCATTGTATATTCAGCTGCACATATCGCGGTTCAAGAGGGAACACATGCCATCCTCAATATCATTCCGGGGGTTTTTCAATTTGAAAGTCTGGTTTCTTTGATTGTTATTTAACCCCTATCCTGTGTATTTACAAGCAAAAGATTTTAGTTATCAGAATCAGGTCATATCCCCTTTTGAATGGTTTGACATGCCATTACATTTATAAACACTAAACTCATTATAATTTGACAAATAATAGCTTTGCAATTATGTTCATTCTTTATGTGATGTCGTCTGCTTGGGCAGCATTGGTCCATATAATGACGTCATTAATGCATCGTTATTTTTCCGGCAAATCTCTCGTATATCCCAGCTGCTATGGAGGTGGTTGTATTTGTATTTTTAAATCACCCGATATGTAATTGACCTCAAACTTGTACGATGGCCATCTGTTAGCTTACCAGTTTCTAGTGATACATTAGTTGACATATTTGTGATTTTCTTTGAATTTCACCTTTAAAAAAAAGAAAGCAGGATGCTCCACATTTTTTTTTTAAGGGCAGGGTGATCTTTTGGGAAAAAATTGTCAAAAGTAGTTTTGCAATCTGTATATATTTCCATTCGGCAAATATTAAATGTATGCTTATGCAAGAAAATTAATGGAAAATAGAACATTAACATATCTGTTTTGGTTAAATGAAATGAATGCTCAATCAACTTGTTCTTCGCAATACAGCAAAGATGGTGACCGAAAACCCAGAGGATTTGGTTTTGTTACTTATGCCACATCTGCATGTGTAGACAAGGTTATTGATGCTAAGAAGGACAGTGCTCATGTCTTGGATGGAAGAGAAATTGATGTGAAGCGTGCTTTACCCAAAGAGGTAAGATATGTGGTTATGACATGTGTAATGAAAATCAAATTTCATTCTTAATTTTATCCTTTATGGACTGTACTTAATAAAGGTCCATCTAGATATAATATAGTTCATTCGGTCAAGGTCAGAGGGTGTAATTCCTACACTAAATAAATTGTTTGAAATGATATTTGAATGTAGGGAAGAGTAAAAGAGATATAAAAAGAAGTAAGTTAGGAATTCATCTACAAAAATGGGAAGTATTTGAAAATCACTAGACAAATTGTAAACTCATGAGTCTGTGATGTCATTGCCTCACTATCCATTAATTATTTTCTTTATATTGATTATATAAATTTCCTTTTTTGTCCATACAAATTTTATTTCTTCACACCAGCATCAAAGTTAGATTGATAGTCATATGTTTTTGTGTGGATTCACTAATATAGTGTAATTTTTTTCCAGTTAAATCATGAAACATGTGAATTTTGATGAACTATTTATATAATAATCAATTATGAAAATACATTATTAAGAAAATAGTATCAATTCTTCAAAGTTCATAAAAGATTTTGTGAAATATTATGCATGCAATATGATACAAATGATATAACCTGGGGAAATCAAGTTTTGAGTGATAAAAAGGGAAATTAATGGGATTAAACTATAGGCCATTTTCCTAATGTAACCAAATATAATGCATAAGTCTTCGTGAAGTGCCTCAATACAAATTTTGTCATTCACCTGATAATAATAATAATAGTAGAGCGTCCAACCGGGAGGTCGTGGGTTCGAACCCCGGCCGCGTCATACCAAAAGACGTTAAAAGATGGGAGTTGTTGCTACCTTGTTTGGCGTTCAACAATAAGAGATAGGCCAACGTCGATCTGGCGCTGCTCAGTGGCTGCCGGGCTCACGATCAATTGGGCAAAAAGAATTTCCGTTTCGGTTTAATAAAATTTGGAGTGGACTTATTAGGCTATTATTATTATTATTATTATTAGTTGTTGCTAGGTAGGACAAGCATGACCTGACCTAGCAACACTTAATACATGCAATTTGCATTTTGACTTTTTAAATACTTTTATTCTTATCAGGTGATTGACAAAGATTCACAAAGACTTATGCATTAAATGTGGTTACATTAAGAAAATGGCCAATTGATAAATAGTGAGGACATGACATCACAAACTGATAACCAAATTGGCAATATGTGTAGTGATTCCCAATGTTTCATAGTTTTCCATACTTTTTCAAAAATTAATAACTTTCTTATTAGTTATCCGATTTTGCCCAAACTTTTTTTGATTGGTTTGTCTGATTTTTCAACTTCTATTGAAAGTAGGTTATTTTGGAGTGGACTTGTACTTAAAGCTTCCACATTTCAATTTGTTTACTACAGTAATATTTCTTAAAAGAAAAAGTTGATTAATATCGTCAATGTGTAATTTTTTCTTGTGGTGTATAGGAAGGAGGAAGTAAAGAATCGACCAACAAAGCATTTGTTGGGGGTCTTGCACCAGGAACTACAGCAGAGGATCTCAAGGCATACTTCACTAATTATGGTGTCGTCACAGATGTATCTATTCCACCTTCCACGGAAGGAAAGAAGCGAGTGTTTGGTTTTGTCACATTTGAAGACTCGGATACAGTTGACAAACTCATCAGTAAGTTTGTTTTTTTTTCTTACATCTTTCTACTACTTCTATCACCTGAGGTTCTGTTGTTATCTCCTCGCCGACGAAGTCGGAGGGGATTATAGTAACGCCTCCGTCCTTCCTTCCTTCCTTCTGTGCATCCGTAACAAATTTGGCTTCCGATTGATAACTTCAGTAATGTTTGACAGATTTTAATGAAATTTGATATGAAGGTACATGATATCAAAATACAGGCAGAGTTCAATTTTGGAGTACGTAGGTCAAAGGTCATAGCTCATTAAATATGCGAATCTGGTTTTCATTTGATAGCTTGAGTAACGTTTGTCAAATTTTAATGAAATTTGATATGAAGATACATGGTATCAAAATACATGTACAGCCTAAGTTTGATTTCTGAGTATGTAGGTCAAAGGTGAAAGGTCATAGCTCATTAAATATGCAAAAACACCTAATTATATATGTGAAACTTCCTTGCCTCGTAATTAATATAATAGTATAGTCCAATGTTATAGGCCATTTATACCCTGCGAGGGGATGCCACGCTTTGCGTTGACTTGTTTAATTTTGTTAAAGGTACTATGTCCCTTTTGCAGCCAACCTCAAATTCTGTAGAACTTTGCAGGAATTATGAATATGTCATGAATGTCCTATCTGTGAAAATTTAAACGTTAGCAGTGTCCTCATATTCAAATTATGCAAGGAAACCCGTTTACTTGCTAGACTTCACTGTCAGACACTATTGAGTGACTGACTGGCCTTTTTTCTTCTTTGGTAATAACATACATGAAAAGAGTTGTAAAGGGTAAATGAGCATTTCAATAACCCACTTCTTGTGATGGCCAAGATTAAACTGATTGAATCTTTGCGCAGCATAGAACGTATGACCATTTGGTACAATTGTCTGAAAATCAAGACTATTACTTTTGGGCTCTATAGCCCTAAAGTCGATTTGACAACTAATAGTCATTATTTTCCCACTTGAAGACATTTTCAAGCCCTACCTTTTTTAGGGAAGTTCTAAATTAGTATTATCTTTCAAATGCAGTTGGAATTTAACTTTTTCATTTTTTGGGCCTGCAAATGGGACATAGTACCTTTAAAGGGGTAATATATATACATGTTTATTGTTAGTGTAGGTCTTTTCGTACAGTCCTGAAAAGAAACACTCCTTGTAATGACTCAGCAAAGGGATGATAAAGGGGGGAAAATATTTTAATTTATATTTTTGTTAAGTTAGAATATAATTTAACTTGATGTGAAAGCCCTTGGGTAGTTGTAAGATCTTTCGTAATCACACAAATTTACTATGATGATGCGCCATGGTCACCCAATGAGCAACAATAGTAAGCTTGACTAACTGACCAATAGTAAACCATATTTTCTTTTGGAATGTTTGAGCAGTGTGCACAGCTTAACGACAAGGCCACCTGTTCAGAGTATATATAGTAGTCCGGATTGGTTAAAAGTAAATTGAAGCTTCCACCTGGATGTGGTCAACTTTTTGCCATCCTATCTTATATTGCATTAGACTACTGGCAATGCTTGACAGCCGCACCGTGTACACAAGTCAACAACCCCTTCAAATTATGTACAGTGATTTTTATTGTTCCATGGTTTTACATACTTTTTCAAAAATTCATAACTTTCTTATTAGGTATCCGATTTTGCTCAAACTTTTTTTGATTGGTTTGTCTTATTTTTCTGCTTCTATTGAAAGTAAGTTATTTTTGGAGTGGACTTGTACTTTAAATAATTTCTCTTTCTCTTTCTCTTCAGTCAGGCAGAATTTCCAGATGAATGGGCGTAACCTAGAAGTGAAGAAGGCCCAGAACAAAGATCGTATGGCACGTGGTGGGTTTCAAGGAGGACGAGAGAGACGAGGTAAAACTTGATGCCAAATCACCCCTTAATGAACAGGGAGGGGCAAATATTCAGTGCAGTGATTTATTACTGATCTCCATGACATACAAATTGTCCCACACTGTTCTTTTTGCAGGTTGATCTTAACATTTCCATTTCTGTTTGTTTATCTGTCAACCCCATCTTGTATTCATGCATTGACTCAGGTCAAGTTTGTATTACCATGATTAAATGAAGTGATTGAAATTTGGGTCAAAAGGAAAGGGTCACAGTGTCATAAAAATATAAGAAAAAAATTTAAGAAAATATATATGATTAGGCCTACACTATTCAGTGATTTCACACCGAATTGACTTGAGTATGTGTATGAAATATTGTGAGACTTTTTGTTTTGTTAGTATGTGTGGTAGAGTTGCTAGTATATAACTAGTGTTTGACCTTTGATTCCTATTCCATTAGACTTTGGAGGCAGCTATGGTGGTGGTGGAGGAGGAGGGTACGGTGGTGGACGTGGGGGAGGCAGCCGTGGAGGTAACCGGACTGGTGGTGGATACAGGAGTGGAAGCGGAGGTAATATTAGGTTTCATTGCCTTGTTTTAAACGGTTTTTTGTCTGCAATTCTGCATTTTTAGGGTAGTAATTTTTTTAATTTTTTAATATTTAAAAATAAATCTAGATCTTTTTTTTTTTTTAATGCTACATTGAATTAGTGATATCTTATAAACATGTTGATATGATAGGTTGAATCAACATTTGTCACTTTATTATGAGATAGTAAATTTATGAATTGTTAATGTCATAATAGTTTGTCAAGAGAAAGGTTATTGTATTTGCCGAGATAGTTGTTGGATTAAATTATTCATACCCGTTGTCAATTTGATGTTTTTGTTTGTATTGCGTGACTAAAAACTAAAGGGGAATAAATCAAGGGCTTTCGTTGAATACTTTTTTATGTAAGCTTTATTAATAGTTCACATTCTCAAAAAACACAAATCGGTACTAATTTTTGTTGTTGCCATACTTAAATAATTACAAAACTTGGTATGAATAAATTAGCTGTTTACTGTTGAAACGATTAATGTCAAGTTTGAAATGTATCTTGTTAATAATTATTTTTTCTAGATCAAGGTGGCTATGGAGGTGGTCGTTATGGTGGTGGAGGTAGGTAACCAGGGAATGGAATAGAGTGGAATTTAATTATTCTCTATAAACAGTCCAGTTTAGTTGATCTTGGCCCAAAAAATAGAGGTGCGTCTTAAACACAGAGATTTACGGTATGTGGTACTGCCTTTTATTTTTAAGCTGCTCGATTGGGCGATTTTTTTTCTCGAAAATACTGTTTTTTGCTCTTAAGAATACTGTTTTTGTCTCGCCTGCGTAGCAAAAAGCGAGACATAGGCGCCGCTTTTCCGGTGACGGCGGCGGCGACGGCGACGGCGACGGCGTCAACATCAAAAACTTAACCTAAGGTTAAGTTTTTGAAATTTTGGTATAATTTTTAAAGTATAAGTTCTTAGTCAATGAAACTTTGACTATAGGGTAATCAAGTATCCCCAATCATGTGAGTAGAATTTCAGATCACAAAGTCAAGGTCAAAGGTCATTTCAGGTCAACAGACTTGGACTATGTTGTAGCATCATCATCGAAAACTTAACCTAAGGTTAAGTTTTTGAATTTTTGATATAATTTTGAAAGTATAAGTTCTTAGTCAATGAAACTTGGACTATAGGGTTATCAAGTCTCCCCAATCATGTGAGTAGAATTTCAGGTCACTAAGTTAAGGTCAAAGGCCATTTAAGGTCAACAAACTTAGACTTTGTTGTGGCATCAACATTAAGATTTTCAAAATGCTTCTTCTTCGTTATTTTTCAACCGATTTTGATTCTGATTGTTTCATATGATAGGGCTAGGAGGGGATTTAAAATTTCTACACAGAATCGTGAAATTCATTATCTATGCTAATTTATGCAAATTTATTCGAAGTCACAAAAAAGGCTTCTTCTCCTTCATTTCTCGACCGATTTTGATTTGGTTTGCTTTATATCGTAGAGCTAACTTTGGTACACTAAACTGCTACACAGAATTTTGAAATTGCTCTCCATTAATTAATTATGGTAATTTATGCAAATTTATTCCAAAAATAACAAAAATTGCTTCTTTTCCCTCATTTCTTGACCGATTTTGCCTTATCTGGTAGAGCTAAATTTGGAACAATAAACTTCTACATAGAATTGTGAGATTTTGCTCCATTGATTATTTATGGTACTTTATGCAAATGAAATGAAATTATGTCCCTTCCAGGGCATCAAATTTCTATTTTTTGACCAGTTCAAAAGTGTACCACATAAAATTTACGATATTTGTTGTTGTGAGATGCAGATGAGCGCTACGTCATTGACGTTCTGGTTTATCATATTGAATTGCGTTATGCAGGCGAGACCGCCGAGAGCGTTTCCCTTGTTTGTTGATAAAGGTTGGCATCTCTGGGGTAGGGGTATTTCCTTCCATATGCACCAATAAGCGAGTTCGTAAATAGCTCTGGAACACATGACCCCAAAATATCCACAGATATTTGACACGATGGATACTTCCCACGTGTGCATTTTAGAATAATCATTGTCGAACTAATGGAGGTGCTTCATGAATACCTTTTGTTTGCCTCTTGAGAAGAATACTTCCACCTGTGTATCAGATAAATGTACTGTTTGTGCATAAATGAAAACTGATTACAGAACTTTCATGAGCACGATCCGAGTATTTGTCTCAATGGTTTTACAATTTGGGTACGAATGACCTTTATCTGCCCATGCGCAAATCCTAATTACGAACTCGCTTATTAATAAGAATCTTTATTAGAAAACTTTATTTTGAGGTTTATCTCGATTTGTATACTAGGACATGTACAGATTAGAGGACTTGAGATCTATTTGGATCAATCGCAACTCTTTATAAGACCGGGGGGGGGGCTAATGTCTAATCAATTTTCAATATTAACTCGATCATTACTTCAGAAGTCCCTTTGGTCAAAAATTTGTAAACTGTGGTTCATTATGTGTTTTTGTGCATTTTGGAACGCTGAGCAGAACTCAAACTTTTTTTCACTTTTACAATATCTTGATGTTACAGGAGGATACAGTGGTGGCGGTGGTGGCTACAGTGGTGGTGGATCAGGAAGCTATGGCAATGGTGGTGGCTATGGAGGCAACTCTGGTGGGTAGCATTGTTCAGGAATGTTTTTATTTTCATTCATAAATTGTCTGTCCACCTTGATGATGGACACCTAATAGTGAAAAGGCATTCTGATGATCACTGGCTTTGTTTTCTTGAAGAGAAATACAATATTCAAAGTCCATTTTGACATTAAATATTTCTCGCAGATTATTATTTTGTTATCATTTAGATCGGTAATGTGTAATAGTTTTAAAAGGTGTAATTTTGTTTTTCAATTCTTTTACTTGTTTCAATTTTCAAACTTGATTAATGTCGTAGTGTTAGCAGGTGATGATTTGTTTTTGTTGTTCTATGGTAGGTGGTGGTTACAATGACTTTGGTTCAGGCTATGGTCAACAGAGTTCTGGTGGACCTATGAGGAGTGGTGGTGGAGGAGGAGGAGGATATAGCGGACGCAATGCTCCATACTCTGGTAAGCTATCTTTGAAAACTGAATAGAATATGTTGATTTGACATCAGTTTGCTGTAAAATTCTAATTTCTTGGTACCATTGAGAGAAGAAAAAAAAGTATTTGCGCACACCGGGTGATGTCACATTTTACGTTCATGTGTCACTAAAAATGTTTCCATTTTTATTTATATTCATTCTGCCATATGTAACATACAGTTTTTAGATGCACCTCTTATTTTACAGTTGTATATCCATTTTCCACATGTACTCTAGTCATTTCATTTGTACATGATTATGTAGATTGAAGAAGAAGAAAAAGTGAATATTTGTCAAACTTTCATATTTGCATAATTAAGTAGTACTACTAATTGGAATAAGTAACTAAAACAATGTATGCATCATTTAGATCAAATGACAAACTATACAACAACCAACAACAAAACCAGCACTCACTCCAACATACGGAAGTAAAGAATGTCTTTCATGACTTCACATGAAATCATCACCAAAACACTTGTTCAAGATATAACATCATAATTAGTCATAAGTTGGATAATTATATCAAGACATGTATGTATCTTGCAGAGTCAATTAATTGATTAGATTTTAGGGTCAAAGATCAAAGGGTCATACATGTATATGAAAAATAGCTCCTAAACATGATATTCTGAGAAGCTGTTAATGAATTATAATCAAACTTAAATTGCTTCTGTTTTGCTTTGTAAAATCGCTCTATGGAGGAGGCATCATTTTCAACTGCACACAGTCGAAGATCCATCTAGTTTATTGATAAAACAATACTAAATCACAATCTGAATGTTCAAATTTGTCTTTAGGAGGCTATGGAGGTGGCAACAGCGGTGGGGGATATCAGAGTGGAGGTGGTAACTACAGCAGTGGTGGCAGCACTGGATATAGCGGTGGTGGTGGTGGTGGTGGCGGCGGTGGATATGGTGGAGGATATGGAGGAAACAGTGGTGGCGGTAACCGCAACTACTAGATCAATGGTATGTAGTCTTTACATTTTGTAAACCATATTGATAAATTTTATTCTGATGGAGCAATTTTCTGGATGTACTAGAAAATTGCCATGCTTCTCTGGGTAGGGGCTTTGCTTCAACACATTTTTTGAGGGAAATAGGGAAAGTACAAATAAATTGAAAATTGATATTAGGAATTGTGTGATGCCACCATTCATATAGTTTTGATCTTTTTAGGATGGCATTATTCACTGCGAGAATTATTTTCAGTGGTGGGGATGAGGCAATGTAAAGGGTATAATGATCATATGTTTAGTGCTTATGTATGTATTAGTTTATTTAGGTTCACCTAGAGATTTATCATGCGAGGG
Source organism: Strongylocentrotus purpuratus (assembly GCF_000002235.5). Lineage (NCBI taxonomy): Eukaryota > Metazoa > Echinodermata > Echinoidea > Camarodonta > Strongylocentrotidae > Strongylocentrotus > Strongylocentrotus purpuratus. The sequence continues at coordinate 33,859,434 of NW_022145612.1, read as the reverse complement.
AAAGGCTTGTCATGGTTTATTTCTTTTAAAAAATAAACTCACAAAAACTCCTTTCAATATCTGCAAATCCCATCTCCAGCCAAACTGTAATGGTTTTGGCCGTGCAAGTTTAGACTATTCGTTTCCTATCTTGTGTCTGTAAATGTCATAATCCAATATGTTGTTAGTTGTGTATAATTTGCAATTTATCACATACAGATAGGAAACAAGTTGATTGATAAGAAGGCGAATCCAACAACAACCCATTTGACAGGAAAGCAGATATCTCTGAATAGGCCTCTCTCCTTTTGTTCCTCACGTCTCACTGGCAAAGTTATTGAAGCAATAGGACGTCCTCTTGAAGTTTATTACAGGCAGGAAGTGTACTCACTTCTGCTTATATAGGATTGCAACAAGTTCAAGAACCTTCGAGACACATAGCAGATCTTTGAGCTAGCTAGTTTGTTAGCATGTTACCCCACCGGCACATGGAACTCAATATAGCTCTTAACTACGTCAGACTTTGAAATACATTTCTGCTCAATAGGTGGAAGTATAAATGAATATTGAATTACCAGCACGAACATGCTCCCCAATGAACTATTACAAAAGTGTATTCAACATGAATGTGATATGACAGATTGATTTGCTGCTTTAGCTTATTCTCAACTGCCATGTCATATTTCTGATACTTTTCCCCCATGGTGAATTATAAATGTCCTTTCAAAGACAACATACTGCCTGATTTGTTTCCTGACCTTGTAATTAATCCCATTTCTATATTTTAAAAACAATGGCATCCATGGTTTCACTTATAGTAAGTACTAAAGTCAGATTGTTTGGCAGTATGTCGCCTCCTGTGCTTGTCGCAGGGATCGCCCCTTCACCCCCCCCCCCCCCCAAAAAAAAGAAAAAAAAATACAATGATAGCTTTTCCATGCCCTTGTCATTTTATCTTCCTTTTTGTTCAACAAGTTCTGTACAAGCCTTTTTCTTGGAAGTATCCTATATATTTTAAAGAACAATGGAAGTAACATTAAGAAACAATTTGGGAAGATCATTATACACAAAACCACATTGCTGATATAGAATATATTTCAGGGAAGGATTTGATTTTTCTAAACTGACAATAGTTATTCCTTGCAACAGCACAGATGGAGAGGAAACAATGTTTGCCATGTTATGGAAAAAATGTAAATATGTACAGATTGAATGTAATTTTTGTCTCAAAATCTCCCCCTTTTATACTCTTGTTCTTTTGTCATACACATACAAGTTATAATTATAATTATGTCATCAGATTTAAATAATACCTGAGAAATTGTTCTTGAATGAAATAATAAAAGTCGATCATGTTTGAGTTTATCGTAAAGAAATGTGTTGTTCAATTCAGTTTTGACCGTTTGTGTTACAGTTTCATAAAACAACCAAAAGACATAATTATCTAGAATATCCCTTTCAAGGTTTTGATGTTGAGGTGTTTCATAATGTCTTATTCTTTGAACCAATCACCAGTTGAAATGCAAGCTTTCTTTATTACCACTCAGAAACCACAAAACATCAGACCTTGAAAGATTAATCCTTTGTCAGGTTGATTAAATATAGAACTTGTGACTGTAAAATATTTAAGTGGGTTTTATTGTAGACATTCATCTAGTTTTTATGTGTAAGTTGTCATGAACATTTTGTGTATCGGTGTTTTTATTCCAACCAAGTGATATGAATTAAAAGGAGTGTTCTCGTAAATAGTGAATATATTTGTCAATAGTTCTGTTTGCATAATAGAAGTCTTGCATTCTCCCACCACCTTACTTAATGACCCAGATAGTGTCATCTGTACTAAGTGCTAGAAGATATGTTTTTGCAAATGATGTTGACATAAAGTAGTTGAGGGTTAACAAAAAATTTTCAACATTTTTTTAGAGTTTTGTAGGGTTGAATATAGATTATTTATAATTTTTAGGAAACTGAAAAAATAAAGGCACAGTGATTTAATCTGAAAGGATGTGAATTTTTTTCCTACATCCATTTTGGCAAAAACATGTTAACAAAGTGGTGCAATGTAGTTTGCATTTTAATACCATGACTGATTTTGCATCATGTCATTTGCTTGTAAGATATTAGATCTTAGCAAATTGTTAAACTTGACTTGATGTTGATTGACATTAACCGTTGGCCTTTTATTCCGATAAAACTAACAACAAAATTAGAAAATTCCTTTATTTTTATTTATGTATATATTGATTAACAAGATTTTAACAAAAACAAATCGGTATGAGCATTACAAAAAATCATAACATAAATAACAAACAAATCATAACATATAAATAACAAGCAAATGTCAATAAATATAAAATGGTACTTTGGAACTTTTATAGTCTGAAAAAGTTTATTATAATATTCACAACTCCAAGATCTTCATCGTGTTATTTTTCGACCATATTTGGTATATTCTTCAACAAAAATATGTATTTCTGTCTATCTTTATGAGAAATATGAAAATCAATTCTTATAATAATTTGTACCAAAGAAAGGGAAGATTCAATCAATTGCATATAGTACAATATTACGTGTGTTGAACCACTAAGATTGACATATTCCAATATCAGAAAATTGTTTCTCAAATCATCATCTGAGGTTATTTCTAAAAAATATACCAAGAGCAAAAGGAAATCTGCCAGTTCAGTACATTGTATTTCACTGTGCATTCTAGGGCATGAGAAATCCGAAGTAGCTCTTGATTATCATTACGGTACATTTTTTCAGAGACACCGACTCAAATGTTTTCAATATGCTATCATAATTCTTATCCAAGAGACATTTTACCCTAGTCATTTTCTGAGCTAGATCATGAAAATGTTGATCGACCATTCAGAGTCCAGGTTGCCAACATTATTACTTACAAGTTTCCTTTGTACCCTGTCCTCTTGCCCCCATTCCAAATGAATCTATAAAATATATTATTCCAATCTGTGGGAAGAAAAACTATTAACATATGAACTGTGGTAAGATAAGTCTTAATCACACATATTTCACTAACTTGAGTTTTTTCATTCGCCAGCAATTAATACTCTGTTCTAATTGTTTTAGTTTGGGCTTGTAATTAAGATCAAAAAGTGAAATCCCATTGAGTTAAAGAATTATTCCCAAGGGCTCAAATCAAGTTTTATTCCAGGAAATTCCACGTCCACATTATAATAGGTGAAATGTTCACATCCTCTTTTTGAACTGATCCAAACTGCTTCTGATTTACTCTTATTAATTCTATATCCAGAAGTGTGTAACCAAGGCCATTCATCAATGCAAATAAATTATTAGAAGATTCATTAGACACATCTGGGTAGTGAACAGTATCATCGGCTGATAAGTGGGTCTTACAAAATTTGAATTATCAATACTTATTTGACCTCTTGTTTTAACAATTGTGACCCTGCACCACTAAACTATCAGAAAATTGCATAGTGTGGATTTCCTAAAGCACTAAACAATTTAAAGTGGTATTTAGGCAGTACATGTATGATGTATATTGAAGGCCTACACAGAGATGCCACCCAGTACAATTTTATCGTTTTTAGTACAATAAAAACGAGTGAGATACGATTATACGATGTAGCCTCTTGAAAATACAATTTGTTTAACCTTTCAACAACAGAAAAACAATATAAACTGCGGAATTGCATGGAAACGTGCACAGGTAAACCCCCTAAACCTCGATAAAAACGACCATACATGGGCTAGAAATACTCTGAATCAGCAGCTTTACAATTTTCTCATTAAATGTTGATGAAAGGGCAAACATTTTACCTACCCATTCTTACTAGTAAAATGTTTTAATGGCCAGTGGAAGTGTCGAGTTTTCGTGAAAATCTGATTAGTTGGGACATTTAGTTAGTCCACTTTGATTCAGTTTTTTTTGTGTGTCAAGAGGATGGCATCTCTGCCTACATGTATGTTTTTCTGATTTGAATTTGTTGTACATGTGTAGTAGTAGTAGTTATGATTCATTTTTATGACCCATGCTACTGGTCTCGTTACATCGCCCTTCAGAGTTTTAATCCTCCTTTCGTCACCTTCCACAAGACCTTTGGAGTGCTGAAATAAACTATAGAATTTACCACCTTTTCTCTCAAGTAACATTTTATGGGTGGACATTATTCTCTATTTTTCCACAGAGTAATTTGTCAATCATTTTAAAGCTGAGGATCTCCTCTTTGACTTATAAAATAATGTTTAGCATAGGGTTGATTCTATATATCAACTTTTTGGTGGTATTGTGTTGCAGGCTCACAATTTCAGAAAATTTATTTTCCACGCTATTCCTTTCCTTTCCTGGGAGTGTAATCTATAGTAGCAACACCAGTAATAGCACAAAATTGTAGTGTTACAATCTGTATTAGTATGAAGACTTTTCAATTTCATCTCTGAAAAGCAGTCCAACCCTTACAATATTTTGATTTGTATGAAAGAAAGTTTGAAATGAATCCGACCAATAAGAAAGTTATGAATGTTTGAAAATATGAGATCACCAAGTCTATGCGAATCTCAATTTGTTAGTTTGGTCAGTGAATTGTTGGCATAGATTCTATAAGCAGTTGCAGATTTTCTTCAAGACAAAGACAGTAGCTAGGCCACATTCTACAAGATATAGGCATTCGCTCAAGTTTCAACAAGCTAGACACTTGCTAGTCCAGTTTTCTACAAGATTAGTAATTCACCCAAGTTTCAACAAGCTAGACATTTGCCAGTCCAGTATTCTTCAAGTTATACAGAGTTGCTAGCTCTGATTCTACATGACATAGGCACTAGCCCAATTTCTACAAGCTAGGCACTTGCTAGCCCAGTTTTCTTCAACTCGTACACAGTTGCTGTCACTTGCTAGCCCAGATTCTACAAGGTATAGGTACTTACCCTGTTTCTACAAGCTAGGCACTTGCTAGCCCAGTTTTCTTCAAATCATAGGCAATTGCTAGCCCAGTTTCTACAAGCCATAGATTGTTGCTAGCCCCGTTTCTACAAGATAGGTGTTTGCTAGCCCAGTCTCTTCTCGCGTGAAATGATAGGAGGATAGGATTCTGCAAAAAATGATAGGTAGAGTATACAGGTATTTTCTTGTAGATAATAGATGTCTTGTGGTACATGGTTTTATGTGAATGCTCTGTGATTTTATCTAATTGAAAACGGCAGGAAACGATCAAACCAAGATTTTTTTTTTAAACTCGGGACTGAAACTGAATGAAATATTGTATTCCATATATGATAAAATGAACCAAAAAGGGATAACGCTAACCCTAAATTTTCATGGTTGATTTAGGTGTTAAAATCATTTCCATCCATTGTGTTTAGTAACTGGAGATGGAGCCGAGGATAATTGAGTAGCAAGCTCTTTTGATCTTTCTAAGCCATACTGATACAGCCTATATATATATATATTTTTTGCTCTTTATTTATGGTCATACTCGAGGAAATTAATATGCCGTCACTTGAAAGCAAGAAGGAAGTTTACTCTGTTTAAAGTCTCTGATACCTCTCTAGCTTGGGGACAATTTCTGCTAGGTGGATAGGACTCCCAATTCAAATTATTCAATACTGATAGTTGATATGGGAATACATATTTTAAAAAAACATCTTTTTGTGAAAGCACAACACTCCAGAAGTTCTTACTAGATATTTCCTCAAGCATCATGTCTACTAAAAACTGTCTCCTGCCCCATTTAAATCCAGTTCATTATTGTATGTTGAATGTTATGACCCATATGGACACCTCATTCCCCCCCCCCCCCCCCCCCAAAAAAAAAAATGTTCATTTATTGTATTCTTTTGTTTATTTCTTTAATTATTACATATATAAGTATATCTAAAGTTTTGAAATATCTAATGACACTGCTTAAGTTTATAATAAACCTCAAGATAACATGTTTGCAGACCGAGATGGTATGATTCAAATTGCATTGAAAATCATTATTGTACATGATCTGCTTCAAGAATTTTTCTGTGAATGTATTTAACTTGAATATTGCATTGGAAAATTTACCTCTACATTAAAAAAACAAATTATTTCCTCATTGTTAAATAATAGTTTGTGGCAATAGACCAGTTCACGGTTAGCACATGTCCCAAGTGGCTTTGAATATCCACAGATCTTCCAAACATGAAGAGGTCCCACTTTGTACATTTTGAAATAATCACTCCTACAGCGATGGAGGTGCTACATAAATAGCCTTTGTTGCCCCTTTTCAAAGAATACTTCCACCTGTGTATCATGGAGTGCATTGCTTGTGCATTAATGAATAATGATTTCATAACTTTCATGAGCACGTATCCAGTATTTTGTCTCCGCGTATTTCACAATTTGATCTGCAATGACCTTATCTGCTCATGTTCAGACTGCAACTATGAACTGGCTTTATATTGCAAAAAAAGAATACACATGAAAAGTAAATTATGGTAAAAATGGTGCTTTGGACCAGTAGGTGGGTTATTAACGATACCAGTATGCTGTAGTGGTACATGTATTTCAAAATGATCAGAAACTTCATGTATTCTACAGTGTCCTGTTGAACTATAGGGTGTAAGACTACAAGCCACTAGATTTGAAAAGGTGCAACTCAAAATATGAAAAAATAGGGGACAAAATAATCCACTTTGAAGCCAGATGTTTCTTTTGTTTACCCATGTTTGTAAAGAAAGGAATAACAGCCATTAATTGGTAGCTCTTCATACCCTACATAATTATATTGAATAAATTGTGTAAATGTATTTGCTTAATTTTTCAGTCACATACACAAAGCATTTCACCTTAAATGGCAATCTAACCCTTGTAGTTCATTAATATGAAAATAGAAATATAAGATTAACAGAATGGCGAAAGTTAGAAATACATCAAACCAATAATAAAAATGTTATGAATGTTTAAAACATGAGATCACTAAATCTATGTGAATCTGAAATTGGCAGTTTTGTGGGGAGATGACATAATTGCTTTTACTTTTATCAAGAAGACATTGCAGCTGTGCGAAGCTATCTCTTCAGGAACTGAATAGAAAAAAGATGACAATCGTTATAATTCAATTTTATTTATTTATTTATTTTTCTGTATTATTATTTATTTATTTTGGGGGTAGGGACTTAGCAGTAATGTTGAACTTGAACAACATGATTAATCATGATATTGAATGCTTGTAGTTGAATGATGTTGAATGCTTTTATTTGTCATGGCAAGGAAGTTTTACCATTATTAATTTCTGATCTATTGCAGTGACCTACAGCTGATGTTTGCAGAGCAGACATTATTGGATTGAACTGTGACCAATGCCAGATGGGTAAGTGGTGCATGTAATAAACGTTACTTTTTTAAAGTAGCAAAATGTAAACTCTGGGTGCTTTAACCCTATTCAAACACGGAGTGCCTATATTCCGAACTCATTCATGGCTGTTCATTAGACTCCTTGAATATGTTAGATTGAAGGCCTCATTTCAAACTGTCTGTAAAACGACACTGATTATTAACTCAATTACAAGAAGAGATTTCTGAACTACAAAATGTTTTCATTCATTACTTTGGTTGTTTTTTTTAAGAAAAGAGATTTGATATGTTTTTCATATTTTTCTGAAAGAATGTAGGCATTCCTGTATGCGACTTTGCATCACATCAAAATTTACATAGTTCAAGAGAGCAGTTATCAGCTTTATGAAAATATGATATTTTTTATCAGTTCACTTGATAACACTGTCAGAAAATATGACTGCTGCGAAAGTGTTTCCTTTCATGTGAAATTGCTGTGTGTAAATACGATTTGTATGTTTACATATTTAATGATATTGATATTTAATTTTGAAAATGAGCTATGAACTTCTTTCTTTTTTTGTTGTTGAGAATCTCTTAAAAGCAAAGTGATAAACATTCAAATCATACTTTTTTGTTCAATTTTTTTGTGTATTTATTCTAGTGATTTTCTTTGCCTTCATAGGAATTTTTGTTTCTTGCTAAATTTCAAGACATGGAAAAAGAAGGAAGTTTTTAATGTATAAAACTGCAAAATGGTGATTTTTGTTCAATGGCCTGACATGCGACTAAGAAATGTCACATGATCGCACTATAGATTATCTGATTTGTCATGATCTCTAGCAGATGCATGGCTGTCATGGATTTTGCAAAAGGGTTCAAATTAATGCCATCCTGCTTCGGTCTTTGACATCTCAAAAAATCCAGTGAGAATGTTGCTTTCATGTAGAAATTCTACTTGCTTGCTTAATGCTAAGTATTTATCAAGAGCACCATATTGAATAATTAATCACAGCATTGAATATTTGTTTTGCATTAGATTGCTTGCAATCCAACAGAAAATCCAGACTTCATGCCCGGAGAAGATGACTCTGATTGGTGATTTACACATGATGTGAGCATACTACATGTATTTGCACAATCTACATTTATAAAGTAGTTATATGACATGCATTTTAAAGGTTTTTTTTTTTAATGAAGATAAGATGGATTACAGTGATTGTCACCCTATCTAGATCATTGATACTGTAGTTATCAAATTTAATTGTGTCTAAATATAGTAGAACATCCTAAAGATAGAAAGAGCTTCAATATCTTTAAAAAAATTAAAGCAATTAGGATATCATAGTACATAACTCATATAAACATGAAGTATTTTTGTCTCCAAGCCATACCGATTGGCTGATTTGGTAATGTCTCTGCACTTTGGAAAATGTTTTGTTAGTTTTTATAAAGTTCTAAAAGTAATATATATATATATATATATATACTTTGTTTTGAAGCTATATCCAATCATTTGAGTATGAATTATAGCCCGGCTTATATATTTATACTGTACTTTTATATTCTTTGCACTTTATTTCCTTGTGATATACAGAACCTGGCCCATATGGAGAAGATTTAAATCGGTTGATACACAATGAACAACAGGATAGTATGCAGCCAACCAGAGGATTGAGCACCCAATCATTGTTGAGCTCCTGTACTAATTTTGGAGAACTCTGATTAAAGGACCATTTACTCCTTACTTGTGATAGGTTGTCAAGAACATAGGGGCAGGGTCAATCTAAATCATATACTGCTGAAATATGGAAGTTATTGTGAATATCAGAGGATTATTTTCCCTCGTTATCCTGTTGTAGTCAAGCCTAGACTAGAGCTTCAGGTGCATCCACATTTAGAAAAAATCAAAAATGCTTACCCTTTGACCTTTATCATTATTTTTGTTTTTTTACAGTGCTCCTGCTCCTGCTTTTAATGTGGCTCATTTGAGAACATATCATACAATAGATCTAGGCAAAATTGTATAGCCATTTTTTAGTACTTGCATCAAAGCTTTCTTTTCATTTCTTTAAAATGATTTATCTTTAATGTTAACAAATAATGAAAATATGCAGAAAATCATATACCCTTGAAATTGCCAACATGGTTATAAACACATGGTACAATGTAGTTAGTAGATAATAATAAATAATAATAATAATAGTTCGTTCTTTTATAGCGCATTTCAGGACCGAAGGCCCTCTCAAAGCGCTTTACAATGTACAATGACCTAAATTACCTTCACGTAATCCCAACATTTTGTGGAATGCCTTGTTTGGCTTAAAGGGCAAGTCCACTCCAAATATAACTTATTTTCAATACAAGCAGAAAATCAGGCATACCAATCAAAAAAGATTGAGCAAAATTGGAGAACTGATATGGAAGTGATGAATTTGTATTGACATGAAAAACTTTGAAAATCACAAGACAAATTGGTAACTCATGAGTCTGTGATGTCATTGCCTCACTATCCTCTATTTGTTTTCTTTAAATTGATAATATAAATTTCAAATTTCCCCCCAATTTTCCCCATCCAAGTTATATTGATAGTAATGTTTTTGTGTGGATGCACTAATATAGAGTTAAACAAAATTCAGTTAAATCATAAAGAATTTGAATTTTGATAAACTATTCAGATAAAAATTAATGATTATGAATATTCAAGTTTAATTTGGGCCATTACAAGAAGTGGGTTATTGATGTAGAAAAATGCTGTACCCTTTACAGCTCATTTTATGTATGTTATTAACAAAGAAAAATAGAAGTCGGTTGGTCACTCAATAGTATAATATCTGACAGTGAAGTCTTGGAAGAAAACGGGTTTCTTTGAATAATAGGACACTGCTAACGATTACATTTTACAGATAAGACATACGTGACATATTCATAAATCCGGCAAAGTTCTACAGAATTTGATGTTGGCTACAAATGGGACATACAGTGTGAGTCAAAAAAAAAGTTACACCTAGAAAATTGCTAATTATTTTAAAAATCATCTATGAACAGTAAATGAATATACATCCTCTGAAAGCGTGTTTTATCCCAAATCATTTGATATCATTTTTGTGTGGTATGTGTTCACGCTTGAATAAACAGGTGGCATTGTTTGCGAGAGTGCAAAAATCGACTTGCGCCAAAGTTGCTTGTGTGATGTTTGAATAAACAATTGGGATTTGGGTATTAATTCGGTCTTTGCAGATCCAAATAACATCCCAAACAAAATTAATCATGTCACACATATCAAATATCGAATATCAAATATCAACGAACATTTGTGCGCACGTGTGTGTCTGTGTGACTTTGTTTCTGCAAAAAGCATATGCCATGCATTTTATTTGAAATATTCAATTCATTCTCTCGCTCCGCTAATCCCAACATAATACATGCTGTAGGCATCAATTTGGCGCAAGTCGATTTTTGCACTCTCGCAAACAATGCCTCATGTTCATCCAAGTGTGAACACATACCACACAAATAGGATACCAAATTATTTGGGATAAAACACTCTTTCTTAAGATGTATAATAATTTACTGTTCATAAATGATTGTAAAAATAATTAGCAATTTTCTAGGTGTAAGCTTTTTTTTGACTCGCACGGTAGTACCTTTTAGATCTAATGGAATAGATCCTAAATGTATAGCATTCTCAAACCACTGTGGAAGCACATGGGGACGTTAAAATGCTACTTAATGTTAAAAAGCAGGTTTATATTAATGTTTTGGTCAGATTCATTAAAGACTATATATTTTCACTATGCATGTAGTACTGTGTATATAACTTTTTTTTTCTTCAAAACTGAAGTGCCTTTGAAAGTTGTTTGTTCATTTAGTAAGAAGATTGTGTAATGTTGGATGTGTGTATGTGAGGCCTTTGGAAGTTAGACTTTGAAATGGTGTTGAATGTGACTCTATGATATTTGAAGACGTGGAGTACCATACACTAAACTGGAATAGCTGAGAAGACCACTCATTATTATTAACAGCAATGTGGATGCTTTGGCCTTCGAAAAATGAGTGAAATATAATGTCTCTGAAAACAATATTCATTATCGATAATGTTGCCGCAAGTAGAATAAATGGTCAATTTTGCTTGCGAAACGGTGATTCTGAATTTCTCAACGTGTTGCCAATTACAGGCGAGGATCCAGGGGGGGGGGGTTTTGCCCCCCCCCCCCCCCCCCGCCAAAAAAAAAAGAAGAGATGGAGAAGAGAAAGGGGGAAAAGAAAAGAGGGAAGAAGTAGATCGGGGGGAAGGGGCAAACAAAAGGACTTGCCTCCCAGGCTGTTGTTCCCCCCCCCCCCCCCCATCAAAAAATATAAAAGAAGGAAGGAAAGGAAAAAAAGAGGAAGAAGAAAAGAAGGGGGATATCAGTTGCAATTTTCCCGCCAACAAGATGTGGATCGGGGGGGGGGGGACAAAAGGCCCTTTTCCCCGTCCCCGCTAAAAAGAAAAGAGAGAAGGAAGGAAAAGGAAAAGAGGAGAGCAAACAGGGAACAAAATGAGGGAAGAGGAAGAAAAAAAGAAGGGGGATCAGTTGCGGTTAATCCCGCCAACAATGTGTGGAGCGAGGTGGGGGCCAAAATGACCTCCCCCCCCCCCCCCCCCCCCAGCAATCCTTAAAGAGAGAGAATGAAGGGAAGGGAAGGGGGAGAGAAAGGGAAAGAGAATGAAGAAAGGTAAGGGATATCAGTTGCAATTTTTCCGCCAACAAAGTGTAGATCGGGGCTGGGGGCACTGACGTACTGATAGGGGAGGGGGGGGGGGGGGGGGGCTTTGGGGGAAATAATATTTAAACGTGGTTTATTTCTAATTCCATAACGGTGGTTTACAAATAAAGCTGAAATGACATAATTTTCCGAGATTTTTCCTCACTTTTAAGTAAATTATACTTTTTTATGCGTTTGTTGGAAAATGACAAATTCCTAAATCTACAGTCAGGCAAGAAAATGCTTCTTGAGATGCCTACATGTCAGGGCCCGCGGAACGTCGAGGATAGGGATCCTCGAGCCCCCCTCTCCCCACTTTTTTGAAAAAGTATATTAAAGAGAAATAGACAGAAAGAGTGCAAGAAAGAAAAAATAGGTAACTGCCAGTGTCACATTATAATGAGGTATCAAAATATACTCATCTGACCATGATTAAATGCCTTAAATCCCGAGGGCTCTGCCACCTAGATTCCACCTAGAGGCCTAAGGCGGGCCCTTAGATGCTCATCTGACGGTCATTTAATGCCTAAAACCCCTGATTTCTGGGGGCTCTGCCCCCTGGACCCCACGCCAAATATATAGTGCCCTGCCAGTGTCGCAAAATAATAAGGTATCAAAAAATGTTCATCTGACCGTAATTAAACGCCTAAAACCCCTGAGCTTCCGGGGGCTCTGCCCCCTGGACCCAACCAAGAGCCCTAAGGCGGGGCCCTTGATACTTATCTGACCATAATTGAGTGCCTAAGCCCTTGAGCTTCCGAGGGCGGACAAGGTATTAACATAATGTTCATCTGACCGCAGGCGCGTATAGCCAGTGGGGCGATGGGGTGGTCCCCAAAAAAACGCCGGCCTATAAAAGAGAGGAGTGAAAAGGAAAAGGACGTAGGGAGAAAAGGGAATAGATAAAGAACATTTTTGAAATTCAGAGAAGGATTAAGAGTCATAAACGGTACAACGAATCGTCTTCTTTCTCTAATAATTTGATAAAACGTCAAAGCTTCCGCGCTTCGCGCAGGCGGGGGGGGGTCGAACTGAATTCAGACAGGGATTGAGAGTCGAGAATGGTAATAAGAATCGTCTTCTTTCTCTAATGAACTAATGAAACGTCGAAGCTTCCGCGCGGGGGAGGGGAGGAAGAACTGAATTCAGACGAGGATAATTTTCGAGAACGGTACAACGAATCGTCTTCTTTCTATAATAATTTAATGACACGTCGAAGCTTCCGCGCTTTACGCGGAATTTAGACGACGATTAAGATTCGCTAACGACAACGACACAACGATTCTAATAATTTAATGAAAAGTAAAAAGGGGGAAACATAATTCAAACGAGGATTATTTTGGGGAACGGTACAACGAATCGTCTTCTTTCTCTAATATTTTATTGAAATGTCAAAGCTTCAAATTTGCCCCCCCCCCCCCCCTCCCCTAAGAAATCCTGGATCCGCGCCTGGCCAATTAAAGATTTGAAAGCTTATTTTATTTTTAAAAACGCTGGCATCAAACGAAATATAGTCATTAAAAAAATTGTATGCAAAAAGAATGCCCCTTTTTTTTTTACATGTAAGGCATATTTTTTAGGGCTGTGAATCATTTTAGTAAATGAGTCACAACCACGAAATGTGGAATCGTTGTCCTGAAAGCGAAGTCTTTTCAGAATGATTATGCTACCCCTTTGGAATAAGCAGTAAAATGGGATTTATATGAGGGTGGGTAGATGCCCCCCCCCCCCCCCCCGCCAAAGCCTCCCCGGCCGAATGTCTGGATTGACATGTCGCGTGGTCCTGAATTTGAGAAGCCCTGGAATGATCGATATGCGCCTTTAAAACTAAGGGCACGTCCACTCCAAAAATAACTTACTTCCAATAGAAGCAGAAACATAAGAGAAACCAATGAAAATAAAGTTTGAGGAAAATCGGATAACTAATAAGAAATCGGAATACTAATTCTTCAAAGTTTATAAAAAAAATTGTGAATTGTCATGCACGCAATATGAAACAAATCATATAACCCGGGCAGGGGAATCGGGAAATCAAGTTTTGGGGGAGAAAAGGGGAAATTAATGGAATAAAAAAATATACAAAGCAATTGGTAAATAGTGAGGCAATGACGTCACAAACTGATAACCGACTTGGCAATTTGTGTATAGTGATTACCATTGTTCCATAATTGATTGATAATATTTTATTGAAAAACGTCATAAACTACATTGTCGATCCGCTGGTGCATATATTCAATTTATCCTTGACTAGCGGTGTTGTTCCCGATTGTATGAAGATTTCTAAGGTTATACCGGTTTACAAAAAAGGAGAAAGGGATAATATATGTAATTTTAGACCAATTTCTCTCCTGCCTGCTCTTTCAAAAATTCTGGAAAGAATAATATATACAAGACTTCTAAATTTTCTGAATAAAAACAGCATAATTTCTCATTTTCAGTTTGGCTTTCGCCAAAAACATAGTACATCCCATGCTTTACTTACCCTTGTCGAAAAAGTTACAGAAGCTATTGAAAAATACAAGCATACTGTGGGTGTTTTCCTGGACCTCTCCAAGGCCTTTGATACCATCGATCATAAAATACTTCTCTACAAATTGAACAATTACGGAATTCGTGGTAGGGCCTTGGAGTGGTTCAGAGGCTACCTAACGAACCGCAAGCAATTTGTGTGTATTAACGACCAATGTTCTTCTATGCAAGATGTAGATTGTGGTGTTCCACAGGGCAGTCTACTGGGCCCACTTTTATTTATTACCTATATTAACGATATCCGAAATTCCTCTAATATCCTTTCCTTCCTCTTATTTTTGCAGATGATTCGAATGTGCTCTTCTCACATGCAGATCCTGATATTTTGGTCAATACACTAAATATTGAATTAGACAAATTGTTACAATGGATAAGAGCTAATAAGTTATCATTAAATTTACAAAAAACAAAATGTATGCTCTTCAGCAATTCTATAGGTAACTTACCACATAATGTTAAACTAGATAATACTGACATAGAAGCCGTCACTTCAATGAAATTTTTAGGTCTGATAATAGACGATAAACTCTCATGGAAATGTCATATTGATAGCATTTGCCGAACAATCTCTCGCAACATATAGGGATTGTAAATAAGGTTAAGTTTTTTCTGCCAACCTCCTCCCTACTAATGCTTTACTCGACATTAAGTTTGCCCTACTTAAATTATGGTATTATTGTTTGGGGTAATACATACGATTCTTATCTTCATAGAATACTACTTCTTCAAAAAAAAGCTATGCGTGTTATTTGTAACACTTCTTGGAGATCCCATACTGACGTTTTATTTGTTGAAAATAATGTGTTGAAAATAAATGATTTATATCGTTATAGCCTCGGTCAGTTTATGTACCAGTTAAATAATAATACGCTACCATCAGCCTTCAATTTAATATTCATCAAAAATAAAACTATACACAAATGCCCTACGCGCCAATCTGACGAATTTCATCTGCCATTTACTTGCTAAATCCATATTCACTTACGCAGGCCCGAAGCTATGGACCATTCTTGATGTTAGCATCAAGAATGCCCCCAGTTTAAATTCTTTTAAATTCAAATTAAAAAAATATTTTTTGCGTGATTATCAAGCGTTAGCTCTCTCTCTCTCTTTAAATTGATTTAACTCAATAAAATACATTTGGATATTTTGATTCATTTTGTACTGGTAATCCGTATTCCAGTCGGCCCTTGTTGTGTTGTGTGTGTTATAGGTAAGAGCCCTGCCCTCTCTCGTTGTCTCCCTAATTCTTTCCCTGTCCCTTTCACTCCTTCTATGTTATGTTTTATTGGTTTATGTATTTGTGCGTTCCTTTAATATTGATATACTATTTTTGCAACTATAAGTTATAGGGGGCTGCAATTTACAAGCCCAGCTTTTCAGCAGTCCCCTCTATGACCAACCTGTTTTGTATGCCTATTGTACACTGTGGACCATGTTGTTAAAGGTAATACAAAGTTTTGGTATGGGGTCATGAACTTGGTTCAAATGAACATATTGGAAGCATAGACGATCCTACAATATTCAGTGATCGTTGTCGCGGTCGAAATCGACTCTAAAGTTATAAAATTGTAAATAATAAACACTTTATGTTGAATAGCTCCCTCTCAAGGTCAAGATATTAATTAAGCTATAAAACAATGTTTATAGACTAAAATCGACCGATTAGCTATTCTCGATCGGAAATTATATACCACAACTACATACTCCGAGATTTTTATGGGCGCAGCTACCATTGTACGGCCGTAGGAGCTATTTGAAATTTATCAAAATTTACCGGGAGCACCGGTAAATCTTTATATTCAATTTTTCTCGAAAGCAGAAGTGTTTTAGGGGCTCAAATTTCCGGTGTTTTTAAAACATCGACAGGGGCATCCAAATATAGATTGTAAAGAATTACTATCCACCCATTTTTCAAAATTTCCCAAAACTTTGTAATACCTTTAAGTTTCATTATTTTACTATGTACAATGCAATCCCATGTACTTTATTTATTTTGTTGGAAATGGAAATAAACGAAATGAAATGGAATGAAATAATTTTTAAAATATTCATAACTTCCTTAGTTACCGATTTTACTCAAATTTTGTTTGCTCCGTTTTTCTTGTTTTTCTGCAAATTATTGTTTTTGGAGTGGACAAGGCAGAAGAGAGTTACATAACGAAAGTATGTAACTCTATGGGCGGGGCAAAATCCTTCCCTTGTGACGGTGCGGAGGAGAAAAAATGTTGAGAAAAATGATGAGAAAAAAAAATCTTCCACAATAGGAAGTGGGGGGGGGGTGAGAGAAGGGGACGAAAGGGGTCGGGGAGAGGGGAAGCGATGCCAGTTAGGTTTTTCACGGGGAGGGGGAGGTAGGGCGTGGATAATATTTGGACAAGGTAGTTCAATATAATAATATTTATGTAGCTACAAAATATCAAGCTGGAGTGCCAACCCCAGCTAGCATATGCTAGAATTACGTGGTCAGGTTAGTAACAAGTATTGCGGGCTTTATTGGTGCAGGACAAAACAACTTACAAACATGTAGATTGTTTTTTTTTTATTCAAATTTGGTGTAGGAAATTATTAAAGATATAGCTGTGAAAGCTTCGAAATGCCGACTCACAATCTTATTTGGGGAGTTTGCATGGGTTGGAAAAGATAAACTATGATCCAAAATGGTCTTAACGGAATTTAAGCGTTAACAAAACGAAGCGAACTATATCGCTTTTTGTTGCACTATTTCTGAGATTTCCTGTGGATGTGATAAAGTAGTTTCTGCTCTTTCTGTAACGTACGTACTTCGGGCATTCGGTGACCGAAAAAGTGGTTTACAGTTTCAATAAGTCCTACAAGTCCTATCTGCAATTCTGCAGAGATCTGTACTTACTTTCTTCAAATCTGTTCAAATTACATTGATTATTATTATTTACTGCAGGCAGTATAGGCCTACCTGACTAAGAAAACTATTATAAATATTCCATCTGTTTTGCCATAGTTTTAAATATTTTTTGTTACAGATGTCAATGTTATTTTGTAAAGTAGATTCAGCAGGTAACGTGCTTGCGTGCTTTGTACGAGTCGACACTCTCCGTAATTAATCCTCTCTGCTTTATGTTACAACATGTTACCATGGGACCTATAAATTGATATATCGTTTTATCTACTATCTCAGTATCTGCTGTGTGCGCGGCGCGTCATGCATGCGTCTATCTTGCTCGCATAATAAACAGCTCATTGTTGGCATGTGATGGTGCATAAGAAATGGAAGCTAGCGGCTGACAGACTAGCTATATAGAGACTGCATTCTCTGTGTGCGACACACAGTGCTGCTTGGTCGCTACACTGAGAGGGTACATAATATCACACCGTGAGGAGGTCAATAGAGCATGAATGCATATCTCTCTCTACTGAAGGATGATTATGAAAACGCCATGATCGAGAACAAAGTTATCTGGTAAGTAATTGGATTTCATGTTACTTTAATGTTGTAGGTCCATGCTTGAATGTTCGGTTGTTTCTCTCATTTCTCTGTATCATTACATTGCCCCCCTCCCCCCTCTCTCTCTCTCTCTCTCTCATGTACGCGCACACGCAAATACCACGCACACACACTTTGTTTTTCTTTGTTGTTTTTTTTATACTGTATTTGTGTTTAAAACACAGTGTTTCTGTCTCTTTCTTACTCTCTAGTCTCTACCCATCTTTATCTCTCTCTCTCTCTCTCTCTCTCTCTCTCTCTCTCTTCTAGCTCTGTCCCCCTCTCTCTCCCTCCCCCTCTTTCTCTGTAAAACTTGAGCATTATCATTAAATTCTTCAAACGTTAAATTGACACCGTCAATAAGACATTTCTATTCCTTTTTTTTTTATTCCGGCGAAACTAGTATACATTTAGCCTACTTTCATGATATGCATTTCATGTACAACATGAAACCGTGTAATTACTGATGCTCATGTACGCTAGATATAGTGTCTTTTCAGGGAAATGAAAACGATATAGGCTTACCAGGGAGTTGAGGCGTATATCGGGGCCCGCGGAAACAAAAAATTACCATGGTAACCATGTTTTTTTTGTCCAAATTACCATCTACCATGGTAACCATGGTTATCATGCTACCAAAACAATGAAATACATTGGGTCATTAAACAATGTATTTTATTGTTTTTGTACCATGATACGTACCCTATACAATGTACGTCATAGCATTTCATTACAAAAGCTATCCATCATCCATATACTTCACGTACCACAATGGAACATGTCACATTAGTGCTGGCTATCAACACCACATTCAATTACAAATTGACACACCCATTTCCAGATCTATATATTATGTACAGAGTAAATGAGAGCCTCGTTGTTTATGTTCATCTAGCATCAATTTCAACGGATCCGATACTAGATGACACCCACAATATTACTCCCACAAGACGTCGTTACCATAATTACTTTTATCGTGTTTTCTATTGATACAGCCTATTATTAAACGGCCTATTATGTGAAATGCATGCTTCACACTGTTATTATACGATCCATTTTATGTTATTAAGATGAGTCGTACTTATGGGACTCATAAAGTGTGTATTAGTTAGTACGTTTTACACCCTACCAATAACCATGCATCAATTTTCTTTAGAATAATAACAATAATGATAACTATTATTATTATAATTAGGCCTATTATATGACAATAATGTATAAGGCGCTGACTCAACTTAAATCAAATCCCCAACGCACATTTGAGAAAACACAATCCCATAAAAGCATCTGCTTTAGAAACAAAGGATCAGGTGTGGGCAGGCCCACAAAGTACACAAAGGTACAAGCAGGCCTTTAATTAGCACACCTGGCAGTCCCTCTATTGATGATGATGGTTACCCCTGTAACATAATCGAAGAGTCCAGATACTGCAGGAGTTTGACCACACTTTGTGAGAAGGGCATTCTACTGTTACTTTTA
This sequence comes from Strongylocentrotus purpuratus, assembly GCF_000002235.5. Lineage (NCBI taxonomy): Eukaryota > Metazoa > Echinodermata > Echinoidea > Camarodonta > Strongylocentrotidae > Strongylocentrotus > Strongylocentrotus purpuratus. The sequence continues at coordinate 33,839,953 of NW_022145612.1, read as the reverse complement.
CCAAGAAATAACACGTGTCTGTCTTTTCTCTTCATTTAAAGGTAAGCTTGGTTCATCTTTCAAGTTATTATAATCATTGCATTGTTGAGTGTGATTGGATGTTGAAAATCAACTAATGCCAGTTAAAAGTTATTGATTATGTGTGTGACTATATGATGTAAAAGGAGTTCTAAGAAGTATTAATTGTTGAAGAGTGATGTTGATTGACTGTGATTTCCATGTCAGAAAAGAAGTACATTGGAAGAGTATAATTAATTGAACATTATGTAGTTCCATGGTGGGGTTGAACTTTCTGATGCAAAGAATAGTATGTCAAATCATAAACTTTGAATGTTTATGTCTGTAAGGTTCTCATAGAATGAAGTACAGACCTGTTATACATTCTTATGGAAGTTTATCCTCCATTTAGTATTAGAGCATGTAGATAGAATAAGAGTGTGTTTAGAGTTGATAAAGAAAAGGTAAATCATATATCATCAATGGTACTTTCCAGATTTACAATGTATCTTTCGGAACTTGCTCTAACTACAAATTAGGTGAATAGTGTATATACTATGCAACAGTGCCATTGAGTTAATGTGTATGATCAAGTGTAGATACATAGTGTTGAAACAACAGAGTATAATACATACACTGTATGCCATGTGTAGTAGATCTTCCCCCTCTTCCATCCCTCCCTTATCTCTCTTTGTTCACTCTGTGTGTAGAGGTTAACCCTCTCCCTTGGTAGAGGAACACACTCTCTCTTCCTCTCTCTCTCTCTCTCTCTCTTTCTCCCTTCCCCAGTATTCTTGTTCACGCTGTGTTGTAAGCTATTACACTCTCCATTGGGCTAGGACAAGGGAATTAGTGTTAGGAGGCATGTTTGCTTAAGAGCTCAGAGTAGAAGTTGGAAACACTGAAGAGTTTGCATTTGCCTAGCACAAGGGATTGTCTTAACATAGTTAATTGGTAGTTTTCAATAGAATAAACCTGTACATAAATATCCCATAATTGTATTTATATTTAAAGATTGATGTTTAGGATATCGATTGGCTTAATACAACATGTTTCGCTGTACATTGTATAAGTGGAAGTTATCAGATTTCTTAGAGACAATCAATATTCTTTAGTCTATATTTCTTGTCTTGTATATAGTTCATGGTTATTCTTCTCTGTTTCTATGTCATATCCTGGGTAATCTAAGCATAATAATAGTGCATTAATAGGTGAATCATGCAGATAGCAGTAATGATTGATAAGCTCGTTTTCCTAAAACGATAGTTACACCTGAGAATATACATGTGCTGTGTGCTAGCTTGAAGGATACAACATAGGTCTATGTTTATATTATATTACTATAAATCTGAGAGGATAAGAGATAGGCATTTTGATGATATTGTCTAGGTATACAATGAAGTTCATAATACCTTTAGAGTTAGAGGGTATTATATCATTATCGGTATGTTACTAGGTTAGTGTTTATTTAATTCGATAATGAAACTGTATTAATAGTTTAATTTGTAGATATTAGTTAAATAGGAACTCGTTAATACATTGTGTTATCAATGTTAAGTTTATTATATGAGACTGAATAACCTCGGGGTTACAGTATCTTGATATATATGTTGAATCTCGACATATTCATATTATTATTTTGTATACATTCATGCGTTTGATTATTTGTCTAAATAAAAGGAATTCTACTGTTACTTTTACCAAGAAATAACACGTGTCTGTCTTTTCTCTTCATTTAAAGGGTCGAGGCGGGCTACATTTTGGAGGCACTGCCCGGATGATGCTGAGATGGTGTACGAGTTCTCCCTAACGACTCCACCCAACTCCAACATCTCCGAACAGCCCTAGACGAGGCCCTACCCAATTCCAGAGACAGCTTGACAAGAAGGCCGATTCCGGAGCTATCTATGATGGCAGGATTTGAGGAGCTGATCGACGATGTGCTGCAAAGATTGTCAGCGAGCACGGAGGAGCAGCTACTAAAGGCGGCAGTGGAGCTCAAGCTACCTGAGGAAGACGTGGGGAAGGCCAAGTCGAAAGGGCGAGCAGGACTGAAGCGTGTCATCAGACGCTTCCTAGATGGGGATGAGCTGGAGGATTCAGAGGACGGAGGCGAATCAGTGTTGCAGGGTTTGGCCAAGATCCTGGGAAAGGGGGACAGAGATGGAGATGAGAATGTGGTTGAGGTAAAGGCCAGGACCACTAAGCTTCCAAGAGAACCACCCACCCAGCCAAAGTCAGACCAGCCAGCTGAAGAGGCAGACGACACGTCACAGAGATCCCCCATCCTCAAGATGACAAACCAGCTGCCAAATACTCCAGTCACGTGGAGAAAGGAGTTTAGGATACAGGGGCAGATTGGCGAGCCTAGCCAGAAGGACAAACTCTCTTTCGTTTCCCTCGCAAGACAGATCAACAGTGGCTTAAAAAAAGGATTTCCAGCTGAGGAGATCACCGAAGCAGTGGTGCGTGCTGTGAATCCAGGGCTCTCGCTCCGGAGCTATTTGGAGGGACGAGGTGATTTGGACTTGCCACTGTTGCGTCGCCTCCTGCGATCCCATTTTAGGGAGAGGGACGCTACTGCACTCTTCCAGGAGTTATCCTCGGCTGTGCAGGTTCCAAAGGAATCGCCACATGACTTCGTGCTCCGCACCCTGGACTTGAAACAAAAGGTACTGTTCGCGTCAGAGGAAAAGGGGGCAGCAATCTGCTATGGGAGTACGCAGGTCCACAAGATGGCGTGGAGAGCAATCTCCACCGGTCTCCAGGATGCTGTTATCCAGCATGAGCTCAGGTCAACTCTGCAGCAAGATGTATCGGATGAGGAGCTTCTGGAGGTGTTGACCACTGCAGTTGCACATGAGAGTGAGCGTCAACAAAAGCTGAAACCTCGCCAAGCCCGAGTTGCTGCTGCCATCGCAGAACCGGCAAAGCCTGAGACCACCTCTAAGCAAACGAGTAAGACAGAGGCACTGAACTTGAAAGAGCTGACGAACAGCATCCAACAGATTGTGAAGGCCGAGCTCAGTGCCCTGATGGCTCAACCGAGAGGACCAAGATCTGGCAGGAGAGAGAGGGGCTGCGAGGCATGCCAGCAACAAGGACAAGGAGAGAGCTGCCGCCACTGTTTCCGGTGTGGAAGCTCTGAACATTATGCCAGGGGATGCAACATGAGGAGGCAGGGAAACGGGGTAGGGTTACTTGGGAGGGACAACCAGTAACCTCCGATCCATCAAAGTCCCGACCTACCCTCAACTCGACAACACCTACAATAAACCCCAAGACGAGGACGCGAATGATAAAACTTATTGGAAAACAATGCCTTGTATCGTTGGTGCTGGATGATACGCATGTTGAAGTCTTGTGGGACACAGGAGCACAAGTCTCAATAATTTCATTAGATTGGCTGCGACAGTACATACCCAAAACCCAAGTCCTACCCATTTCAGCAATCCTAGATGGAGAGGAGACTTTGCAGGTGGCTGCAGTGAATGATACAGTCGTCTCATATGAAGGATGGGTGAAGCTGCAGTTGAGAATACCAAGGCGTGAACAGAAACCAGCCATCACCGTTCCTGTCCTCGTAACCAATCAAACAATGAGGCACCCGATCATCGGTTACAATGTTATCGAGGAACTCATCAAGGAAGACTCCAAGAATGAGGCCAAGATATCCCTTAATCGTATCCTCCCTAAATCTCATTGGCAGAAAATCAATGCGCTCACTGCTATTCTGAAGGGCCAGGAAGGAGAGGATATGTGCAGTGTCCTGATGGGCAGACATCCCATTACAATCAACCCTGGACAGACTCGAATGATTGTCTGCAATGTCCGCCTCAACCTCGCCGACTCAACCACTGTCCTGTTGGAAGCCGACCCCCTTCATGTCCTTCCCGACGGGTTGAGCATCGAGTCAACACCTGTCGACCTCAAGGCTGGGAGACGCATGAAGATATCCACCCCAATCACCAACGACAGGAAGTGCAGTATCACCTTACCATCGTATTCATGCTTGGGGAAACTAACTGCACTGCGCTCTGTATTACCAGCAGAGTTGCTCCAGGAGGGCAGACCACACCCAACCATGAAGGCGCATGTCGCCGAGGTGTCTGTTACATCTGCTGACAGCCAGCTACCTGAAAAATGGGTCCCACCAGTCGACTTGTCCCATCTGGATGAGGGCCAGAAAGCAGGAGTGGAGGCGATGCTGAAGGAGGAAAGCGCTGCATTTGTCAAGAATGAACAAGACATGGGGTGTATCCAATCATTACAGATGCATCTTACACTGAGTGACAATACACCGGTCCAGAAGACATACATGGCGGTCCCTCCACCCCTGATGAAGGAAGTGCGTGAATATCTACGAGACCTGATTAGCCGAGGCTGGATTGCAAAGTCAAAATCTGCTTACTCATCTCCAATAGTGTGTGTTCGTAAGAAGGATGGGACTTTGCGACTGTGCGTGGACTATCGCCAACTTAATCAGAGGACCGTGGCCGATCGCCAGCCAATACCCCGAATCCAAGACACATTGGACACTTTAGATGGCAACCGGTGGTTTTCAACGCTGGACCAGGGTAAAGCCTACCACCAAGGTTTTATGGATGAGGCCAGCCGTCCCCTCACTGCCTTCATCACACCTTGGGGCTTGTACGAATGGGTGAGGATTCCATTCGGCTTGAAAAACGCTCCGGCTGCTTTCCAAAGATGCATGGAATCTTGTCTAGAGGGACTCAACAACGAAATATGTGTCACATACCTGGATGACATTCTGGTCTACAGTGAGACGTTTGAGGAACATGTTTCTCGTCTCAGAAAAATCCTTCAGACAGTGCAAAAACATGGAATGAAGCTACGGCCTGCCAAATGTCATCTTTTCCAGGAAGAGGTTAACTACCTGGGACGCCTTGTTTCAGCTGAGGGCCATCGACCAAACCCTGCCGACATAACTGCAGTGCTGGCTTTGAAGGAAAAGAAACCAGCCACCGTTGGAGACGTGAGGAAAATCATGGGTCTACTCGGCTATTACCGACGGTATATACCAGATTTCTCAAAGATGGCAAAACCCATGTACAACCTGTTAACAACAGACGTCAGCTCAGGAGGAACCAAGAAGAAGAAGACATCTAACAAACAGGCATCTAAGAAACACCACCAGGCTTCTTCCCGCACTCCTGTAACATGGACACAACTTCACCAAGAGAGAGTGGAGATGCTAATCGATCATTTGGTCCAACCACCCGTGATGGCTTTTCCAGATTTCTCACAGCCATTCGTGTTACACACAGATGCATCACAGGAAGGTCTTGGAGCAGTCTTATACCAGCGCAAAGATGGAAAGTTACGGGTGATCGCCTATGCATCCCGCACCCTTACACCGGCAGAGCGGAATTATAATTTGCACTCTGGCAAATTGGAATTTCTAGCCCTGAAGTGGTCAGTATGTGACAAGTTCCGCGACTACCTATTCTATGCTCCCTCTTTCCTTGTCTACACAGATAACAATCCGCTGACCTACATGATGTCTACCGCAAAGTTGAATGCAACTGGGCAAAGATGGGTATCAGAGCTTGCTGACTTCAACTTCACAGTGAAATACCGCCCAGGCCATGCCAACGCTGATGCAGATACGCTGTCAAGGATGCCTCTGAACATAGAGACATACATCGACGAATGCACAGAACAATCGCCAGCTTCCAGTGTCTGTGTAGCAGTGACACAAGTGCATGAAGCTCAGGAAATCCTTCCACTAGTAGCCAGCCTTACAGCGGATATTGCCATGGCTGAAGGTTTTGACGATAGCTCCTCTCCAATCCAAGAGGTATCCAAAGAAGAACTCGCCAAGGCTCAGCACGATGACCGTGTGCTTGGAAAGATCATCAAACTGAAAGAACAGGACAACTCTCCAACTCCCACATGTTGGAGGTCTGCTTCTAGTGAAGAGAGAGCCCTCTTGCGAGAGCTGAAGAAACTGGAGTTAGGGCAAGATGGCATCCTCCATCGTAGAACACCAACTAGAAGACAAATCGTCCTACCTCCATGCTACCGGATGCGAGTGCTCAAGGATCTACATGTAAACATGGGTCATCTTGGTGTAGATCGAGTACTCGATTTAGCAAGGCAAAGGTTCTACTGGCCAAACATGCAGAAAGATGTGGAACACTTCATCCATCGTGAATGTAGCTGTCTCATCCAGCGTAAACCTAACCGACAGATTAGAGTTCCAATGGTACCAATCGTGACATCTGAGCCCCTAGAGCTCATCTCCATAGACTTTGTACACCTGGAAACCAGTAAAGGTGGTTATGAGTATATACTTGTTGTGGTTGATCATTTTACAAGGTATGCTCAAGCATATCCCACGAGGAACAAGTCTGGCCAAACTGCAGCTGACAGAATATTTAATGATTTTGTACTTAGATTCGGTTTTCCCCGCCGGATACTCCATGATCAAGGAGGCGAGTTTGAGAATAGGTTATTCCACCGGCTGCAGCAGCTATCAGGGGTGCAGAATTCAAGGACAACTCCCTATCACCCCCAAGGGAATGGAAAAGCTGAGCGTTTCAACAGGACACTCCTTTCGATGTTGAGGACGCTTACCGTGGAGCAAAAGTCAAACTGGAAGGAGCACCTACTTAAAGTAGTCCACGCCTACAATTCTACTCGAAACGAGGCGACTGGCTATGCCCCAGCCTTCCTGATGTTTGGTCGTACACCAAGGCTACCAATCGACTTAGCATTCGGACTGAATGAAGAACACTCCACAACTGGTGACCAAAAGACATATGCTCAGAGATGGAAAACAGCCATGAGGGAAGCCTATGACCTGGCAAAGCAGACATCGCAGGCCAAGGCAGAAGCTACAAAGAAAACCCGAGACAAGGGACTACATCCACTCCCTTTAGAGCAAGGTGATAGGGTACTGGTGAGAAATATGGTACCACAGCAAGGGCCCTCAAAATTGCGGTCATACTGGGAGAAGCAAGTTCATATCGTGAAACGGCGTCTTTCTCCAGACATCCCTGTATATGAAGTCTGTCCTGAGATCGGTCAAGGTAGAGTTAGAGTGCTCCATCGCAATATGTTGTTGCCCTGCGATTACTTGGGATTGCGAGTTCAGCAGGATCAGCCAAGCAGAGACAGGCAGAGACGAATACCTCGGGCACTACCACAGGCCTCCCCAGCAGAGATGAGAGACGAAAGTGATGACTCGGATGATGAAGAAGTCACGCTTATTCCTGTTCATCCACACATTGCATCACCACCAGCTTCGCCACCCCCACCCCAGCCCCCATCTCGACTTGAGCCAAGGTATCCATTGCAGCCAACACCAGACAGCAGGATTGCTGATGATAACCAGCAAGGCACACCTCAAGCACCCTTACCTCATCCTGCTAACATACCTCCACCTCCCCCTGCCCCAATCCCACCTGTCCCAATGCCACCTTTCCCACCACCACCACCACCTCCCACTTTCTTTTCTTCACAGGATGCTGACCTCTACGACTCAGAAGACTGTAGCCCTCCGCAGCAGGATCGTCGGAACCCACCACGCAGGAGACAGCCTCCGCCGGTTCTGACCTATACTCAGCTTGGTGAGCCTCAGCAATGGCGACGGGACCCCAATGTCAACATGGTGCAAGCTGAGCTCCCGAGGATGAATGGACAGCCAGGGCTGTACTACCCGCATCCACAACCACACCAGAGGATGATGCATCAAGCAGACCCCTGGTCATGGGATGCTGGCCTACCGAGAGGACAGCAGCAGGTTCGTACACCTCATGAAATGCCTTCGTTCATCTCCAGGCCTGCGTGGGACGCGGAACAATTCCAGCAATGGCAGCCATGGATGACGAGGACCCCCGCCCCACTGCCGACATTTGGTCAGAACTAATTTGAACATTTGAACAATTGACCTATACGACCACTGGACCGTATGTCTAGCTCGGACACCAAAATCATGAATATGACATCTTGAAAAGAGACTGCGGCAGATATTCTAATTTAAAATAAGTTATTTTTATGTTGGCTTTTCTAAGATCATGAGTTCTTGGATGTTTAGAAAAACCTTTTGGACATTTTGCATGTTCTAGAGAGTCCTCTGGTTATCTTTTGTGCTGGATTGTACCGATAGTGAAAAGTCCTGCTAAAAGGTAATGTTAGGGTAGCATGGGTGACTTTCAGGGTAATTACGGAGAGTACGCAGATACTGCGACGGAAAAATTATTACTTGAAACAACTGTAAAAGTTGCTTGGATAAGAAAGGAAGGCCTCTTTTCTTCTTCCAGACCTCTGAAATGGAATAATTCCATGAGGAAGTGAATTTTTTTTTTTTTTTCCTTTTGACTCTGCCACAGAAATGAGTTCTCTCATTCTTTTGATACCAGATGACTACTCTAGGTGTGCAAACGTTTATTTGAATACATGCATATTTTTGTTTAAACTGTTGTATTGAAACCGTTATTGTACATTGTATTTAAGTTGATGATGATAGGGTAGCATGAAAATGAACCGGCCAGCTTACTTTTTCGGGGGGAGAGTGTGGGCAGGCCCACAAAGTACACAAAGGTACAAGCAGGCCTTTAATTAGCACACCTGGCAGTCCCTCTATTGATGATGATGGTTACCCCTGTAACATAATCGAAGAGTCCAGATACTGCAGGAGTTTGACCACACTTTGTGAGAAGGGCATTCTACTGTTACTTTTACCAAGAAATAACACGTGTCTGTCTTTTCTCTTCATTTAAAGGTAAGCTTGGTTCATCTTTCAAGTTATTATAATCATTGCATTGTTGAGTGTGATTGGATGTTGAAAATCAACTAATGCCAGTTAAAAGTTATTGATTATGTGTGTGACTATATGATGTAAAAGGAGTTCTAAGAAGTATTAATTGTTGAAGAGTGATGTTGATTGACTGTGATTTCCATGTCAGAAAAGAAGTACATTGGAAGAGTATAATTAATTGAACATTATGTAGTTCCATGGTGGGGTTGAACTTTCTGATGCAAAGAATAGTATGTCAAATCATAAACTTTGAATGTTTATGTCTGTAAGGTTCTCATAGAATGAAGTACAGACCTGTTATACATTCTTATGGAAGTTTATCCTCCATTTAGTATTAGAGCATGTAGATAGAATAAGAGTGTGTTTAGAGTTGATAAAGAAAAGGTAAATCATATATCATCAATGGTACTTTCCAGATTTACAATGTATCTTTCGGAACTTGCTCTAACTACAAATTAGGTGAATAGTGTATATACTATGCAACAGTGCCATTGAGTTAATGTGTATGATCAAGTGTAGATACATAGTGTTGAAACAACAGAGTATAATACATACACTGTATGCCATGTGTAGTAGATCTTCCCCCTCTTCCATCCCTCCCTTATCTCTCTTTGTTCACTCTGTGTGTAGAGGTTAACCCTCTCCCTTGGTAGAGGAACACACTCTCTCTTCCTCTCTCTCTCTCTCTCTCTCTTTCTCCCTTCCCCAGTATTCTTGTTCACGCTGTGTTGTAAGCTATTACACTCTCCATTGGGCTAGGACAAGGGAATTAGTGTTAGGAGGCATGTTTGCTTAAGAGCTCAGAGTAGAAGTTGGAAACACTGAAGAGTTTGCATTTGCCTAGCACAAGGGATTGTCTTAACATAGTTAATTGGTAGTTTTCAATAGAATAAACCTGTACATAAATATCCCATAATTGTATTTATATTTAAAGATTGATGTTTAGGATATCGATTGGCTTAATACAACATGTTTCGCTGTACATTGTATAAGTGGAAGTTATCAGATTTCTTAGAGACAATCAATATTCTTTAGTCTATATTTCTTGTCTTGTATATAGTTCATGGTTATTCTTCTCTGTTTCTATGTCATATCCTGGGTAATCTAAGCATAATAATAGTGCATTAATAGGTGAATCATGCAGATAGCAGTAATGATTGATAAGCTCGTTTTCCTAAAACGATAGTTACACCTGAGAATATACATGTGCTGTGTGCTAGCTTGAAGGATACAACATAGGTCTATGTTTATATTATATTACTATAAATCTGAGAGGATAAGAGATAGGCATTTTGATGATATTGTCTAGGTATACAATGAAGTTCATAATACCTTTAGAGTTAGAGGGTATTATATCATTATCGGTATGTTACTAGGTTAGTGTTTATTTAATTCGATAATGAAACTGTATTAATAGTTTAATTTGTAGATATTAGTTAAATAGGAACTCGTTAATACATTGTGTTATCAATGTTAAGTTTATTATATGAGACTGAATAACCTCGGGGTTACAGTATCTTGATATATATGTTGAATCTCGACATATTCATATTATTATTTTGTATACATTCATGCGTTTGATTATTTGTCTAAATAAAAGGAATTCTACTGTTACTTTTACCAAGAAATAACACGTGTCTGTCTTTTCTCTTCATTTAAAGGGTCGAGGCGGGCTACACAGGAATAAGATAGAAAATTAGATGAAAATGAAATTGTTATGTAGAAATTAAACAGAATATACTTGTTATACTTCAACTGATCCACTTTAAGGAATCTCTCGAGGGAAAGCATTCCAAAGCTAAGGCCTAGCTTGCATGACCAAAGTTTGTGTTCCTCCCACTTTGTATTGAGCTTAGGAAGAACAAAAAATCTGGAGTTTTGAGAGCGTAAAGATCTGGATGGAATGTAATGATTTATCAGATCGTAATCGTATTGTATTATTGTGCGTAATATTGTACTGTGGAGCAGAACCATTGATACAAGGAAATAAAATGCAAAAACAATGGGTTCACTCAGGTGTAACCATGTCCCCATGTCGACTTCGTAAATGCGGCAAATTTCGACCCCTGTTGACCCGTAATTTGGAGGGGTGCGGAAAATGAGGTTTTAATTTGTATTTAGTTACAATTAGTTTCAACTTTCAAGTGGTACCTCGTTTTATTTGATCATGGCCTATTCATTTGGGGCCCACTTTGTTTTAGTGTGTTTGTGCATGGGTGGTTTGTGTGCCTCTTTGCAGCTAAAATTTGTCTGACATGATGAATTCTATTGTTTGTGAGATTAACCTGAGCATTCCAAATTGGTTTTGAGTGGCACCTTGCATAATGATTCTTAGTCAATGCTACCATAACTGGCTTTTGGGCCACAGTTTTGTTGCTTCTGGTGGGCCCTATAAGCCAGCAGAAGATTTGTCTGGCATGGGCCATTCCGTGCTCTGTGGCGTTCATGCATTTAGTTAATTGGTTTCATGGTACCTCGATCGTTCATTCGATCAAACGCATTTTCAGGGGCCCTTTTTATGAGTCTGGTATGCCTTTTGCAGCAGAAAGTTATTTTGTCTGACAGGGTCCATTCGGTGCTATGTGGCATTCATCCATTTATCTAACATTAGTTTAAAGTGGTACCTCATTCGTAATTTGATCAAACCCATTTTAGGCCCCTTTTAACCGGTCCAATGAGTGAGCAAGCCAGCTGCACTATAACATGCATAAATCATCATGATGAACAACATTATAAATACAACAACAGGCAATTTATTTAAGGCTAAAAACTCCACTGCTACACATTACAACACTATATACTAACCTATTTTGTTTAGTAGTTTCCAGTATAACGAGTACATGCATAATGAGTACAAATGCAGATACAACAAAATACAAGAGAAATCTAGCAAAAATGAGAGAGCAATGGGGGCATTGTTGTACATGTATCAATGTCTGCTGGTACAATCATCCATCCACGTGCTTCTTCCATTTAACTTTGCTGGCTCAGACACAAAGCTTTTAGACGACTCTATGAAATTGAAACGTTCAAAATTATACCACTGAGTGAGTAGTCTGTCCCTATACTGCAGATCAGTTTAAAGGGGTAAGCCACACTATATTCACAAACGCTCCCGTGCGATCGAAGTAACTTCATTTTCCTGATTATGGCTGTTCAGTTATCTGAATTTAAATAGAGGGCCTGAACTTTTGAAGTCTCATGTAAAAATTACAGAAAAAGCCTGGTAACATAATATTCATGCAGATTATTCGATTAAAATGTTCAATTTAGCATATTGACATGATTATGCTTGTTTGAAATGGCATTTTCATATAGTATATAATTATAGCTGCTATGTAATTAGGCTCTTATTGAAAACGATGTTTTACCGTAGCGTCAATGATTTACTTGTATCATACTATAACACTTTAAGATCAGGACAATAACCGTTGGTATCCGTGCCATGGTAATAGACTATAAAAGATGGACAAAAATCGGGACTCCCCCATTTTATATTCATGCACCAGATAAGTTAGAAACTGAGAGAACAAATTATAATGAAGAATTTCGCCTATAGGATTAGATAAAAACAAAATATATGGTCTGATTAAAAAAAGCATTGGTGCAATTCATTTCTCACTCTCTTATTCCTCATTTCATGGCAAATTCTTGAGAATCCTTATACATCTCCTGAATTGTTAACTGATTAATCGAACGTTGTCATCGTGTAAAGCCTTTAAAGAGAGGCACTGGAAAGATGACCGCCGTGGAATACTTCCCGATGAAAGAAATGAAGGAACCCTGTTCACATCAGAAATCTATATGATTACATTTCACGATATGCAGAAGTGCTTATTTGATTTAGACTGTGTTTTGACGAATATATTTCCAACGTCAGCCGACACTCAACTGATTTTGTCACGCAGTGATTTTGATTTGATTCACTTTTTCAATCCCCCATCAAATAGTGCATCTTATATTATATATTTTTATCAGTGGCGTATAGCATGCATTGTGTCTAGCCAATGATGGGGCCTCAACAGGGGCAATAATCGATTAGTAAATACGAGTGAACAAGGCCATCGGAGAAGCGGGATACAGGATGGATTATTACCATCTTTTTTCTTCACTCTATCAGATGAAACTGAATATAGCTCTATATAATTATCAATGTAAAGCTTATTGAACGCAGAATACAAAGCATTTTCCCTACCAGTATATTGCATAAAAGCAAATGAAAACCAAATTTTCCACACCCCTCCAAATTACGGGTCAACAGGGTTGCGGTTAAGGTGACGACATGACGACAACACCCGAAAAATATGTGACAAGGAAAAAACGAACATTGTAGCAGCAGTTTAACTGATTAGATAATTCAATGTAATATGGGTTTATGTTGGATCCTGTTTCACTCATCGGGTGTCCTTTCAAACCGATTAACTCATCATTACCATTGGAGTATGGATACCCATACACCTAGCTTTCACCACTTACTTCTTCATTGTGGTTTTCTTCTTCTTCTTTTTTCTACTTCTTTGATACCCGCCTGTATTTTTTTAGTTGTTCTGTTTAAGACGGATTACACACTCTATATTTCCACAAATCCATTTTCAATCCAAATTGCTCGTCCTTCGTAACCTATCAATATGTTGTTATTTTTATTTTGTAAATTTCTTATTATTTTTAGTTCAAGATCTTTAATTTCATATGCCAATCTGTTTTCTTTTGTTTATACACACTAAAATATCTCTATCTTGAGTTTTTATAAGAGTATATATTGAAGTTTGCATAAGATAAAAGAGTCACTAAAAATCAGGATATCATTATAACCGCTCCGTCGATCAGTGAAAATGTCTTAACTTGTCTTACTCCGAGTACAGAAATTAACGACAAATACTATAGGATGCCTTCAAAATGGACCCCTCAGACCCCCTCTCATAAAGAGTTCCCCCTTCTCTGACTTCAGGAAAGCCCGGATGTGAGCCTGACATCTCACGTCTCCAAAGTTGGACGTCCTTTAATTATCATTTCCTGGAATCATATTTTATGGAGCTAGTTTTCCAAAATCGGCCTAACTCGATTAATACAAAATCTCGGCATATTAGTACTTGTCCAAAGATTTCTCTAGTATTATTGTCGATGCTCGCTGCCTTTGTTTTACAGATTATTATCGAAAGCAACGTTGTTTAAATTTTGATCTGAAATTAATGTACCAGCAAAATAGTGCTGTATGGATCATTACGTTTAATGACAAATTCAACATATTCCACACTCAATGGAATTCAGTTTTGTAGTCCATGGTAATAAAACCGAAATTATTTTATATGAATACAGAATGTATTTATATCATGGCCATGCATGCTACCATACTACCAAGTCATTTGATTACAGTCTTGTAGATAGGGAATAAACCCAAATAAATTGAATACACATTCAAGATTGAAATCGTTGACTGCAGGGTTTTTCAGTCATGTTGGGCAGATACACGATTTATGAAAGACAGGTAATTGTTATATAAGCATAATAATATTGGTCTCTGTATTTTCTCCATCCCTGATGAGATTGTTTTTGTTTTCAATCCGATAAAATGACTGCTATCCATACCAGGGCAAAGCCACCAACATGGCTTTACATTACATACAATTACAATTCATATCTTTTTTTTACTGCTCCCTTAACGGTAAAATAGCGTGAAAGAAGGGAATTAGTCTTTTTAGGGATTCAAATCTTATAACGTGAGATTCACTTTTACATTCTTTTCTTGGATTTTTACCACTTTATCCTCATCTTTAGTTGCTTGGATAGTCCCTTATCTTCTAGTCTGTTGAATGACATAATGATGTTGATATCACAGACATGCAATATTCTTGATATCATCTTCCATGAGGAAGACTGAGAAAATCAGTCAGAGAGAGAGAGAGGGGGGGGGGGGGAGGGGGTCGACGCAAAAATTATATTTTGCTCTTTCCACGACTCCAATTTGGCTATATTTTATGCATACAATTCTCTTATCTCGAGATCCAATTCTACCATGCAATATCAACCCACCTTTCTTGATCATCGTAAATGGAGATCTCCATAGCGATGCTGACGTCCCCAACTTAAAATTCTATCGGTAGTGCAAAATGGTATACTACGCTGGAAAGGAAGGGGAAGAATGTACACATAATACACGTCACACACGTTTTTGTTGGGGGGTATGATTTGTGTTTAGTGTCGTTAGAATCTAAGACTCAGTTTGTTCCTAAATCGATATGAACACTTGTGACTTGACGCTGATTTTTGATAGGCTCCTATACATTTTGACTGGCAAAGATCGACTTGGAATAAGAACCATATTTAAAAGGCCATTTCTGTAACAAGCATTTCCATTTGATTACCATGCATGCTCTCCGAACATGAGTGAATCCTTCATTGTCAGGGCATCGTCTAAAAAACGTTATGTATGCGAACTTAATTTTAAAAATAAAATTAATCAATCTTTCCATGTGAACGCACTGTTTGTCATCGGTGATATAGGGAGAAAAAGAAGCGTCAATTACTAAATAGGCATTAATTATGGTGAACAATTCACAACGCGTTTCAGCGCACAAAAGCTAATTTTGCCTTTCTGATACACAGAGGTCTAATAATATCTTGATGATTCGGAGCTGCATGCCCGGCCCCCCCACTCAGTGTTATTTAGGGTACGCATATGCTCGTACCCTTTTTTTGAAAGCACCCCCTATCTGAGGACTGCCAACATTTCCGAACCCCCCTCTCGCGGGCTTTTCGCGTGCTTTTCCTGCCTTGGAGACCCCCCTAAATCAGGAAAAATGCTCAATGTACCCCCCTAAATTCGGAATAATTTCTCAGGAGTCCAAAGAGATGAGAGAAAAAAAGAAAAACACCCCTTTTTAAAGAAATCTCCGGGTGAAAAGTCAAATACACCCCTTTTTTTACAATTCTCGGGCCGGACTTTGTCGCACGAAAAGTACCCCTTTACCGGACATTTTGGCAACACGCATGCGGTCATTCCGACCTCTGAGTGGGGGGGGGGGGGGGGGGGGGGGGCCGGGGCTGCATGCTAGTGGTAAGTATTGCACTTGAAGGGGAAAGGAGGTAACTTGTTCTCATGCAATTCTTTAACCAGGTAGAATTATAACTTAATTTTCAGTCAAATGAAGAAGATTTAATACAAGGAAAATAATAACATCGCTTTTAAAACCTTATAAATTATGAGCAAATTCTCAACAACATAGCATCTGCTCAGTCGAAATGCAACCTTGCAAGCAACGTCGTTAAAGCCCCTCTATAGTGCTGGGAGCCCAAACAATTTCCTAGCAAAATTAAAGTTTTCTGCGTACAACAGAAAAACCCAAATTATGTATTCTTTTATCAACATTTGTCTTCAAACAATTTTTTTTTTTTTGGGGGGGGGGGGGGGGGAATCTTTGCAGAAGTGTGTTTTAACTGACATCCTCTTACACATTATGATACAATTTAAATGAAATTTATGGTGAATTCAAGGCTCCCAAAACTTTGGAGGGGCTTTAGGCATTGGGAGACAAAATGAAAATAATGGGACTTTAGGGGCATGTATCCTCTAACAAAATGAAGAAGAGCTATTATATAGGGAACAAAATTAACGTTATTCCTATTGTGTTCATTAAATCAAAAACTGAAGCACCTTCAGACATACTATATTAGTGTATATTAAGAAGAGATGGATTAAAGCGGTTGCCCTACCCCCTCCCCCCTCCACACACACACTTTAACATTTCCCTTAAAGTATTTACGGATCGTCTTTGGTTCGGATGTTTGCCCCCCCCCCCATCCCATGCCTCCCCCTGAAGCCATAGGCCCCTGCTTTACACCAAAGAGATTAGAGTCGAGCAAGAGTATCGCTCCTCACTTTCAATTTAGAGTTCTACATTATTCATGAGGGATTCGTTGATTTAAACCCGTCCATTCTTTATTGCTATTCCTCAATGCTGACATTTGAAGCAAAATATTGGGCATGGAACGAACTTTGACTACATGATACTACAGTACTTGATACTATTATGCAACCCAAACATGAGCACAGCCAAATATTACCGTTCTTGTTTTGGCGAACCGCGTCTTTGAAATTCGGGGGGGGGGGGGGGTTACCGCCTAGGCTCTTTGCTGGATACGCCTCTACTAGGTCTACATGAATAGATAGATTATGTTATGGATGAGAAATTGATAAACATACAGGCAACAACAATGGAAGCTGGAAAATTATTAAATATTAAAAGAGAGGCTTCTTTCTGCATGGATATCTAAATTAACTTGAGAATAAAATCCTCAAAATAATGCAAATTGTCTCGTCACTTCAATCCGGTTAGATACTGCATAATCAACATGAAAATCATAAATATAGATGTAAAACTATTATAGATTGATAACAGTGAAGAATACTCCTGATAAAGTGGAGAACTGTATGATATGCTGCTCAATGTGGAGTTATATATATATATATATATATATATATATATATATATATATATATATATATATATATATATAGGATTTTATTGAAATCAAAACACATCAAAAACCAAGAGCAAACAGTCCGGAGACTGACACGTGTCTTGGGTACAACATTTTTCTGGATCAGAAATATAAGAACATTAAGAAAGTAATATGCTACATCATTTAATATGGGTGTACCAAGCATGGTTGCTTTGTGATATGTGTAAGGCAGAAGAGAACTATACTGTTTGCATAACATTTGTATTTTCACAAAAGTATTGCATAACACCAGCTTGGAAATTATTGATTAATAACATTAATTAATAGCTTTATTTGCGTGGCACCGACTTCATGACCTTTTCAGGATGTTTGAAATAGTTGACGTGATACTTGCTACCGCACACGATCAATATTTACTGTTAACATCGAATCACTGTTTGGAGGCATAACGTCAATTCCAATTGATACATTTCATGCAACTCTAATTTCAAGATTTCAAGTAATGAAATAAAGCTATTCTTGATTAAGAGCTTGTTCATTTCTGATGTGACAAGGTATACAGGGTCCTCGGAAAGCGGATGTCATGCAGAGGAGGGTTAATTCTAGGCTGCCGTGAGTACAGTACATTAATGGTGATCCATGCAACATTAATTTAATCTGGCCATGGTTTTTATTTGGTCAAAGATGTACCGATAGGTTTAGGACTTGGTTTGTGATTGAGTTTCATGTCACCAACAGGTGATAAATTTAGGTACAACCATGTACAATCATGATGAAAATGGTTACTTCCTTATTAGATATTTGAGGTTTTAATGGATCTGTGGTGAGTGACTGTGACGTCATTATATTCCTATTATTCTGACTTCCCCCGAGATTGTATCTGATGCGTATTTTCCTCGGTCCTCAAATCAGAACATTGAGCATATCCCCTAAAAATTACACATTTTCTTAAACCGTGATGAAGCAAATTAATTTTTACGATACAGCGCTTCTTCAATTATTTTGTCTTGCTTAACAAGGAAGTATTTTTTCATTTTCGCTTTCTTCATAACCAATTGAAAATTCATCAACTCTCGAAATCGAGAAATTATTTACACATTTCAATAGAAGTCTTTATTACTGTGACGTCACTATATTCCTATAAGGTTCTGACTTCCCCCAAGATCGTATTTGATGCGTATTTGCTAGGTCCTCAAAAATTTACAATTTACCAGAACATTGAGCATATCCCCTAAAAATAACATATTTTCTTAAACCGGATGAAGCGAATTAATTACTACGGTACAGCGCTTCTTATTTGTCTTGCTTAACAAGGAAGTATTTTTTTCATTTTCGCTTTCCTCATAACCAATTAAAAATTCATCAACTCTCGAAATCGTCGTTTATCAACTTTCAAAATCGAGAAATTATGTATATATTTAATAGAACTCTTTACAATGATTATACACATTAAAATACGTGTGTGTATATATATATATATAGACGATTATAATTAGAAAGCTCCGCATGATACCCTTCTTTCAGTTTCAGTAATGGACGGCAATTTAAAAGTACTACCGGTATGTCCCATTTGCAGGCCCAAAAAATGAAAAGGTTAAATTCCAACGGCATTTGAAAGACAATACTTATTTAGAACTTCCCTCAAAACGAAAGGGCTTGAAAATGGCATTTAGTGGGAATTATATAACGACTATTAGTAAGTTGTCGAATCTAAGTAATAGTCTGATTTCAGACCCTTTTACCGAACGGGCGTACGTGTTGTGCTGCACAATGCACAATGATTCAATCAGTTTAATTTTGGCCGTTACTAGTAGTGGGTTATTGATGTAGACAAATGCTTATGTTCCTGTTACAGCTCATTTAATATGTATGTTATTACCAAAGAAAAAAAGATGTCAGTCAGTCACTCAATAGTGTATGACAGTGAAGTCTAGAAGGTAAACGGGTTTCCTTACATAATTTGAATACTAGGACACTGCTAATGTTTAAATTTCACAGGTAGGACATACAATGACATATTCATAATTCCTGCAAAGTTCTACAGATTTTGATGTCGGCTGCAAAAAGGACATACTCTTTAACCCATGTTACTACTACTAGATTTCGGTCACATTGCAAGTCATCTTCAAGATATGCAAAGTTTGCATATTTCGTATTCTTTGTTACCTTCATTGATAAGGCTACATTTTGTTTCCACTCCACCATACAACACAGAACGTTTAGTATAATGTGTTTTGCGTATCTTAAAATAACAAATTATTTTCTAAGATGTTATTAATGCTAATGTAACAAAATTAAACATTTGTAAACAACTTCAGCAATACAACAATTTCTGTACCCTTAACTCGTATTTTTTTCAATAAACTTGAAAGTTTTCTGCATGATAGTTTTAGAAAATATTTTTCGTAAACACAATTGTTCTCTAATATCAGGCGAATTTTAGAAGTCAATTTTGATTAGCTTGATTTTTAACATGAGTAAAAGTTGATATCCTTGATTGTTGTCAAAGCACTTAAAAGAGTCTGAAGTACAAAAAGTATACCATATTGAATTTACTATCAGATTTATTGTTATTGTTTATAAGTTATTTCCATATAAAGATGTATCATTCGTGTCAATGAAAACTCACAATTAGACCTTTCTCATGACAGTTTTACCTCTACTTCCTACATTATGAATTTAGATGATTATGAAAGACCATCGGCTGAGGCATTACTCTGCAAGATTAGTGATGATCGCTCTTGATTCGGCGAAGTCGTCATCGTAAGCCTGAATGAATGCTAAAAGAGGTGATCATCATGTTAGGATCACGGCTATGTTACAGCGGCAAGGCTTGTACTCTATCTTGTACATCACCACCGCCACTCTTACCATCCATACCACCCAAATGGGCGTGTCATCTCCCTGAACGTAAGTTTGACTTATCATCCTTGTGTAAGTAATGTCCACTGGATGTTAACATTATTTACCGCTTCCCAAATAACAAATTATTCCTTTTACTGATATAGATTTAACCACCTTCGATGTCAATGTTCTGTTTATTTACTTGGTAAAGTTTTGAACAAAAATATGATACCATAATAATAATAACTGCCAGTTTAACAAATTATTATATAGATACATGGACATATGTTATTATAGTGATAAGGGAGCATGAACCTGTTTCTGGATGGAATGCATATTCGATGTAATATTGTTCAAATGAAAAATAATAAACCATTTCTGGAAAATTTGCAAATTTTAAATTTAGTCAGAAATTCTATTTGATATTGTGGTTTATCAAGACATTTTCACTGTTATCTCTCGACAACCCTGTCACACACACACACCGACTCTCTCCCTCTCTCTCTCTCTCTCTCTCTCTTTCTCTCTCTTTTCATCCCTCCCTCCGCCCCCTCTCTCTCTCTCTCCCTCTCTCTCTCACTTCCTCTCTCCTCCTACCTCTCCCTTCCCTCCCTCCCTTCCACCCTCCCCCCTCTCTTTCTCTCCCTCCCTCCCTACCCTTCTCCCCCTCACTTTCTCCTTTTTTTTTCTCTCTCTCTCCCTCTCTCCCCTTCCCTTCCTCTCTATATCTGTCTTCCTCCATTTCTCATTTTTCTCGTCTGAAGTCACGAAACGTCGGATATAATACATTTTTGTTTTTAAGATTCTTTTTTATATCTTACATTTTCAAGAAAACATGACAAGATAATATTATTATGATAACATGAAAACATAAGGAAACATGACATAAACATAATCAGATATGTGAACTTCAGAACTTGAATGGGAAGAAAGGGGGCTCCTCCCTGCCCCCCCCCCACACACACACTCCATTTTATGCATGTACATAATGTAGATATGAAAATGAAACAGGTATGGGAGAGATTTTTAAATTATCATAATGATTATTGTGTATCCTCCAATCTACATCTAACTCTACCTCTAGTTTCTTTTTTTTTAAAGATTAATTATACAGTGCGTCCCCGAAAAAACGAAACCGAGAATTATTGAGGTTTTATCATGACTTTATCACAATTATAATTGATAAACAGAACTTTGTCATTCCTGCTCATTTTTACTGATTGAGGTGTCATATCAAAGGGTAGAAACTCAACTTTCTAGAAATGTAATTTTCTCTTTGAAATTCAGATACCGTCCGCCAAATGACTTTTTGGTTTCCTCTCTTCAAATTCATTTTAAGCACTCATGCGTGAAATATTCATCATGAGTTGCATCAAATGAAAGAGGAAGATCTAAGCTTTCCAAATATGTGTCATTTATTAATTATAAATGTGACTAAGTTATGATAAATCATCGACAACTCTCGGTTTCGTTTTTTCTGGGACGCACTGTACATCAATTGGTATGACTTCCATTATTATCAGGTTGTTGATATTTGCAGTATCGTAGTTAACCGAAGTGAAAACCTCTGAATCTCTGATACCTTGTTCTCTATAGTTGTTCCATTCTGTAGTGCTTCTACTCTAGGCCAAGAAATGTTCACCAAGTTTGTCCACGTGTGCGTCCAGAATTCGTTGTATAGAGGGTGGAATTAGGTCTAGCTCCGGGCCCTGGCACAGGCGCGGATCCACGGGGGGGGGGGGGGGGGGGGGGGGGGGGGGGGGCTACGGGCCGGCCCCTCCCCTTGGTTTTGTGTGTTTTTTTTATTGATTAAAACAAATAACAATAATTACAAAAAATGTTTATATAATTTGTTAAAGTTAGTGCTCACACTACCCCCCCCCCCCCCACCATTGAGCGAAAATAACGGCCTGCGCGATTTCAAAATTTCCACACACAAACAAAATTATGCTCACTACCCCCCACCCCCATGAGCGCAATATTGGTCGACGCGATTTTCAAATTTAAGCCCCCCCCCCCCCCCCCCCCCCCGCCTATCGACAAATCCTGGATCCGCCACTGCCCTGGCGTTGTCCCTGGCTCGAGCGCTGCCGGCCGGGGCGTCTTCTTTGTATAATCATGTGTGCCATTTCGTAATCCCGTAAATAAGAAAAGGAGAAGGAGCGGAAAACACGTCCTTACTCTGTGATGGTCAGGACCAGAAGAGCAAATTCGGAAGTCGATTCAAGAATCTAAGCCATGTTAAATATATATCCTTGTAAGGAGAAAATATAGATGAGTGAAATAGGCATAAAAATGAAGTTTGAAATAGGCCTTTATTCTGAAATGCTCTATCATAAAAACTATTAATTCTTTATGAGAACCATAATATTCAATTTTGTGTCTTTCACACAGCATTTCCTACATGGATAATAATCTTGATTGTCTGTATGTCCGTATGCTTACTAGGATCGTTCATGACATACATGGTATACAGGTAAGTCACTACGTGGGATTTAAATATAATATGAGGCATGGCCTAATCTTGCCCCTGTTAAAGGCGAAGTCCAATCCAAAAATAAGTTACTTTTGATAGATGCACATTGCCTCACTTATTGCTTTTATATTCTTATATATCCCATTAATTTCCCTTTTTATCCCCCCCCCCAAAAAAAAAACTTTATTTCCCCATGGCTTTGCCCTGCTTATATGATTTGTATCATATTGCGTGCATGAAGAAAAAAAAAACTTTTAAGAACTTTGAAGATTTGATACTTTTTTACGAATATTGTATATTCATAATCATTGATTTTATATAAATAGTTTATCAAATTTCACATTCTTTAGGATCTAACTGAAAAAATTACTCTAATACATGTATATTAGGGCATCCACACAAAAACATATAACTTGGATGCTTGTGTGAGGAAATAAGATATTTTAAAGGGAAAATTGGAAATTTATATTATCAATATAAAGAAAACAATTAGTGGATAGTGAGGCAATGACGTCACAGACTCGTGAGTGAGTTGCGAATTTGTGTTTGTGATTTTCAAATGATTGTATGTCATTAAAAATACATAACTTTCTTATTAGTTATCCGATTTTGCTCAAACTTTTTTGATTGGTTTGTCTGATTTTGCTGCTTCTATTGAAAGTAAATTATTTTTGGAGTGGACTTGCCCTTTAATTTTCTGATCGATCAAGACGTAAAGGCAGAGATAATAGGAACTTATCGATTTGCGTGGACGTGAACATGTGACTTCCTTTTAAGGCACTGGTAGTCACGTGTGACGTCTTTTTAAGGCACTGGCAGTGCCTTAAAAGGATGTCACACGTTGCAGTCCACGTTTTCGTCGTGCAAATCGAAAAGTCCCTTGGCAACTGAACCAAGAAAAGTCTAACACTCTTGGGACAATGAGTAAACAGGTACAGCTACCCCTGCATGGACAACTACCGCTAGAGCAACTAAACTCCGCTATAGGACAATGGCCCTTTCCTAGACGACCGCCTTCAAACAAATACATGTACCTTCTCGGCTAGCGGAAGGGGGAAGGGGGTGGGCCATGGGGGGGGGGGCATTTTTTTTAGAGGTATCGATGTTGTCTTTCGGGATGGCAGTAGTGAAGATTAATAATTATAATGATAATAACAATAATAATAACAATACTACTGATAACAACATTAGTAATATTAAATAATAATAATAATTATGATAATGATGATTACAATATTAATAAATAATATTAACAGCAACAATAATGATAATAATGATATTTATAAATCTATATGATTACATCTCTCATTGAAGTAGAATCCGTTTTCCTGTTATGACTACAAATAATGCACTATTACTAAATGGAAAATACTTTAGGCGTTTTTAAAAACAGATTTATTTGATTCTTTGAGACTGTGAGGAAATTCAGTTATATAATAATTATTGTTATTCTGTAATTACTTTAAATGTATCGTTAGGTAATGATATCAACTTATTGTCCAAATTTCAAGAATATTTTCCTTCCTATTTCGCCAAATGATATTGTCGTTGACATGCATGTTTATTATACATGTATATTAGGGAATACATGAGATAAATATATAGAATTGAATACACACATTGCAAGTTGAATCTCTCATGTCATCCAGTTCAACCGTATTACAACCATTACAGTTTTTCTCTTGAACTAAGCAGACACATGAGACAACGCCTCATCTACCTCTATTGTACGGAGTATCCCTCCCATCTTCCTGGTCTATCTCTCAAGTCATTCCCCATCCATTCATCATTAAACATTATTTTCTTCTCATTCAAGCAGGCGGGTGGGGAAGAAGAAACAGCAGCAGATTGGCGACCAGGATTGTGAGCTGCGATCTAAGAATGGAAGTACAGCATCTACCCGTAACCTTGTTCCCGGCAACACATCATAAGCAAACAAGCAAAGTGAAAAGAACAAAGTTCCTCGTCCAATCATAATTATCAACGTTATGGAGTACTTCTTGTTTTATGAGAAGTGAGAGGGAGAAAGAAAGACTCTCGTGTGAATGACTTCATGTGCTTTGAGGGAGCAACGATGACGTCACAGAAGTAGACCTAATAAAGAGCGTAGTTACCAGCCGACAAATTAAAGAATTCAGTTGGAGAATAGAATCGTTTTAGTAAAAACGATTGCAACTGCTTTATTTAAACGACTGTGTGTATCTTTACCAGTACCACTGAAGTGCAATACGAATTCATGCAAGTACATCATGCATATAGGGACTGACATAGGATGTAATTTCAGCCTCTACTCAACCACCATGTTTACACTACCGATTTGTGTATTCGGTACTCGAGTAGAAATCTATCCATTCAGTTTTAACAATGCATGAGCAAACTAAAAGCGTCATCGAATGCATAACATGTGAATATGAACAAAATGTGACTATAGGCATCATTAGGAAGCGTATTATCAAGATTACATGTAGGAAAATTAAGAATGTGCTTCAAAAATTGGGACGGGTGATATAATGCTGTCACCTGAAATTACGTTTAGAAACGATTAATACATAACTTGCCATTCTCGGTTAATAACTTAAATGCACGAGTTGGGTTCTGACTACACCTCTTATGAGATGGAGTGATTATAACGGGTCGTATAATATACAGCAGACCTGTGCAAGGCCCGAGTTACAGGTTACCAACATGTGTAAACGACTCCGTGACTCCCTAACAGTGATTGGAACATACTCGTGTATAGACGCAGATTAAACGTGATTAGCAAGTTCACAATCCTTGGCAGCATAATCCCCCCCCCCCCCCTGCCAAATGCAGAGTGTGTTTGATTTGGAATAGGACGGCACTCGGGGGCGGTGATTTCTTTTCATGACTGGGGGTTGGGACGAAATGCGAGATTTTCAACAATATTTAGTTGTACATTTTGAAGGATATTATGCAAGGGAGCGTAGCGACCAAGCGAGCAGATGTTTGCATTTTATTAGTCTAAACCCTGCTCTCTTTGGCCGTCCAGAGCCTGAAAGCGTGTTGCGGTCTTTGATGTCCCTTTTTTTTTGGTGGGGGGGGGGGGGCACTTTTTCAAATTTTCCGGGGGGACGTTCCCTCCTTAAAAAAATTAGGGGGGACGTGCTCCCCCCCCCCCGTTCTCTCGGGATCGCCGCCCTGACAGGACTAACCCTCACCAAAGCTTAAGTTATGTAAGTCAATAGAACTTCCGACATGGCTGTATGCTTTTGAATCATGGACAAGTGGCATGCCATATAGGAAGTTTCTTTTTCAAACATCTCGACCTAATTGACAACTAATGAATAGGCATGTAAACGGGAGGAAATGGTTAGAGATTAAAAGTAGAAAGTTATTTTTTTTAAAAAAGTAATTATCTAATGCCATGATGGGAAATTTTATTGACTTTGAATCTTGCCGAGTATAAATTAATGTCACATCGTGCCTTTGACAAGGAAAATGTTGCATATAAAATAATGTGAAAGGTTATGAAGATGCAATAAATGTTGTATTTCAAGGCAATATTGTCGTTGATGATGTATCCTGAGGGGCTGGACATAGTCGATGTCCTTGTGACTAATAAAACCAGGGACGGATATAAGGAAGAAGTGGAATAAAATATACCGGGTGCATGTTGTATTAAAAATGCGTTGACGCAATGTCTCATAATTCATGTATAAGAATAACCTGCGAAAATAATTATTATAGACTACATCTATATATTTAGCACATTGATAAGTTCAATAATAAGACTTACTTTTGGCTGCGCGCTCATGCATGACATCATCATTTACGAACAATCTGATTGGCGAGAAGGCTTTGGCTCTCAAAGATCTATTTGCAGAAGTCAATTTCGTTGAAACTTTTAATCGTATATTCCCTTACAGCAGGGCATGTGAGTTAAAGTCTCACCTCCCTGCTTACAGCATGAACCTTATAGGATGTAAAATGTAAGTCCTAGAAATTGAGAGTGTATATTGTGTATATTTTTGTCTGTATATTTTTATGCCGATGATTTTATTGTTTATATCTGTAATCATCTCGAGCATTATGAGTATATTTGGGTGTGTTACTGGTAGTACTGGAATTAGGGAGAAAAATAGCAGCTGAAAGATATTCATAAAAAATACATGCCTAAAACCTTTAAAAAAACATAGACGAGTTTATATGAGAAATTTTGCTTTGTTTGTTCAATATTTTTTCTTCAAAGCTTCACCATGCTAATTCAACTTTGATTAGGTGTTGGAGCTTGGCTCGAGTTTTGAAAATCATACTTTAGTTATTGAGAACCAACCTACATTTCAGTGGTGACTTTAGGTTTCTTTTAAATATTGATTACCCCCATTCCCGATAATGATACCGTTCTGTAGTATTTTAATATTAATGGTATCTCTCTGATGGAGGGCATTTGTGTTGATTTAATTGGTTGTCCATGGGTTTTTATAAAGACCTAAAATTGATTTCAAATTATTTATTAGGTAAACATAGGCCAGATCGACAATAATATGATTAATCAAAGATATTGCCATGAAAATTCATGTGTAGAGTAATCTCATGTTTTGCTTTTGAAGCTGTACTAAGATACGTATGAAATCAGATTCTTTACCGCATTTCTGTAAATATTTTAACTTCACCTGAAAGTGCGTTTTCATATATTAAATACATGTAGATTGCTACGGAACAATATCACAACATTATTGTACGTGTACATTTTTTCACTGTAAATGAGAATTATACATGACTGTGTATACACACACTTCCAGTCTTCCATGTATAGAAGGTTATAAGCCAGTTCACGGTTGCAGTCTGAGCATGAGCAGATAAAGGTCATTGCAGAACAAATTTTGAAATACACGGAGACGAAATACTGGATACGTGTTCATGAAAGTTATGTAACATTATTCATTCATGCACATTCAGTGCCATCCATGATACACAGGTGGAAGTATTCTTTGAAAAGGGGAAACAAAGGCTATTTATATAGCACCTCCATCGCTGTAGGAGTGATTATTTCAAAATGTAAAAAGTGGGACCTCTTCATGTTTTTAAGATCTGTGGATATTCGGGGTCATTGCAGTAATGTGCTAACCGTGAACTGGTCTATTCATCTGGGGAAAAATGATGTATTTAAGAATGTAACACATTTAGGACAGGTGCGGAAAATTATGCATATCCGTAGACCTACTTAACTTTTATAAGCATAGTATGCATAGAAGTGCAAATAATTATCTTTATATTTAGCACAGTTCTTATACCGCAAAGCTTCTGGAAAGTATACAGCATATCGATGCTGTATACTTTCAAGAAGCTTTGCAAGAAATTGCCGCCCCTGCAAAGATAAGATAAGATAAGATTTTATTTGACTCTACACTCTAAGAAAAAAGGGTGCAAAAAAGGGTGCAAAATAAGAGTTTGCACCCTTTACATAAAAATGAACCCTATTGAAGGAAAGGGGGTTCAAAAAAGGGTGCAATATAAGAGTTTGCACCCTTCCCAAAAAATTGAACCCTATCGACCAAAAAGGGTGCAAAATAAAAATTTGCATAGTGCATGCATATTCATGATACTTTCTACGTGTTCACATAAAAATACATTTATTATGATTTGTTAAGCATTTATGACAATGCACATCAATTTTGTGATTTGTATTTTCCTTCGGCAATCATTAAGCAATATTATTTATTTTTTCTGATCATGTTACAATTACATTCACGTATATGATTACTAACCAAGAAACATCATGCATGTTTAATATGTATTTGTGTACGAGCAGATTCCATTTGTATTCCTCGATGATGGGTGCAGGATTGCACCTATTAAAAGGTGCAGGATTGAACCCTAAAGGTGCTGATGTTGCATCGGTTTGCACCCCTAAAGGAGCAGGATTGAACCATTAAGGGTACTAACATGTCTCCTAAAAGGTGCAATCTGGCACCCTCCTTAAAGGGTGCAGGATTTAACCCTAAAGGTGCTGCTATTGTTGCATCGGTTTGCACCCCTAAAGGTGCAGGATTGAACCATAAAGATTACTAACATGTCCCCTAAAAGGTTCAATCTGGCACCCTTTTAGAGGGTGCAGGATTGCACCTTTAAAAAGGGTGCAGGAATTAACCCCTAAAGGTGCTGCTATTGTTGCATCGGTTTGAACCCCTAAAGGTGCATAGTTGCACCATTTTTTCTTAGTGTGTATCGACCCCCTTCAGGAGTATGAGAGCACAACATATTTACAACACAATACAGAAAGATATATAAAACGATGGCAGTGCTCGCTCTCTGCTTCCTTTTCATAGGGGGGGGGGGGTGCCTTAGGAAGCCTTCGAATAAACAAAATTGTGATCCATACGTTTCAGCAACAAAACCAAAAGACCGAAAATTCAGTGTATTCCAATTGGGAATAATGTTCCGCTGAGACTAAGTCTGCAGCTTCAGCAAATTACTCTCCTAATTTTCATTTCATTCATTTTTCTTGGAGGAGAGCGTCAGAAGACAAATATGTTATGAAACTCCTCCAACTCCAAGCAGACGGATGTTTCTGTCTAAAAATTACATTATGTGCGTGAACGGGAGCAGATGAGGGCGAAACGCGTTTCTCTTCCCAACATAATTATTCCAAATTAATTTTGTAAATTTTGTGATAATTGTGATAATTATCTGATTTATCTTCACACTCGACAAAGGAGATCAAAACATTGATTTGCCGTTGATTGCGGATTAAATTGGAAGATAATCATCTGTACTAATTTCAAGACATAATTCTGACGTCAATATAGAACATGTTTGTAATGGATAAAGAACGTGCACTTTTATGAAGTTACATCTAGGCTCTTCTTTGTGAACCTATAAATGGACAGAGGCGGATCCAGGAATTTCTTCCCGGGGGACACACGGTGGGGGGGGGGGGGGCACACAGGGGGTAAGAGGACTTTTGTCCCCAACAAATCGCAACGACTCAGCCAGCCGCTGAATAAGCTGGAGGGGGAGCACATTTTGCCCCCTGTGCCCCCCCCCCCCTGGATCCGTCCCTGATGGAATACTTATTGCAACGCTGCTCAAAACTAATGAAGCCTTCATTTTATAACAAAAGGGACCCAGATAGAAATTTCGTAATTTTCTAATTTAAATTTTGTTTGTTACCATAAGAACCGCCCCATATTATCAAGGTGCAACTCATTCGCACCGAAAAAAAACAAGGTCCGTAATTGAGATGTGCATAATAATTATTTAAAATCAAGTTGTGTAAACTGATCTCATGTGATGTGGGGCGAAATGATGTGATGTTTTGTAATTGTGTTATGTGATGTAATTAGATATGCTGTGGTGTGATATGATGTGATTAATTTTAATGTGCGAGCAAAGGAATTATACACTTTACCATCTCTGAACTATTTCCTCATCGAAATATACCCAAAGCAGTGGCGTAATGAGCAAAAACTTTTTGGGGTCAGAACCACTGGCGTACCTATGGGGGGGGGGCAGGGGGGGCAGAGTGCCCCCCCTGACGGGCTCCAGAGGAAAAAAAGAAAAAGGGGAAAAATAAGAAAAGAAAGGGAAAGGAAAGAAAAAGAAAAAAGGAAAAGGAAAGAAAAAAGGAAAGAAAGAGAAAAAAGGAAAAAAAAGGAAAGAAAAAGGAAGAAGAAGAGAAAAGGAAGAAAAAGGGAAAAGAAAAGGAAAGGAATAAAAATGGGGAAAAAAAATAAAGAACATGGCCGTAAGCACCGGGGGGGGGGGGCAGTTGACCCCAGATATTTTGAAATCGTACAGTTTTTTTCCTGAAAATGTAGTGTAGGCCTATACCAAATCCTTCAATTCTACTTTTGAAAATGCAAAATTACCCTCATGACCAGTTCGGTCGCTCGAACTCCCTTCACCTTTTGCTTTTGAGATTCTTCGAAAACTTTTAACGCATCTTTCTCCCTTCCCCCATCAGAAAAATATTCCGCATACGGCCCTGAAAAATTAAAACAAATGAAAATAGGAAAATATAAGTGATATAACTAATTTGAAACTCTTCGCTGGCGCGAACTGCTTGCTAGCCTATTTTGTATTAAATGTTTCACTTCCTCGTCCCCCTGAAAAAAGAAAAGGATTAGTATTGCCTAGAATACAATTGTGCCTGCCCCGACGGGCCCCGACCTGCAACCATGGCAATAATAACACACAATATATGTACCAAATGTTACTAAAAGAGACTAATTCATTTTTCTCGCTCGCTACACTCGCTCGCGAATAAAATGAATAGACATTGCTTTGGAAACAATTGTGCCCACCCTTGACCTGCAACAATATCATTAAAAATGGAAGAGTTTTTTCGCCCTCTCGCCAAAAAGGAATTGAATCGCGTTAAACGCGATTGCGTCCATCCTGACCTGCACCAATAAAAACAAGTTTATTTATTAATTTCTATTAAAAGAGAATTAATTTTTTTTGCTTGCTCGCTATGCTCGCTCGCCAAAATGGAATTGACACCGCTAACGTGCCCGCCCCAACCTGCAACAACCAGTTAATAATTATGTACGAAACGTTATTCAAAGAAGTTTTGGTGTGCTCGTGCTCGCCAAAACGGAATTAACATCACCTTAGACATGATTGTGTAAGCCCTGCCCTGCAACAAAAAAATCTGAAATTTATGAACCAATTATCATTACAAAAATTTTGCTCGCTCGCTACGCTCGCTCGCCAAAATAGAAATAACACCGCTTTTAATAATCACGTCCCTGACATGGAACAATTAAACCAAGTTTATATACCATATTTTCCCTATAAAAAGAAGTGATTTTTTTTGCTCGCTCGCTACGCTCGCTCGCCAAAATAGAACTAACACCGCTTTTAATAATCACGTCCCTGACATGGAACAATGAACCCAAGTTTTATGTACCATATTTTCCCTATAAAAGAAAAGTGATTTTTTTTCGCTCGCTACGCTCGCTAGCTCGTGGAATTATGTGCCCACCGCTAACCTGCTACAATATCATTAAAAAGAGAAATGTAGGGGGTTGCCTGCCCGCCAAAATGGGATTGACATTGCCTTAAACACGATTGTGCCCGCCCCTACCTGCAACAATGAAACAAATTTTATATAGCAATTCATTGAGAGAAAGATGTATTTTCGCTCGCTAGCTAAAATGGGTATAAAATCACCCTAAACACAATATTGTTCCCGCGCCCTGCATGGGACAATTGAACCAAGTTTAAGTGGCAGTTATTAAAAAAGAAGTGATTTTTTTCTTGCTCGCTACACTAGTTTGCAAAAAAATGAAATTAACGTCGCTAACAAGTGAATGTTCCCACCCCCAACTTGCAACAATACCACTTTATATACCAAACGTTACTTCAAATTTTTTTTTTGCTCGCTCGCTCGCTCGCCAGAAGTGAAAATTAGCATCGCCTTTTTTGTTTGTTTCGGTCGCTTGCCCCCCCCTGACGGAGTACCCCAGGTACGCCACTGGTCAGAACAAAATCCACATCACCACCAATTAGCATAATGCAGGGGCGGCGGAGTGTCTTCCAAAGTAGGGGGCACCAACGAAAAGGGGCACTTTCTGGAGAAAAAAGGGGGCACCTACAAGGGGAAACATCACTAAAATCAAACACCATTTTTAGACATCAATATTTGTTTCTTTCTTCACGTGGTACAAGATACTTCGCAGTTGGGTGCGATGGTCTGAATATTAATTTTCGAGCGAGCGATTTTAACATTTGTGAGGTCCCAGTTTGAAAAATTACATCTTATATAGAAGACAAAAAACAAACCCTGATGAGTATTTATCTAATGAAGAAAGACTGAACATTTCTTTTATGAATAACATAGTTATAACATCTTAATGCGAGTGAGCTCTATAGGGAAAATTAAAGAAATGGGCTTTAAGTCGCCTTGAATTAGGGATGCATGTTATGGAGCAAGGAAAGTAGGCACTTATCAGAAGGGAAAAGGATAGTGCACCTGAAAAGGGACACTCAACATGCAGAGATGAAAAAAAAGGCACTTGTGAGAATGGAAATTAGGAATAGTATGTTGGAAGGAAAAAGGCATCTTTCAGATTTTGATAAGGGAATTCATCAGATATTTAAAGCCCCACTGCACTAGTTTGGCCAGGAGGGATTATACCTCCCTGCATGGTCACTTACAGGTGGTTATCTTATCAAATAAGATAAGAAAAAGGGGATCACGGGGACCAATGGTCACCGATTAGGCATTGTTTGCTATACAGAGGGCACAAGTATCTGTAAGTAGTGCAGTGGGGCTTTAAAAGGGGCATTTTGAAAAGGGGGAGGGGCTCATACAAGAAAAGGAAAGGGAAGTAAATATGGGCAAAAATATCAGAGGTGAAAATATGAATTTCTCGCACCTAAAAAGAGGTACTCATGCACCAGAAATGAAAAGGGGCACTTATCCTATGTCAAAAGGGGCACTTTGAGAGTACCTGGAAAAGTGGGGGGGGGGGGGGGGGGGCAGTGCCTGCCCCCCCCCCCCCCCCGCCACTGGAAGTGAAGAAACAAAACCCGGAAAATCACGTCATTTCAGCAACAAATTGTAAATTACTGCTACTGTTACTGATACACGTTTTTCATGAAGTTGAAGTTATTTCAAAAGATATTTTGAATAAAACGAAATTTTCTCATGGCATCCCGGTTAACAATGCTATAATAATGGTCCAAATTTAAGGGGACAGATTGGCTACGCCTGGAGGATGGAGGATATATATCCCTTGAAAAAAATTGCATTAAAACGGACACACGTCCATACTCACTCTCTCTGTCTCTTTTTCCATATGTCATCTACCTTTCACTCCT
Organism: Strongylocentrotus purpuratus; assembly: GCF_000002235.5. Lineage (NCBI taxonomy): Eukaryota > Metazoa > Echinodermata > Echinoidea > Camarodonta > Strongylocentrotidae > Strongylocentrotus > Strongylocentrotus purpuratus. The sequence continues at coordinate 33,806,600 of NW_022145612.1, read as the reverse complement.
ATCTCCATTACGTTTCCCCCTCTGCTCAGGGGCGTCGCCAGGATATTGTCGGTAAAATTGCGCTGCTCTCGGGAAAAAGAGAAAAGGGGGAGGGAAAAAAGAGAGGGAAAAGAAAGAGAGGGAAAAAAAAGAGAGGGAAAAAAGAGAGGGAAAAAAGAGAGGGAAAGGGAAAGAAAGAAGAAAAAAAAAAGAAAAAAAAAAAAGAAAGGAAAAGAAAGGAAAGAAAGGAAAAGAGAGAAAAAAAAGAGAAGAAAGAAAGAGGAAAAAAAAGGGGGGAGGAGAGGAAAGAACGGAAAAGAAAGAAAAGAAAGAAAAAAGAAGGGAAAAAGAGTGAAAGGGAAACAAAAGAAACGGGGGATGAAAGAGAGGAGAGAGAGGGGAGGTAAGAGTCTGAGAGAGGAGGAGTGGAGTAAAAGAGAGAAGGGGGTTGTGGGTGGAGTCGTCTCGTCGAGGGAGCAAAAACGACATGGGTAAATATGTTGCTGTGTCGGGTCAGCTGTGTCGGTATTCTCGCTCGATCCTCGTGTACTATATCAATACAGAAGTTTGAAGTCGGTGTGATGTATATTGTCGGTCGGCCGACAAGTTTTTTTCCCTACGAACTGTGACTTCTTATCCGCTGTGACGACTTCGAGAGTGACTACAACTATACTTTTATTTTCTCGAAGTTTCACTTGCCTATAATATCAGCTAAAGAAATCAGAGGTTTAAAATTTTCGGGGAAACTAAATTCAAATAAGGGTTAAGAGTCAACAACGGTACGACGAATCGTCTTCCTTTCTTTATATTGCGATGAAACGCCAAAAATTCCGCGCTTAGCGCGAAAAGGGAAAACTTCGTTTAGACGAGTCGAGAACGGTACAACGAATCGTCTTCTTTCTCTAATAAGTTCTGGAAACGTCAAAGCTTCCGCGCTTCGCGCGAGAGGGGGAAACTGAATTCAGACAAAATTAATAGGCTTATTTAGAGTCGAAAACGGTACAACGAATCGTGTTCTTTCTCTAATAATAAGGAAACGTCAAAGCTTCCGCGCTTCGCGCGAGAGGGGGAAACTGAATTCAGACAAAATTAATAGGGGTTAATATTTTGGAGTCGAAAACGGTACAACGAATCGTGTTCTTTCTCTAATAATTTAAGGAAACGTCAAAGCTTCCGTGCTTCGCGCGAGAGGGGAAACTGAATTCAGACAAAATTAATAGGGCTTTTTTAGAGTCAAAACGGTACAACGAATCGTGTTCTTTTTCTAATAATATAAGGAAACGTCAAAGCTTTCGCGCTTCGCGCGAGAGGGAGAAACTGAATTCAGACAAAATTAATAGGGGTTATTATTTTGGAGTCGAAAACGGTACAACGAATCGTGTTCTTTCTCTAATAATTTAAGGAAACGTCAAAGCTTCCGTGCTTTGCGCGAGAGGGGGAAACTGAATTCAGACAAAATTAATAGGGCTTTTTTAGAGTCAAAACGGTACAACGAATCGTGTTCTTTTTCTAATAATATAAGGAAACGTCAAAGCTTTCGCGCTTCGCGCGAGAGGGAGAAACTGAATTCAGATGAATGGGGCTTATTAAGAGTCGAAAACGGTACAACCAATCGTCTTCTTTCTCTAATAATTTAATGAAACGTCAAAACTTCCGCGCTTCGCGCGGGAGGGGGAAGCTTCATTCAGATAAGGATTAAGAGTCGAGAACAATACACCGAATCGTCTGCTTTTTCTCATAATTTAATGAAACGTCAAAGCTTCCGCGCTTCGCACGGGAGGGGGAGAAACTGAATTCAGACAATGATTAAGAGTCGAGAACAATACACCGAGTCGTCTACTTTTTCTCATAATTTAATGAAACGTCAAAGCTTCCGCGCAATGCGCGGGAGGGGGGAACTGAATTCAGAAAAGGATAAACAGTCGAGAACGGTACAGCAAATCGTCTTCTTTTTTATAATAATTTAATGAAACTTCAAAGCTTTCGCGCTTTGCGCGAAAGGGGGAGGGGGGGGGGGGGACTTCATACAGCCAAGGATTATACTAGTCGAAAACGGTACAATTAATCGTCTTCTTTTCCTAATAATTTAAGGAAATGTCTAAGCATCCGGGCTTCGCGCGGGAGGCCCATCACCCACACCCCACTAATGAGCGCGCTTCAAAAATGATTCTCTTGCTCACTACCGCCCCTCCCTAAAATAAGATCCTAGCTCCGCGCCTGCATTAAAATATATAGCTATGATGCTGACTAAATTGAAGAAATAATTCGTATATTTATGTCGTCGAGGAAAATGACCATTTTGCGCATATGCAAGTACTATAGATAGTCCATAGGAAAAACAATTTAGCCTTCGGCCCCAGGTTTATAGGGTTGAATTTGTAAATATTGGACATTTAATTTTGTCGGTAATTAGTGGCTAGTTTTGTCGGTAATATACAGGCCTGGTAATATACCCCCCCCCCACTGAAAAAGATCTAGCGACGCCCCTGCCTCTGCTGTATAGGCCTACTACATCAAAGACACATATCGGATCACTCCAAAACACTTTCGAAATATTTTTGATGCACCTCTTACAACATATTTCAATTACTGGTTCGCATAGATCGATTTAAAATTAATTTTCCTCAAAAAAAAAACTCCCCCAACCGGATATTAAAAACAGTTCAACCCTTTCCAGATTCAAAAATCTAAGCAGGGAAATCTTAACTTCCGATAATGTTCTTGATATTCTTGTTCGCTCTTCTATTTTCTTTGCCCTCATATTATGTATAGATATTTAGATATACATATAGATTTTGCTGCTGCTGCATGCTCCAAGAAGTGTACCTTTTTTCCCTTGTTTATATTTATGATAAATGGTGATTTTCTTTGTATAAGTGTTGTTGATCTTTGTATGTATTTCAATTTGGTGGACCTTTTTATAAGCCCTGCTTTCTCCGGGGTCACCAAACCATCACTAGCTGTACGTTGATTGTTTATTTGATGGTTGAATAAATAAATTACTTTAATTTAATTGAATAATTTGAAAATATTATAATCTTTGAAGATCGTTTTCGTGTAATCTATCTCCTCATATTATCTCAAGTTCTTTTACCTTAGTTCTCCTTATCTCTCCCCTCGATCTCACCTTTTAAAAAAAATTGTGTTGGCTCGCTTCTTTAAAAAAAAAAAGTTGTTCCTGTAAAGGTGATCTGTGTTTTAACAAGCTGTGCTTTTTTTGCAGACCACCTCTTTTCCACATTTGTTAAAGTCTTTATAACTGTTTAATTGTTAATGTATTTATGCTAGTTGACGATGAACTTGTTGCTTCTGTTCCTGAATGAAATGTTTTTTATGCAAGTGGAAATAAATAAATAAATCTTAAATCTTGAATCTTGTGGGCTAGGCTGGCTTATTGTTGGCGAATGATGGCGCTAGACCGAAAGCTTCAGTCCAGTTCCGCTGACGTCTCTGGCTCCACTGGCAGCCTATTTTCAAAAACGTCTTTTTCTCTACTGCATGCACCTGCCTCTACTCATATCATTGGTGTGGATTATGCCTCTGGAGCCTGGTACTGCACTGTGTGGTAGTGTACCGACGTACATGGATCAGTTTACGCCCTATAATTGACTTGAAGCTACCGTACCGGTTCCCACAACATAGCTAAGGACCAATGTGTACATGTAAGCTAGCTACCATGCAACTGCCGGACACCGAGACAGATGTCGTTAATTAACTTATACCAAGGTAAAGTAGATCTAGACTATGTAACTTAGTCTACAAGATTTATCGGTAATTCTTTTTAAAAATCCTTGAATCTCTACTTTCATCTGTTCATCCATGTTTTGTTTGGTTTCATATCTTCCAAATAGTACTTTTAATCATAGCCATAGCATAGATGCCTAAATAATGTTTTGAATAGTATTCTCAGAAATGCTAAACTGAGAATCGAAAGTATGACTGTGATGGAGTTTGGCCTTGAGTGTCCGGTCCCTGCTCCCCCCCCCCCCCACTCCGTGATCGGAGGGATACCATGCGTGTTCCCAAAATGTCCGGTAAAGGGGTACTTTTCACGCACCAAAGTCCGGCTCGTATAGCACACAAAAATCTGGCCCATATTAACTTTACACACCGGACTTAGGGGAGTGTTTTCAACAGAAGGGAACATGCATATGCGTACCCTAAATAACACTGAGTGGGGGGGCCGGGTCCGGATACACTTCTCTACAAACATACTTCTCTAGACCCTACTTGTACTTCGATCTACGTTGCGTCGGTAGGCCTACTACTACTAGCTTAATTGACAGGATCCACCAAGCATTTCAAGGTTGAAATGTCTTCGGATTTAACAGACATATATATCAAATGGCCTTTGCCATTGTTAATATGTCCTTTATAATTAATATGTGCAACATAATAAATCTTGAGTATTTTTAAAAAGTATGGGTTAGTGTCTCTGTGATGTAGTGGCGGTCAATTTTACAATTTGTTCCAACATGACTAAAATGTATGATTTTTTTCTTCTATTTAGAGAACATAGAATCATATATATTACAATCCATATTATAAGCTTTGTGCCCCATGCAAGTGCAAAAGTACTTCAGAGAAAAACAGAAATCAATGATAATTGTGTACACAACAAATGGGAGAGTTGACAGTAACTACATCTACATGTATGTCACAACCTACTGACTAAATTGGCAATTTGAGAGCTGCATCTATATTTAGTATAATCTCATAATCCAAACATTCATAACTCTTATTCTTGTGGCGATTTATTTCAATCTTTCACTATTCTCAATTCTGTCCCTATTATTTGTCTGCTTTCATACAAATAAAAACTTCTTACAAGGGTTGAATTGCCTTTTAAGCCGGCAAATTTGCTAGCAAATTTCTTACAGTTATTTGGTTTGTTTCTGATTGTTTATATGCGTTTTAACTGTCAAGTGATCGACAGGCCCGCCCCCCCCCCCACTTAGTTATTTAGGGTACGCATATGCTTGTTCCCTCTTTTTGAAAGCACCCCCTATCTGAGGACTGCCAACATTTCTGAACCCCCCTTTCGCGGGCTTTTCCTGCCTTGGAGACCCCCCTAAATCATGTAAAATGCTCAATGTACCCTCTAAATTCAGAATAATTTCTCAGGAGTCCAAAGAGATGAGAGAAAAAGAAGAAAAAACACCCCTTTTTTAAAGAAATCTCCGGGAGAAAAGTTAATACACCCCTTTTTTTACAATTCTGGGCCGGATTTTGTCGCACGAAAAGTACCGGACATTTTTACCGAACATTTTGGTAACACGCATGGGGTCCGTTCGTTCTTGGAGTGGGGGGGGGGGGGGGGGGGGGGGCTGGGTTGACAGGGTTGTGACTTTACAAATGACGAATTCAGGCAGGAATTTAACAGGTTATAATAAATGTTTAATCATCAAGATATCCATTACATTCAAGGTCAGACCCCCTTCTTCTGCAAATCTCCCGCATCAATTCGAAGAAGGGTCAACAAAATATAATTTTTTCTGATCCCACTATTTGGAATAGTCTCCCTTTAAGCATTCGTTCCTGCACCTCAGTCGCATCATTTAAGAGAAATTTAAAAACTCATTTGTTTTCTTTGTAATTGTTATTTTTTAGAGTGTAATGCACTTGGAGAGTATGTAACTATTCTGTTTTTATTTTAAAATGTAAAGCGCCTTGAGCATGTTCATGTAAAGGCGCTATATAAATAGCAATATGTATGTATGTATGTATGTATCATCATAGTGTAATGTGAAGTAACACTAACAACAATCTTTAAAAAAGAAGGAAAAAAGGAGAATAGTCCTGGTAATTATTTAGTATAACCTCTTTAAACCAAAGAGCTAACAAACTTTCAAATAAAAGAGTACTTGACTACCATGAGAAAAACAATATATTTTTTGCAAGCACATACCGGTACATACATGTACTAACTTGTAGTATTAAGTTTTCTCTTATAAATCTAATAAATGATGTGATAAAATCTATTTATTAGGGCAGATTAACACTTTGGTGTTTTTCTAGACTTTAAAAAAAAAACTTTTGTTGCTCCCTCTTATCCTTTATATAGCTTTAGAATGATTGTATTTTAATTTGATTTTTCTTTTTTTTTTAATGAAAAATAGATTTCATGTTCAAGTTGGAAATATCTTTGTGTAATTTGGAAGGACCAAAAATTGAATTTGCTTCTTCCAACTAATGAAGGGAGTATTCATTCCTTTCTAGACAACGTGAAAAGCTCAATATTTTGGACTATTTTATTTCTTCTTTGAGCTACTCCTAGAGCTTAATGATTGAGCTTAAAGGTTTTGGTATGGGGTCATGATTTGGTTCAAATGAACATATTGGAAGCATATGCGATATCCTACAATATTCAGGGATCGTTGTGGCGGTTGAAACCGAGTCTAAAGTGAGAGTTGTAAATAATAAACTCTTTATGTTGTATAGCTCCCTCTCAAGGTCAAGATATCAATTTAGCTATAAACAATGTTTCGTGACTAAAATCGACTGATTTGCTATTCTCGTTTGGAAATTACAACTACATATTCTGAGATTTTCATGGTCGCAGCTACCATTGTTTGGCCATAGGCGCTATTCGAAATTTATCAAAATTTACCAGGAGCACCGGTAAATTTTGTTATTCAATTTGTCTCGAAAGCAGAAGGTTTAGGGGCTAAATTTTCTGTTGCTCATAATACATCCACAGGGGCATCCATATCAAAATTGTAAAGAATCACTATCCAGCCAATTTTCAAAATTTCCCAAAACTTTGTATTCCCTCTAATGCTCAATCATGTCAATCCATAGGTATTAATCTCAACCTGTAGATACATACACCATGATATTGCGTCTACTGGTACCAAACACAAGTCTCCCTAATCTAGTTTTCTACAATTTATAATTGAATAAACTCCGAGGGATATCTAAAGTCTTCATCATGGGCCTTGAAGATTTAGGGATCATATTCCTATTTTTTTGAAATACAGGTTATGTAATATTTTTACCCCAGAGAGCAAGATTTTTTGCAGATCGAGGCCCATGAAAGAAAAGTTAAATGAGTGTTAGAATGTAATCATGATCTTTAATTTCTCCCTCAATGAGTTACCAGACTTACAAGTATAAAATATATTAAAGATTTGACAAGGCCACCTGAACACGTAGGAAGCCAGATCAGAAGAGGATCTACCACACTACTACAGTGTACATAGTGTACATTAATTCAATGTTCTTTTTTGTTCTTCTTTGTTCACCTATGAATGTTATCTCTAGATGGTGCCAAAGCTCCTGTGTTGTACAGACAACCTTCTTGTGTTGCCAGTATGTGGAGTCTTCATGACGCTTCTTGGTCTGGTACTATTAATCATCTATCTCGTTGCAAGAGGAATCACCTCTTCACTACATCTTGTTGATGCTCCAATCCCAACGTATCTAGCTGCACTTCTAGTGAGTATCTTCTTTGCCTTACTGTGAACTGATAATACATTTGGTATTAAACTCTGACCATTTAAGCCTGTAAGAACATGTGATAATTCAGTATTGTATTCAAGGGGGGGGGGGGTACTCAAATTTGGTTTGGACGAGGGTGTGCCGCTCAAGCCTCGAAACCCCCTACCCATTATTAGGGGGCATTTAGGGGCATTTTTCTAGAAAAAAGACCCATTTTTAATGGTATTTTGGATAAAATGTGAGACCCATGTTTAGGGATTTTGTGAAAAAGTGACCCATTAGAGTGGCACACCCCGTACATGTACGTCCTAATATGTGAATACCCCCCCCCCCCCCGATCGTATTACATGGTTTATGTGCTCTAATATCTAATCTTTAAGTATTTAGAATAAATATGTTTGTGCTAACTTTCTCTTCTTGCTTGCATATTAGTAAGGTCTAACTCTAAATGTTTTTTTGTAGAAGAGTAGAAAAATAGGCAAGGGGGAGGGTGTTTGCCTTTTAACTAGTGCTGGGAGTTAGAGAGAAAAGCCTGGTCAAGAACCGGATAAGAAAATTTGCAATATTTTTGCAGGTACCCGAAACCGAACCAGAACCTGAAAAAAACTGAAATATCTGATAAGTTTTGACCGACATATATGCCAGTACGATGTGTGATATTAGAAGCGGAAAGTATGCACTTAAAACAAGAATCCATCGTCCCTTTCACTTGCGTTCATATTTATACAATTATGGCAATTCAAGTTTCTCATTCTTTAGGACAGCCTACGTAATTATTGAATTGACTTTCCTCCGATTTACTTGCATTCCACAATTCTATAGGATAGTCAGATGTAAATACATGTACAAACATTGTTAGATAAAGAATTTATTTGTAATTTTAATGGACTCACACCTGATTTAGGTTATATCAAGTACCAAATTATCTCTTTTATTTTAGACTATTGCCCTAGGTGTTTTCTTGATAATTCTACTGAAGAGGAGGCATGTGATTTTGGTGAGTATTAATTAATGAAACAAAGTGGATTTACCTGCATGCTTACGCCTCCTCATGAGAAGGTTAAACAAAAAATAATAGAAATGAAAAGTATCTGGTGTGAACTTTTGAAAAGGGGAAGATGTGGGCACTTTTGTATTTCTTAGTCCAGTGCCCAATGCAATACGCTTTCTCTGCAACTTGCAAGGACTGTGTATTTTGCCCAAGATATTTGAATCTCGTTGCTAAATTACATTGTGTTGTGTGATAGTATGTTGGACTCCAATCATGCGCACAATGCTCCACAAGACTGCAAAAGAGATAACTATGATTTTTAAAAGAAAGCAAATTTTGACTGGCTAAGATTTCCATTATTCTTATTACATGTAATCTGGTATCAAATGAAAGCTAAAGTTCATAAACCACTCTACTTTATTATGATTTTAAAAGTAAGTTTAGTGAAACAGTCATGATGTCTGAACTTTGAAACTTTAAATACTAGGTACTTCAAATCAAAAGCAACACTGCCCTTACAGAGTCGTTCAGAAATATTTTTTTTGAGCAGTTTTAATATTGTGGTCAAAATTTGGCAGATGTGACTACAATTGTGGCACTAACTTCAATCTATTGTACTCTACTTTATGACTTTTATAATGCTATGAAACATGATGTAGTATTTAATAAACAATGACTCTGGAAAAGATCTATACTTTCTGCTACAGTTTGAGTAATTTTCCTTGTAATTATGCAATCATAAAGCCTAAAAAAAGTATGAATTGTTTTGAAGATTTTAATGAGTTTTGCAAGAATATAACATGATTATTGCCATATTTATGTAACAGAAAAAAATTATGATGAAAATATTAGAAAACCAAAAATAACCAAGATTTGTACGATACCATTTCGTCTACATGTATTTGTCATCTGCCATCTTGAGTGCATGTATAGATTCCTTGTATAGTACGTTCCCTATAAAAAAATGTACTAGATGTAGATGTACCTTTGATATCACAGGATGTATACTTAATTAGATATACATGTACATTAGGTTTTCAAAATTAAAAGTGCATCATGGAAAATAAAATCACCAAATGGGAGTGAGCTCAGACACACCATCTTATATGTTTTGATGTATAAGCATGGAAACTTAGACAGTTTACTGATGTTATGATCATGTTAAAAATAAAATGAAATATTATAATAACAAATTACATTTGCTTTAAAATATTATTTATTCATCAAACAGACCTGATAATTACCTGATTTAAAACGGTTTCCTGATTTTTTTGATTTTTTTTTCCAGATTTGTTTTTCTTTCTTTTTCCCGATTTCATCATAATTTTCCTGATTTACCACTAATGTAGCTTGTTGTATATTGTCTTTGTACATGGTTCTATTACTCTACCATCATTACATGCCAACTCTGTTTTATTGATTGATACTACTTAGATCATCCTGTCCATATTATTGAGTGTGGTAGACCTGATAGTATGCATCGTCCATGCTGTCACCGCAGCCCTGGTATCTATCCCATTCCTTGCTAGCTTCTCAGTCTGTGTCCTTAGAGCAACCAGCTCTGAATGTCAGTGTTACATTCTAGGAGAGGGTAATACTAATAGTACCGTCATCGTGCCTGGGGGTAAGTGAACATTATCTTTGGATTTTATACTTCATTTTTGCCATCATGTACATGTATATTTCCCTCTCTTTTCTTAGTGCATATGGGTACTTGGAGTTGAAAGTTGATAACTTCCACCTTTCCCCCCCCCCCCCAAACACAAATCTGGAATGTCCCCCTTCGAATGCTCTATTTGAAAAGCAGGCTTGTATAGAACATCATTTCACCCACTGAAATGAACACTTACATGTGATTTTAATTCAATTCAATTCATTTCAAACACACAATAAAAAGACAGAGGATTAAAAAAAAAAGTACTAGTACTTTAAAACATGCATGTGTGTAAAACATGACATTACAATGATATGTGAATGGGGGCAATGGGGAAGACAACTTTTATACAAAAAAGCTGCCTAAAGAAGAATATTTCATTACATTAAATAAATCACTTGTAGGCCTGCTCTTGACATTTTTTGTTAAAAATGCCTGTGTTTTAGTTGTTATGACTTCTGAATACTATTCTATTTATTCATTTATCAGAAATGATAAAAAGGTGTTTTAAAAAAAAGTGATTTTGATTTTATTTTTAGCAGACCATTTATGAAAATGCATAAAATATTGGAGGTGCACAAATTCAAGAGTGTAATTATAAGTCTAGCTCTGTGCTTTTTTGTACCATCAAACCTAGGGACTAATGATTGATTGATTGATTTGACGTTTCTTATTGTGTATCTCTGTCATTTAACATGTCTTATTGTGTATCTCTGTCATTTAACTAGATGGAACCAAGCACTACACCTTCCTAGATGCTAAGAGCTGTGGCTCTATTGAGATGTCTTTGAAGGACTTCCTCTATACCCTCTCTATTGTGTATAGCTTTGGAGCCATTGGCTGTGTGGTATCTGGTACCCTCTCTACACTACTACTATGCAGCAGTAGAAGGTCCTTTAAAGATGAGGTGAGTGAGACAGTATTCATTGTTTCAAGTTACAAGGAGAGGAGATTAATATATGCAGCTTGTAGGCATGTCACGGGTCAGTAGTTTGGATGGTAAGGATGTCGATTCAAGCTCCAGCACAGCACTTTTGTTCTTTGGCAGGACATTAATCTACACTTGCCTTTTTTTAACCCAGGAAAAGTAACTGGGTACTAGCTTGGCGGGACAAAATTTGTGCTTCAATGGTAGTGATGCTAATGCTGCGCTAAAATACAATTAAGTGCCAGGACTACGTTACATGAGAGATTTCTGTAGACCATTTTTTAATTGCATTTTAATGTTAATAAATGTATTATTGTGATACCAACTTTGATTTAAAAAAAAATTATATTGTCCAGTTAACAACTATGCAGGAACTATTCAATTTTGTACAAATATGTTGTCAAATAGTATTGGTAACAGACTTAATGTTTGTCAGCTTAGAGGCAAAATATGATTATACCTTTACACATGCAGCTACAATGCCAAATATTGCAAATGTTTCTGAAAGATAAGAGTCTTTCCTCTAGAAGTCTAAATCTCAGTCTCAATAAGTGTATAATAAGGGGCTGATTTGTTGTGGTTGCCAGTGTGTGCAATAATCTGAATTGTGTGGTAATTTTGTCCAGGTTGAAGAGGAAGGTGTACCTTCAAGAGAAGAAAGAAGAAATCAACAGACAATCCGACATGAAGGTAATTTATGTTCAAAATCAAATCCCTGAAGTCATATTGCTTTTGTGTCCTACTTAAATTTCAACAGTACTTTATCATTGTAATGATCTCTAATAAATACAAATCTATAGGCTGCATGTACCATACCTGTTTCTTGACATAAAATGTGTTTTGGACATTAAAGGAAACCCCCAAAGAAAAAGTGTATGTACATGTATGCTGAGAAAGTGAGAATTGAGATGTATTCCTGCCCTTTGATGTATATTATTCCTTACGAAAGTGTACAAGGGATGTATATAAAAGAAAATATTTGTGGCATGATGTAATATCTTATAGCATGACATGGGGGCAGCAATTTTCTTGATAATGGGATGTACTAGGCGGCAACTTGTAGTATCATGCACCAAGCTTTAGTTGGAAAGAATTTTTAATTCAATAACAAAACCTTTACTTTTCAATGAGCAAACAAATCATATTTGATAAAAAGTATATAACATGGGAAACATTGTAACTCATTTATTAAAAAATATATATGGCAGTTGACCAATCTATTTCATTTATGCAAAACTTTCACCCAAGGAGAGCACTAACTTATTTATGCAATTTGCATTCTGGCAATTGTACTACAAAGGATGATAGCAGGTGAATTAAATACTTCATCACCACACACGCACCTTGGTAGGAAGCATCCCTAAATTTGAATACATTTACTTGATTTCATAAACAACTTCTCATAGTACGTCACTACCTCACATTATTAAGAATGTGGTGATACCCGTGTCATGCTAAGAAACCGTTCTTTATTCTTGCTTTATACCTCTCCCATACACTTTGATGGGGAATCTTGTAGATTAATGGGCAAGAATACAATTTTAAAAAATGAGAATACCTAAAGTTATTTTGAGGGCGAGGTTTCCTTTTATCTATCTCTGATTGGCCAAAGTGTCCTCAGTGCCCCTAAACTCTTTCATTCAAGGCCTGTGATTTGTAGTGAAAGTACTGGTAAATATTTTAAATCAGTGTAGATCAATAGCTGATTTAATCGCTGTTGACTTTCCAATTATTAGCCACCACAAAAGATAAATCATTCATATTCTTATCCTGAAACCAAATGTTAATTTTGTCAAATGGTTTACATCCTATGATGGTGTGGATAGGTAAAATGGTACAAGTGAAGGTTACCGGTAATGTCTTGCTTTTTTCATACAAAGTTTTGATCTTTTTGTATACCAAGAGACTGCCATATATTGGCTTGCAAATGTGGCACAGCTGTGAGCTTCCTTTCATTGTGTTAATAGGCGGATTGGTTGATGGTTCATCTACATGTATTTACTCATTTGCTTTTCATGTTTATTTAACAGAAGAAATTCGAGGAAGAAACAGTGTTGCCCAGAGAAGTTTGGATAGAGCAACCAGCCAGCTGACACCTGTAAGAAGTGGATCAGAAACAGTAGCCTTGGTGACACCTCAAGGTGCCAGGTCTCACAGGGATGTTGGAATAACTCCTGAAAGCAGACCTGTGAGAAGATCAGCAAGTGCTACTACCCCAACACATGCTACATCTGTAGCTGCAGCAGTGACACCAAGTAGCTATACCAGACCAGCTATACGCTCCCATTCTGTTGCCCGATCCAGTGGGGAGTGTGGAGCCAGACAGAGGCCAAGACTCCCTGTGCTTGTTAGGGGTGGTTACCTTCAGAGTCATGTCAATGGCCTAGAATACCAATCTACATGGTCCATGGTTCAAACGAGTCCTACATAGCCCTCACAGACCTTCCCAAACTGCAGCTGCCTGCTCTAAATCAGGTTCCGGCCTATGTTCGAGAATTACCAGATCTCCCAAATTACGAGCCACCTCCATACAGTCCAACTGCAGAAACACTCTCAGAATCACCAGAGAGAACCAACACTGAGCAGCCCAGTCAGTCACCTCCAGCAAGACAATGCTTGTTTGAAGAAGATGCTGTCTCTGTACAAAATGAATTACAGGAATTAGAGCTTCAATTCACAGTGCAGAATGACCCCTCAAGAACAGGAGGTGATCGACTTTCAGGAAATGCAGGAGATGGTCAACTTGAAGGAGATTCTGGAGACGATCAAATACCATTGGGAACAGATGGAGTAGTGGAAACTTTAGACTCGATCAATAGTGACCTGCAGGAGAATACCATAGATCCAAACCAATCAACACCACAAGGGACTGATGATACCACCATACATGAAGCAGTACAGGAAGCTAGTGGTAATGGGAGTGATGCTGGCATTGTAAACCCAGTGTTTGAGGAGGAGGACACAGATACTGTGGAAGACATCAATCGACCACCTGATATTCTCCTGGAGGCTATTGAATCAGCTAGATCAAGCATTAACACATCTGCAAATGTCCTAGATGCCTTCCAAAATCACAATGTTATTAATCCTCCAAGAAGCACCTCACCAGTCAGGTTTTCAGGGTCAATCTCTAATGAGAGAACCATCTCTTCCCAAGCAGTAGTAACTCTGAGAACTACTTCACAACCTAAACAGGATGTGAAGGTAAATCAACAAAAATGTATGAACCATTCAGACAGAGCGAGTCGAGCACGACATCCAAGCCGAACCACCAATCTCCAAGAGCATTCAGTTGAGCTTCAACAGAGACTTGTAGGGCTTTCAAGCAATCAAGCAAGAGGAGAACCACTGGAAACTTCTCTGAACAATCACAGTCAAAGTACCGATGCTAGATCCAAAGAAGTTAAAAGGAGCAGAAGTCTCTCTGCTGCAAAAAATATAGGGCCTGAATATTCACTACAAGAGATTCCGTCCATGTCAAACAAAAGCAAAAGGCACTCCGAAACATATGGTAGACAAAGAAAATATGAGTATGGTACTAAAACAAAGGATCACACCTATTTGCCTGAAGACAGAAATAATGGAATGCGATATAACCCTGCGACAACCCAAACCAAAGTCAGCCCAGATAGGGCCAGACGGAGAAGCCGTGATCATTCAAGGCAAAGACAACCAGGGGTATCAAATGGTGAAAATTTATCTGACATCATTAATCTGGTAGAGGCAGTTCATCATGGTTCTCCTCAAGTCAAACACTCTACAAAGAAGAAGAAGAAGAAAAGGGAATCAAGTAGGAAGGATAACGTAGTTGAAAGTAGAATTTAAGAGAAATTATTTTAATTCCATCCTAAAAAGGAAACAAACTCATGTAATAGGTAGACTTTGAACAAAACACTTCCTACCGTGTCCTTCTTTAAAGCCATTATTGTGAGTTCTCATGAAGAATATCTAACAAGTGCCGACAGAGTCTTATGCTGTATGCACACCCTTCATTAAGTACAGAAGAATTATCCTAAAAGGATATATGTATTATCATCAGAAATTTCTTACCGGAACCATGACTGAGTGCTTTCAATCTCTTCCAGGCAACGCTCTGGGTAATTGCCAGATGGGCCACATGATTTGACATCTACCGTATATAGTGTGTAAACCTTATATATGCCTTGAGGGAAATGTGTAGCCTCTCCCAACCAGCAATAACAATTGCCAAAATATATATGTATTTTCAAAACTTATTTTTAAATGTCCATTTCATTGCGATCCATTCCAAGAAAGCCAATTAAATCAGCTGTGGTGTAGTAAAATAAACTATGATTATGCATATTCTCTAGGTACTTGTGAGAGCCATCCATTCTTTTACAGACTTTTCACAACTTGTTTAATGGCTGATTTGCAAATTGAAGTTGGCATTATATCGCAGAGCTCTACACCAACTTTTTTTTTTGGAGGGGGTCTGTATATACATGGAAAATTATTTTTGGTCTGTACTGAAATTTTGTGTGCTCATGTATCTCTGGCACCTATTATTGTCTAGCCCTAAATTATGCTGCATAATACCACTTGGATATGTGGTCTTTGTAAAAGTAAATTGAACGTTGGACTTCATTCACTGTTATTTAAGTCTGTAATAAAGTACCGGTATGCATTATTTTATACAATACATTCTATGAGATGATCCAAACTATTATTCAATTTTTTGAAATATTTCTAGTTGTAATGAAAAGATTTTCCAGGAAGCCCAATCATTCCCATGTATGTGGTACCTGTAACTTATTTGATAACCATATCAGCTTTTTAACATATACCTCTAAATGCCACTACTTCACGGCAGACATTGTAAATGTAACTTACTTTGAGCCTTATGTCTATATGTAATGCATGCAGTACAATCTGTACTCTTTGAAGTCCGATTCAGAAAGACCTATGAATAAAAATGTAACAGTAAACAGCGAGACCTGTCCACTTACTTCTACCACTTTTAAAAATATGTCAGAAATATTTGCAGTTTTACAAGATATTTTATATATGAGGTACAACATGTCTTTTAGCTGAACATTGACCCATGAATTGTATGTTAGTCGGGTTGAAATAGGGTTTGACCCTCCAAGAAACAACATTGCAACTACAGGTTTTTCAACAGTTTCTGATAGTGTTTGACATCATGAAAAACATACTTAAACTCTAAGAAAATTTGACCCCTGGAAAGCAGTTTTTTCTCCAAATAAACTTTAAAGGTACCTTTTGCAGCCAACCTCAAATGCTGTAGAACTTTGCAGGAATTATGAATATGTCATGTATGTCCTATCTGTGAAATTTAAACCTTAGCAGTGTCCTCATATTCAAATTATGCAAGGAAACCTGTTTACTTGCTGGACTTCACTGTCAGACACCTTTGAGTGACTGACTGGCTTTTTTTCTTCTTTGGTAATAACATACATGAAAAGAGTTGTAAAGGGTACATGAGCATTTGTCTACATCAATAACCCACTTCTTGTGATGGCCAAGATTAAACTGATTGAATCTTTGCGCAGCATAAAACGTATGACCATTCAGTACAATTGTCTGAAAATCAAGACTATTACTTTTGGGCTCTATAGCCCTAAAGTCGATTTGACAACTAATAGTTGTTATTTCCCCACTTGAAGACATTTTCAAGCCCCCCCCCCCCCTTTTTTAGGGAAGTTCTAAATTAGTATTATCTTTTAAATGCAGTTGGAATTTAACTTTTTCATTTTTTTGGCCTGCAAATGGGACATAGTACCTTTAAAATAGCCATTAATCATGATATATCCATCATAGAGATGTAATTGTGGTGTCTTTATTTTTTGGGAGTCAGAGAATTCATTCATACTAATGTGTTAAGACCACCAGGAAACCTGGAAATCCAAGACGGCATCCAAAATGGCCACCAGCTGCCTATATGTGACCAAGAAGAGAGTTACTATATACAATAAAGCTATAATGTTTTAGAGATCGGGATTTTCACTGGATTGCTTTATACAGTATTATCATAATGGTTAAGAGTAGCCTTATACTCAAAACGATACCAAAGATATGGCCACCATTTTGTAATCCAAGATGAAATTAGCCATAAATAGTTATATACCCATCTTAGAGTCTATACTGGGGTTTCAGAGGTTGACAAATATTTACAGTAGATTTTAAAGTGTCTCCTTTTAGTGACATTTTTGCATTATCTTTTCATCCAGAATGCTAGGAATTACATCTTATTCATGACCAAAAAGACCAAAAACCTTGTCAATTTTTATTCTTATTCCATTTAATTGTAACCAATCATTATTGCCTCTAAATTAGCAATGCGGTATTAAATACAAAATCACTATTTTCGTATACTAATGGGCAAATTTTCATTTAAATTTTCTTTCAAATTGGTAAACTATGAATGAGTAGAAAATAAGATTAATTATTGCCAACTTGAGGAGGGAAAACTGAATAATTTAGAATATAAGAAAAGTCTGAACTGCTATAGGTTAAAATATTAATAAATTTGAAAGGTTTATACGAATGAAGCCTTTAAATTAGGCTGAGGCTGAGAACAAAATGCTGTCTCAAATTATTAGTATCATTTGTTTTATAAATCACTTTATGGTAGTGGTATTTTAAGTAATATTTCTATTTGTGAAGTTGTTTATAATACTAGTAATAATCATTGTATTACATGTGAGTTCTGGTCATCCGATTGCATTGTGAAAGAAAAGGTGTGGAATATGGATCAGAAAAAGTTGTTCATGTAGCATGTAAGTATTGGTGTGTACTGCAAAGTTCTGGAGTCGTCAAAAATCATGATAAACTTGGCCCAGTCTTGGTAAAGTATCAAGCACTGTACACAGAAAGATGTATATAGATAGGACTACACAAATGGTGTCGGGGCTACTAACCTTGATTTCCTAATCTTTCTATGCTCAGTACTCAGCCAGTATACATTTTCTACCAAAATTGTTTGGCAAATGACATTAATTTGTTATCTTGAACATTCAGTGTAAGTTTTGTTTGATTCTGTGAGAATTCATTTTCTTTTTCTTTTTACCAGAATTCACTTTTATCTTTAAACACACTTGTTAATATATATTTGTGCACTTATTTATAATAATCATTATATTACAATCACCTTGTATTAAATACACTTGTTAATATCTGTTTGTGCACATATTTATCATAATCAGTATATCACAATCATCTTGTATTAAACATACTTGTACTTAGAATAAAAACATCACCTTGAGTATGATCACCTTGATAAAATAAGCACCTTGATGATATATTTTATATACCTGTTTGTTGTTTGTCCAGAATGATGTGACAATGAGGCTCTAATAACTGCCCATCTTTGTTTATGTATAGATTTTTTTACATGAAAAATCAGTGGTATGCACACAGAACTTGAAATGTTTAGTATGTAATTGTATTCTTGCCAGGTCTACATAAACATGTTTATCTGTCTTTTATTTTTATTAATCTTTGTATATTTTATAACTTGAAGAAAGAAACCATTAGAGAGATCACTTTCTGTTATAGCCCATGTAAAAAAAAATTAGCCTCCAAAATCTGTTAATCTAATTCAATATTTGATTTGATGAATAGCAAGATCCACATATGTGTGCAAATTTAATCATCTAAAGTGGAATGAAAAGCAATTTTTATTTTGAACACATTCTCTGCAAGCTTTCATTTTCCTGTATGCATGGTTGTAACTCTTGTAGAAGCAAAATATGTCATATTGAAAGTAATTACATTTTTTGTGGCCGAATGATGAAGAGAATCACTCTGCATTTTTTTTTATAGTTTTCACCATGTCTTTGTGTTTCTATCATGTCGAGTAAAACTTAAAATATTCTAAGGAACAATTAACTTATTAACTTAAAGAGAAACTGTGAGGTCTTCAAGCTATTGGTAATTTTATTCTAAATTGAATTTGATTACTCTGTAATTTGTAAATGATATTCTATGCTTTCCATATTCATCTCACTACAGTATATAATACCTCTTTATCCCTCGCTGTGCTATGTTATGCTAGAATGTATAGTCAAGGAGTTAATCCTACCTCCTTGGTATATAGGTATATGTTTTGTAAAACTGCAGACGAAAAAAATCAAAATATCCACCCGTGTAGTGTGGGTTTTTTAAATGCCAGCAGAACTTCACAGATTTTAGCAGTGTAAATGCTGGCTCCTGAAACATTGGTGAATTATTCTGATTTGGGGTCTAGCGACTTGCTTCCTTGCGATCGCATGAAAAGCAGCGACAAGTCACGCATGTGCACTACTCACCCAAAAATCGGAATATAAGTAAACAACGTTTTTTTATGGGTTTTTCTAGTCCCAAATTATTTTAAAAAATAAAATGGTGTTTTGTTTGTGTAAATGGGCCTATATAGTTGCAGCAATATATAGTGGCCAATTTTAATGTTTCAATTAGGTGGTAGTGATGGCTTCAACTGTATTTATCTTCTGTGTATAGGCCTTTGAAACTAAAAGTTCTTCCTATTGAAGATAACATTCTGTATTTCTCATATCAATGCATCAAACGGAAGTAATTCAGATCAACCTTCATATGTACTAGCTTAAAAAGGATGTTTGCTTAAAATGCAGTTAAATGATATTCCAATCAACCAACAGCTTTCATTTACTGTGGATTCTATGTTTGCACCAAGATGAGTAGAAGTGAGATGAAGAAACAGGGTTTCATACATCTAACATATGATGATGAGATTTGAACCAGGATTGAAATCTCACTTGTTCTTGTGTGTGAATGTGTCTAATATGTGTCATAGTAGGAATTTTCATCCGATAGGTTTTGTCAGTCATTAGAGGGCCAGTAAGGTCCAAAGCAGGTGTCAAAACACCAGCATAGGATGTCCAACTTCCTGCACAAATTAATTGGGAAGTTTTGAAAGCAATAACCCAAAACTTGTTGCTTAGTCACCCACGACCTAGCTGTGCATTGCATGTGCTAACTATAAATCACTAATATGGACATTGAGAAGAGATATTTTAATAAAAGCATGTCATATAATAATTGTTCTGAGAATAGATGGTGCTATTGTATTAACTTGATATCTCTCTCTAATTTGTAACACCACTGTGACCAGAAATCAGTTCAAAGAACCGATTCTTAAAGGAAAATCCATTGTTGATAGCAAATTACTCTAGAGAAAAATCTGAGAATTAGACTGGTGAAAGTTTAAATGAAATTGTACAAAAAGAGAGAAAGTTATGAATTTTTGAAAGTTGTAATCATTTTAGGTATGGTCTCTTCAAATTGGCTGAATTGGTTTTGTTCCAACACACAATTACGACTCCAAACTTAAATTTCATGACTCTGGAGCATATTTTCTGTTTAGAGGACCTATATGAAAGTCGTTGGGGTTATTTGTAGATTGATAGGTTAGTTTATATTTCAAACTGACATTTAATTCTGTTGCATGTACAATTTGAGGTACATGTGTATGTATTTTATCCTATTAATATCAAATATACTTAATTTTACTCTATCAAGGAGTGCCTTATTTCTGTTCCTCTTATATTTCCACTTTCATACAAATGGAATTACCAGTATAACAATGGTTTGATTGCCCTTCAGTTGCATTTATTCAATTACAGCATCAGTTATGAATATTTTCTTACTCATTTGTCTCAAGTTAACCTAAATAGTTTATTGGTTAGGATAGCTGGCCAGAAGTAAGCATTCCCCTTACAACAAAAAATGTGCTAACAATCTTTGAAGCCATAGCCAGCTAGGCCATGGAATTGAATGCATGAAGCTTGAAGTTATGTTTTATCCAGTGTTGTCTGAAACTGCTTTTTGGTCATCTTTGTATTTAACCAAAAGCCTGCCGAATAAGAAATCTTGTATTTCTGTTCTTTTATTTGGAATATTGTATTCGTATTCAACGTTTTGTAAAATAAGTTTACATTTAGAGCCAATCTAAATACATGTATATGCTAATTGTGCATGGCTGTTAATAAAAGAGACAAACTGTATTTCATATTTTATTACTGAAGCGTGAAAGTATGGTACACAAAATTTGTCATTTATGCCCAACACACATTTTAAGCTAGTCAGAATTAGACCCTTGTGTATTATTGTTTGCCACATGCAATATTATTATTTCTTTAATTTTCTCTTTTTTAAAAGTTGTTCATATTTTGCTGCATGCTGTGAATGACATTGGTGTTATGTTTTCATGTACCCTTGTATGATGATTTATACATCTGTCACATGTTTATAATCACTGAGTTGTAATAATGTTTTCATATTATATCCTGCAAGTGTCATTGAAATATACTTTTTATATTCTGACCCAATACAAAAACTTTCTGTGCTTTTTTCTCCTTTTCTTTTTCTTGATATAAACTCGGTTTTAGATTCTGAGAAGAGAATGATGTGCTTTGTTGTTGTTGAAGTAGAGCAAAAGTTGAAAATTGACTTACATAGAACAAAAATGCTGATGCCAATACTATTTTATTGTAGCACTTCATTTGAGTAATGATATTTGGAGGAAGATTCCAGTTGATGTGTGTTAAGTTACTTTTTCAGATGAAAACCTATTCAAAAGGACTAACTTTCTAAGGAATAACTGCAGAAGTTTTGTCTGAATATGAATATTTGATAACATACATGTATATGGTATGAATAATATTGATGAACTTTTAAATTCAGGGGGGGGGGGGTGGGATGGACACTTATTTCTACAAGTTAGCAATCAATAGAGGCATACACGATTGATGAAGTATACTTAATTTAATATCCCATACATTACAGCATTGATGGAAGAAAAGAAATCAATAAAGCATTTCCATACTTGGTTCTTTCTAGAATAATTCATACTTTTTGTTATAAAGAGGACTAATGTATCATGCAACAACCTTCAACAGCACGCAAGCTACTCATATGCTACGTGCCATATTTGTTAAGAGGAAAACAGAGTAGGATAATCAAATATCACATTATGATAAAAGCAACTTAAAAAGCAGGGTGCAACAATTCAGGACAGGAAAAAGACTTTCAAACCAATTGAAAATGATGTTCTTATTTAGTGTAAATAAAAAATTAGGATATTTTCAAATATCTTGAATACCTTAATTTTTTGTTTTATTACTGTTGACATCTTTGTTTAAGACTGATTGCACATTGATCAACAATGAATGCATGTGTGTGTCCTGCAAACAAAGCCAGAACATAATGACTCTTTCCCGAGATGTGATAATGATTCAGGGGATAAATCAGCGAAAGAGGCCTGTAAATACACATCTTCTCTCCCGAGCATCCCCATACAGCCATTCCCTACAAATGAAGTACTTGTGTACAAGGGCTCAATAATATAGTCAAATTCCTAGCCACTGTATAAACATTCTCCTTTAGGCATAGTTATGAATGACCAATAATCAAATCAGTAACCTTCGCAGTTAAGACCGACATTTTCTAAGCAGTGAGAACATGATTCCCCGTATTCCCCTTTCTTTCTTTCTATACTGATTTTGTTGTTGCTGTTGTTGTTGTTGGGAGGCAGGATTGTCAAGAAGAGACCATACTACACAGGTCTATGAGCGATATAACCATGACCTTTGGCTTTTCTTGATTTGCAAGTGTTTTACATAAATGACCTGATGCGTAAAAGAAGAGAGGTTTTCATATTACGTGCATGCACTACAAAATAGCCCTGACAAATATTAGCCAATTTATCAGGGTATCAATTGGTTCAGTCTTTTGGTCTATCAAAAGAATTAGTCGCACCCTGTTGAGGTTCTCTGTAAGCAGCATGCACAGGTATATCAATGAGCATTTTCTAGGAAAAAACAGTGCATTATAAGGCAATTGCAACTAAAATGACACACATTAACTAATATATTTACTTTCATAGAAACATGGCTTAGTAAAAAAAAATTGTAAATCTGATATCAAATATTAATTTATCAATGTGTAGACTCTACAAGAATAAATACCATTAAAGTTAACATTGGCTGTTCATCACTGCATAAATGAACTGAGGGTACACAATATGGACAATGCCTCAGGTCTTTCTTAGAACACGATTAAAAGATTTTTTTTACCAATTCTGTCACTGCTTTTTCCATATTTCATCTACAATTCCAATATTTTTCATCATTGTATTTGTTCTCTTTGGCATTAGCATTTTGTTCATCCCGCCATTACAATGCAGTTCTATTGTACATGTAAATTCAAAATTTGATAAGATACATGTGTTTCAAAACTCTACAGAAAAATATGGGAATCATGCTTGGATATCAAACAGTGTCATGTCCTCATGAACATCTGCAGACAAAAAACACTGACATGTTATGGTCAGGTTAGCCTTCAGCTATATCAAGTAAATGTCATCTCATTATGCAGGCAAGTAATGTTATTCCGATCCTGTTGGGCTTAACTTCACAACAACATGCATGCATTGGCTAGACCCCAAAGTACAGAAAAAGAACGAGAACACAGTTTCTGACAAAATGAGATATTGGACAATAGATTTGAATATTAAGAAAACAGAAGTTCAGACAATTGCATAAGCGATATGTAAATCAGTCACCTATCCAACATATGACACTAATCTGTCAGAGCATTGATGAATCAAGTTTGTTTTATGGTTATAATGGAAAGCACTTTTTTTTTCCAGAACTTTTTTGAATTTGCCCATCATTTAATCTCTTGTCATATTATTTAATTATGTACCTTCCAAGGACAAAATATCTGTATGCAAACAAGATTAATGTATCAGCAGTGTATAATAACTTACTTCAAATGTTTGAGATATATATATATATATATTTATATAGTGCTTTGCAATCACATACTCAGTGTGCATGAAATAAAACCCAGGATTAATCCACCAGAATCAACATTTAAATATCTTTTTCTTTTACATTGAATGTTAACTGTCCGAGAGTACAAATAATAATGCTCATAAGCTTGACATTTGTGAAAAAGCAGCAAGAATTCATAACAGCTTAATTAAGAAGCAAAATATGAAGTGAAAGAGGGGAAAAAGATTTAGAAAGCATTTTTGGAAAAGTGTATAGAATAGAGACCTTTATTATTACTACATAAACCATAGAGTTGCATGAAAACAGGATTATTCATATTCTCACTCAGCTCTCATAAAACCTTGGACTTGCAAACATTGAAATAGTCAGCTTACTCAGCACCTTCCACTATTTTTCCTTTTAATAAATACATGTATCATTTTAGGGAACTTTTCTGAATATAATTTTGCAATAGACTGAAATGATGATGCAATCTAAAGGACTAGACCTGATTTATATAATGGCCAAGGCAGAAGATATATATTATAATGCAATGAGTCCACTGATTGTTCCTGTACTGAAACTGCAAAACAAAAAGGAATAGGTAATTGTATTGTTGTAATGGATACTACTAGACTATCAAACCAAGGCATAACATATACATTAATGAAAATAAAATTGTGGCAAAAAGATATCGTTATTGCCTCATGGAAATACCAAATAAAACAAGCCTTCATGTGCATTAAAATAAAATAAATATAAAAAGGAGCACATAAGGTTGAAAACGTTTAGATGCAGAGTTAATATAATTATCAGGGCACATATTATTGAATTTTCCTGCTGTATATATATCCTTTGCCTTGGCTTAAAGTTAATAGGGCCAAATCAGGAACTGGGATATTGTCACTAACGTACATTTCACAGCATATGACTTTCATTCTTCAGTTAAGAAAACAAAGTTATTCTATCAACAAATAATCTCTTTTAGACAGACCTACATATTGTACATCATCTTCAATAGTATACCATCAATAAGTTGACAATTTTAATTTCTCTTGAAACCATCTTTGCATTTTATATATAAAGCAGTTACGTGCATCTAATAAGTTCAGTACTTGAGTATTTTCTCCACGCCATTCAAATGAGCTACACAATAATTATCTGCTTTAACCATTTGCAAATTAAAAAACAAAATCACTGAAGAAAATTAAGGCAAAAACACTTCAAATTTCCTGATGATTATAAACCATTAATTATGAAATGCCAAAACTTTGTTTTAAATAAAGCTATTTTCTAAACTAGTTATTATCAAAACTAGATTCATTTGAATCACATCATACATGATCAGATTGGATACAAATTTGGATAAAATCAGCATAATACATTTCAACAACAAAAAAAGGAAATTTATGTATGAGCAGAGGAAAACATTTAGGGTTCAGGGCAGGCAGTACAACTAATATAATTGCTGACTGCTATATAAAATAAGTGATTTTTAGTGGAAATTCCAATAAGATATATGCACTACAGCTGTATGTGTGAAGAACATATAAAATGAAGATGAACAATTATTTTAAATTATTAAAAAAAACACTCCAATTTGAAAATTCTTACGATGTATGAACACTAGAAATGTAGAGAGGTTAGATAAAATGCACATGTATATGCCGTGGTATCTTGTCTATACTCTACGGTCTTTAATAGCAGCACCTGAAGTTAACCATGACACTTGAATAAAAAAAGTTACTGTCATAAAGATAAGAAATGTGTAAGTTAGTCCACATTTAAACCACAGTAACGGAAGTCACGCTAGATAATTTGGGGTATTATAATGGCTATTAAAGCAAGGAGAATTTTTCAGTGCCTTCAAAGTCCCAACAGATATGACCCGAAACTGTTGGTTATCAATACTTGCTCACACCTTACATTTCAATCTACATTTTGGTTATCAATACAGCAGTTTACACCTCTTCTTATGTCTTTCACGTTGGAAGATTTACTAGTAACTCTTGAAAGCATTTCCAATGTATATACCCCATGATGTTAACCTACAATGCAGTCCCTAAAAAAGGCGGGACCATCATTAAAAAAAAAAAGTACACACATACAAGTATAACAAATGATCAATGTTTGCGGTACTGGCAAATACCCTCCCACACAAACTACCATCAACATGTACACCATCAAATACATGAATAAAATATCTATGATAAAAACTACTCTTGACTGAGCGCTACAGCTTCTGAATTTTTTCTCCAACCACCACTGGATTGTTTTTCCTAATTTCCTCTTGGCCATGTGAGCGATAGTCAAATGAACACTCGTGTTTGTCTGAGTAGCGGTGTATACTGCAATAGAGACCTCCGCAACGACACTCAAAACCTGAAAGCACAAAACAAAAACATATACATTTGAAAGAATGCTTAAAATACATTGAACAATATTACCAGTTACCATTTTCATTCTTCATGTGTGCATAATTCTTTCTCGAACTGTTTTAAAAGACATGATGCAAAGTTCAATTAGACAATATTTTATTTTGCATTAAATGAAATTTGTTCATTTATTTCTTTGAGTTATAGAAATATTATATTATTGTTTACTGACAATAACTAAATATTCCATCAAGTCCTCTACAACCCCCTCCCCCTCAAAAAAAAAAAATCAAAAAAGGTTTATGGTTAATAAAATCAAATGAAAAAATGATAGAAAGCAGTTCAATTTCACCTGAAATAAGTATAAGTTACATTTCAAAGACATGAAATATCGACATGTACTTTTTACGTAGAATTTATAATCGGATCACATACTGTATAGGTTATAAATTATGTTTGTGTCAGCATAATGTATACATGTACCGGTATGTACATTATGTAGTTAGTTGCTACCCTACTTAAAATCATACATGTGTAAGTACATGTATGACAAAGAGACAAAAGGATCAATAGATAATGAGGGTAAAAGGAGTAGCGAATAGTCATAAAGATCAACCATAATAGAATTTATTATCCATCTGAAAAAAGGGGGTAGAATTAAAAAGTTGGTACTTTGGCTGGTACATATACACAAAGCTTACAAGTACATGCCTATAATGGCAGTACATTGTAGGCCAATCCCAAATGAGACAAAGGGATTCCCTGGCAGTTTGTTGATGTGAACTCTATTAGGAGTTCACTGAATACAATAGCTTCTTGTTTGACAAAGAGTGTCTAATCTAAATCTACATAGAACGAATGAACTCAAACAAATGACTGGATAGATGACTTCTAGAGAATAATTACATGTACATAAATAATTGTGACCTTTATACTGGTACATAAATTAGTCTTTAAAATTAACACATGATTAATCATATCATCCACTGTGCCCTTCAACTGTCTATTTCTAATCATATAATGTACATGTACATGTACTCTACATGTATGAGCTAAAAAAATTCCCCAAATAAATCATTCTATTAATGCTACACTTACTGAACAGTGTAGAACCAATAACTATTAGCTACATTACATATGAGGGGAAAAAGATCAGAAGAAATGTCCTGTGCTTGAACAACAACAAATGTGTGCTTCATACAATGATCCAGTATGACTATGTGGTAGGGTCCATGATCAGATAATATACATGTAATCTTATTCTTTGATAAGGATGAGTCATGAATTCAACTGAAAGTAAACACTTAACCCCAATGGTTGTACTATATGTCATGGAGAAAATAATGTGTAAATTCACATGACCCCCTCCCCCCTTCCCATAAATTATAAATTGTACATGTTCACATGATCCCCCTCCCATACAATAATGTATTGTACATACTGATTGATCCATGCAGAACTGTTTGCTATGATACATAACCACATGTGTATATCAATGAAGGTCTATAAAGCACATAAACAGGCTCAAGTTTACAGTCTCCTATCTGTTATGTACATAGTTGTGTGAAACTGAGACTATATAAATTTCATTACAAGAAAATAATGCAATACACCAGTCACTACTACGAAATGTCTTCAACATAATAATCTCTCACAACAACATGAGCCACGATACTGAATTCTTTCCCTTATTTCTTATTTTTTTGAGGAACTTTACACATTAATTAAACATACAGTACATATAGGAATATTGATCTCTGATCTGACCTTGATACACAAAGGGGAAAATACAACAATAAAATATCTGATTGGATACCTGTAGTGGCTAAAAGAGCCATACATGTAGGCCTAGATGTTGAAAGTGTCCTCTTTTGTTGAATATTTACTTACACCGTTACTCAGATACAAGTACATGTACATGTAATTGTACGTGTATGTGTATGGGCAGTCATTTTTTGGGTGGAGGGATGAAAATTGGGGCCAAGTAGATCTTTCTTTTGAAGGGTTTCTAGTACATGTACATTATAAACACTGTACAATTCATACAATTAACAAGGTTACAATGTTGCCAGGTGTAAAAATGTATTTATAAGGTTTCTTTTATTCTAACACTGCTATACATGTACATGTATGTGTCTACTAGTAGTGTCTACATGTACGAAATACAAAAACATGAGCTTTTTTTTGTTTGGTTTTTTCTAGCAGGATTACACTTGGTAGACCCAGAAGGTCAAATATGTCCTTTTGTTTTCCTTTACAGTTGCAAGGAGGGAGGGGTAATCTTTATGACTCTTCTGCATGTCATGGTCATTGTATCTTCTTAAAGTGACTTAGTAACATAAAGGTTGATGAAAAAAATGTGTAATTTTTGAAAGAAATTTGACTCATTATATTCCTTAGAGGGAAAGGGTCATCAGTTTCCATGTGTATAAGGTCATTATTCGCTGACACCAGACTTGGTGGAAACGCTATTAATGGGTATACAGCAAACCTCTAATCCATCAAGTCTAGTCTCTTGGAAACTCTTTGGCCCGAATTCACAAAGGAGGTTTGGCGACAAACCTCCTTTTGTTTCGACAAACTTCCCTTTGTGTTTTACAAACCAGGTATGTAAAAAACGCATCAAAACATGTCATATGACGTACATAAACCTTGGTTTGTCGACAAACCTCCTTTGCGAATTCGGGCCTCTGGGTGAGAGAAAAGTAAGATACTGACATATGGGGGAATGGGTGGAAAAATGCAGAGCATTACATGAGGCCTGTTTGACATAAAAACTAAAGGCTAATCATCATGATTGACAATACCTGTTATTGGGTGTTGTCAAAACATGAATGGCGTCAAATTCCCATGAGAGCCCACTACTAATACTATGTGTCTGTAATATTAGTATGGATTTCCATCAAAAAAGAATTGCTGTTCGTCTATCTTACCTGTAAGACCAACCTTCTTACGGCATGAGTGACATCTATTCCTCTTTTTCTTGCCCTTCTCACTTCCATCACTTGAATCTTGTGAATCTGATACTGACGGTGAGGCACCTCCCTGGGGTTGTGAGTCGGACTTTGCTGGTGAGCTGCACTCCTCTTCTTCTGGTGCTTCTACCCGTTCGTTTGCAGGGGCAATGGAAGTGACCGTTGGGGCGGCGGTGGCAGTTGTCGCAGAGGTGAGAGAGGCTTCTGGTGCTATGGTGCTTGGTGTTTGTGTTGATGAGTTTGCACTTGTTGTGTTACTAGACACTGGGAATAAGGCAAAGAAAAGATACAGTTGAACCAGCAGTAGAAATCTGAGTTATTTATATCAAATAGGCTGTGATTTTTCGCAGGGTTTTTATTTTTGCTAATCTAGCAAATCATTCATTGACTGCAAATTTAACAACATGCAAACATATTTCCACCAAGTAAGTCGCATTTTGAAATCACTAAAGAAGGCCCAGTGACATGTTGCCCACAGCATCTGTACATTACAGCATGAGCTGTTAACGGGTCGTGCAGTGCAGGTAGAGACCACACTAATCATAATTTTTCGAACTAATTTTCATATTTTGATGATTGTGATACTCAGTAATGAGTTCAGGGAATAGAATAGTAATTGAAAAGTAACTTTGTTTGCGAATTCGTGTTTGAACCCTTGATCCGTGAAAAATATCTTTACTCCTGTCAGAGTAACCACATACTAGTACTATTGAAAGCTACATGTTTGTATACAGCAAGGGGCTTTAATTAGTTACAAGGGTAACTAAACCCTGATGCTTACCTGTATTTAATGAAAAGATAAATGTACATGCATGACAACTCAAAAATAAAGGCACATGTATACACAAACTGCAAATTTATGTCACCAAGGATTGGAGGAATTTTTTTTTGTGTGAATTCATCCAACCCTAAAAACAGAGACACTTTTCTTTTATCCAAGACCGTAACTTATTTTTCATATTGCCAATTCCCAGGCTAAAAGTAAGCTCAAATTATACTGAACTACTAGTATTCATTCACATAACTTGTTACTGCCTTGAAAGACTAATTCAACAAAAGAGAAGGAACCACCCTAAAAAAAAAATAAAAAAAACAACAACACTGGACTGCCTCAGTCAACAGTATACAAATAATACACAGCAGTGAGGACATTAGTAAGAATTACCCACACAAGGTACCTTTGGAAGGTAATGAGATTGGGTAATGTTACTACTGCCCAAACAAAATTATGTGTATTATTTGTTTTATAAGATGATGTTTTATTGTTTTATAAAATTAAGTTTTATAACATGATTTTACTAATGACCGGTCATAAGTATTTACTATTTTGTGTCAGGCAAATAAGGATCTGCTTCATCATCTTATAATACTTTATAATTTAAAAATGTAGCCGTCTCGTGTTTCAATCTGTAGTGACTTTAATGGTACATGCGAAAATTGACAGACTATCTCTAACAATGTTTTTACTGAATCTTTATCAAAATCATCAAAAGATGAAGCCTATGATATTTACCTAGAGGTTGCACAGGTGAGTTTTGTTTTTTCCTCATATAATCCTTATGACATTTAGAGCACATGCCCTCTGTAGCGGCGCTTCCGTAGAAGCCACATCCGCTCCTGCAGAGATTCGCCTGCATCTCTTTACTGCCATTGCTACTATCCATCATAACCGTATCTGCATGGAAAAAAAAATCAGAAATCAGAAATAAAAATATAAATGAAAAGGGGTCATAACATGATCGGCTGTCATGGTTCCACACTGCGGTTTGGGTTTTCGGATACCAATTATTGACTGTCATTTTGGGACCTATCAGTTAACCAATCATTATCTTTAATCTATCAGACACCCAGAATATACATGTACATGTATGAGGGCCCAAAATTGAGGGATGGACCCCCCCCCCCTCCTAATTTTGTTTATGGTACATACATCTCTTTATATTTGAATCTCACGATAACTTAACAAAACTCGTTTATAAGTTTCATAAAATTGGACATGCACTTTTGAAATGAGAATATTAAATGTGTTGACAAAACCACCTTTGGAAAAAGTGCAACAAGACTTACTCCAGCTACTTTTTACACAAGTCAGACCAAAACTGTAATTAAACTAAACGTAGGAGATAATTCATGCTCAAGAGACAGAGAAAATCTGAAAAGAGGCCCATGGGCTAGTGCCATAATATGACTTGCATACATGTACCTTGTGGAAAGCTCCTCTTATGTATTAATTTTTGCTCAATAATTTCATTTATTGAAAAGACACCAAATCATAAAAAATTATCAGTAATAATATTGAAAAAGGTAAAATGACTGGGTGAAGGTTTTTAAGTAACACATTGGAAACATTTGAAATAGGATTGTGTGACTGTAATTCAAATCATCAAAATTGGCTACAAATGTGAAACATGATATGGGAGCTTACACACAGCAAATTTAGTTAATGGAAATATCCATCAGTTTGTACGTGTACCACCTATTTGGAGGAAAAATTCAATAAAGACCTATCCTTTATGTACATGTACAAGTCAGGTTACTACTACTACTTTGATACATGTTTACCATTTCAACCCCCCCCCCCCCCATAAATAACTTCCTATTTGTACAACTTACCTGTCTAGTTAAAAATCCCTGGGTGAAAAACACAACTGACCCCCTCTTGGGTTGATATATATGATGCACTTTGGTTTTCAAGTTGTGTGCTCTACTTGTGGTTAGCAATGAGCTGTATACTGGGCTGTATTACGTGTATGGTCCACTCAAAGTCAAAGGTACAACATTTCTTGCTGAAGACGGTGATACATGTACATGTATATTTGTCGCGTAGTTGTGGAACTTATTTTGTTGAAACCTGGAGAAATAAATCAAATTGATCAAAGGTCATTCATACACTCGTCAGGAAATTGAGCAAATATGATATCATATAATACAGCCTACAGAAAAGCTTGTGTACAAATGTAAATCTCAAATGATAC
Source organism: Strongylocentrotus purpuratus (assembly GCF_000002235.5). Classification (NCBI taxonomy): domain Eukaryota; kingdom Metazoa; phylum Echinodermata; class Echinoidea; order Camarodonta; family Strongylocentrotidae; genus Strongylocentrotus; species Strongylocentrotus purpuratus. The sequence goes on along the minus strand of NW_022145612.1, from coordinate 33,774,510 downwards.
TACATGTACTGTACAAACATGTACTGTACTGTATGTACATGTACATGTACATTACTACATGTGTACACACATTTGCATGTTAGCTTCATGTACTGTAGACATACACATGGAATTGTTCTTGCAACATTCAACAGTTAGTATAAGAACATGTAATTATGTACATTCTAGGTTGACTTTAAAGTAAATTACAGACACCAACATATATTATAATACACATACATTAACATTTAAATTTAGTATCATTTGGGGGGGGGGGGGGTTGAGGGGGAGGAGCAATGAAATGAGAAGAAAAAAAATTCCCCCCGATTTCTAGTTCCCAATATTAAATGGGCATGTGCTTCATGTCCCTATTAGTATTACTTTATCAAGATTTCAAACAAGCTAGACCTATATTAAGTTCAGTCACAAAAATGTAGTGTTGTTCTGCATGCTTTTTGTAAGATTGAACATCAAATGCAACAGTTTACATATAATAAACCCTCTCCCCATCCTACAAAGGATACACAAATGTTAACTACCGGTACACTAAATGAAGAAGTACATGTACATGTACCTGTATGCTTTCATATTCAAATAGATCCTTGAATTTTGTCACAATTTTCTTTATTTGAGTGTTTATACATGTACCACTTAGAACCTCACATGTACATGTACAGTATGTATCAATAAATGCAACATTATCATTATTTCTGACATTGCACATGTACTCATCATGGTTTTCTACTTCACTTCCTACACCTAGCGTAAAATGTACATCTACATTCTTCAGCTAGTACCTTATGATATCCATCTACCTCCATTTTTCTCAATTTTGAGTATTACAATTTTACACCAAATGTGATGGAAGAGAATGATATGTGGACTCAATTTGCCGGTATGATGCCTATTAAACAAATTCTTTGGAAATGTATACAACTGTGATCACTTAGACTTAGTGCAGTTCATTACTGGACTCTGTATAGAGCTGCCTAGATAGTTGTCATTATTCAGAAGATTTTTGTTAAAAATCAATGCATTTTAATGAGTTAACCTTTGTCCTTGTGCGTCAGCAAGCATTTCTGCTTCTGAGAAATTTAATTGCAAATTAATTTATTGCAGTTGCTTACCCACAACATTTCCATTTTTTACCGAAATGTGTTTTCGATTTTACTTGCACCCTACTAGTATTAATTTGTTAATACCACATGAACATCCAAATGTGATTATACAAATGGATCAAGTTACAATTTTAAAAAATCAGCAATATCGCTATCTCTAAATTTAGATGTCGGATCAGAATGGGGTACAAGCCCAAGTGAAGAAAAGGTCATCTTCCTTGTCTAATACTATTCTCTCAAAATGAAGATTTCCAGACCCTTGTTAATTTAATTCACTATTTTCATAATTTAAAACCCAATTCCAAAGAATTTTTTAAAAGTTCCTCTAGATCTAACTCCAGGTCCAAGAAGCTCCGACACCGACGCCTAAGCCGTCGGAGCTTCAGCGGGTGCATCAGAAAACATTCAAACAGCGAATTGGGCGACATTATCTCAAAATATGCAAAGGGAGTAATTACAACTTTGACTAGGTTGCTCAACTCCTCTTGGGCATCTGGCTGGCCACTTGATATTATAATTTGAAGAAGTCTTCGATGGGAAAAAGGGGGTGATTCTTCCATGTTGTATCATCGATTCAACCGGTGAAGAGAAAGTATGCACTATCGCGCATGCATAGTTTCTCTTCGCCATGTTGAGTTGATGATGCAACATGGAAGAATCGTTGGGGTAGGACGAAAAATCACCCCCTTTTCCCCCATCAAAGACTTCTACAATGCAAATTGTAATTTCAAGTGGCCAGCCAGATGCCCAAAGGAGACGAGCAACCTAGTCAAAGTTGTAATTACTCCCTTTGCATATTTCGAGATAATGTCGCCCAACCCACTGTTTGAATATTTTCTGATGCACCCGCTGAAACTCCGACGCCTTCGGCATCGGCGTCGGAGCTTCCTTGAGTTATTCTAGATCTAGATCTAGATCTAGATCTAGTCTTTCCATTGTTGATATATCGGATTGTTTAAAACTTACCAAGTTTTGAGATATAAAATTGTCTGCAAATTAAGGTCATGCATGAAACTATGGTCACACCACCCAACCTGTCTACATAAAATTATAGGTTAACACCTAGGCCTACACCTACATGACAGTGAATTTAATTGACTAAGTCAAAGAGTTGGGTCTCCAGTTTAGTCTTTGATCAGTAACTTTACAATTACAGTCTACAGACAGCACAATAATTGATTTACAAATGAGTAATGTTAAAGTAGTTATGTTACAAAAATCCTAATCATCTTTTACAATATACACGAAAGCAAATCTAAACTAGATCTACCATAAGCGTTTGTTGCAGATCTCTGCACTATTGCTACCAATCTCAACAAGCGACTCCTCCGCTCCGGCATTTAATGATTTTGCATACAATAATAATATTGTGAAACATGGCGTCTAAATGCCGTGTCATAACCACACCAAACACAACAAAACATAAGATTCCTACTCAATTTGTAACACATAATACAATCAGCACCGAGTAAATTGTAAACTAATATATACAGAATGAATAAGTTCAGAGGGAAAAAAAATATTTACCAATTATAGCGAAAAAATGGTTGATCTTCCTTGGGTTTTGATTCGGTTCCTTCCTCCCTCTGCACAGTGTATAAGTCTATGTGTTGTGTTGACTGTGTATTTACTATTATGATAATTACAAGACACGTAATACCATATGACTGCCTTTCTGCGCTCTCATTGGTTACCATGCTATGATGCAGCAAATCTTTGTGACGTCATATCATTTTTCAATCAGCAGGGTCGGCAGTGTGATGATTCAATGCTTGCTCATTGTTAATCATTCATGTTTATATTTTCTCTTCTCCTTTCTTTCTACATTTTTCAAGGAATTTCGTGACCTTTTTATTTCATGCTTGACCCGTACAAGAGCTCTGCTTCCGATTTATGTCATCTTGAAGGGAAATGCACATGACGGTAAAGTATACAGGCGTAGGTATACGGAGTGCACGGCGGGCACGTGCCCCCCCCCCCCCCGCCCCACTCCGCCCCAAAAATATATATGGGCAAATCGTGAGTTTCTTTATCTAGTTATAAGAAGTGCATTACCCGATTATCGAAAAATGCTTTGATAATCCGATCTTCGTCCTGGATGTACCGTACGGCAGATAAAAGGAAATACAGATATAGGAGTGAAAAATAGAAGACATTAGTACGGGAAAATTAGAGACACAAATAGAGAACGAATGTGTGTACTTTAAACTTTAAAATGCATTTTCTTTTCCGCTCTGGTAGATCTACTCCCTTAAATTGTGATCATGTAGTACATCGTTTTTCAACAGGGTTGCCGCGAGAGCTTTTTTAAAACAGTTTCATTGAAAATATATGTATACAACTTCATGAAAACAAAGTATCAGAAACTACAAATATGTAAATAAAATGATAATTTCTGAAAAGTATATTGGCCTATATGCTTATTATGAAGGAAATACTGATTGTAAACATTCAACATTAATCTTGTACAGTGGCATAATTGTCTAAAGAACAAACTATAATTCATAAAGGCTTTAGAAACTGACATATATGAGGAACATTTTTTTCCCGTCACACACTTATACACAATCGCGCCATTCTCTCCCCCCCCCCCCCATTCCCCCTCTCTCTCTCTCTCATGTCTCTGTCTCTCTGTCTCTCTCTCTCTGTCTCTCTTCTCTTCTCTTTTCCCCTATATATACTAAAGTTGCACAATTCCAGGTTTAGGTCCCAAACTGAAAAATCTAATTTCTCCATTAATTCTTGAGCTATAATAATGTTGTCATTTCGCGCCCAGTATACAGGAAAAGTTTTTCATTTAATCGGATGCTGACAATTTTATTTTCAATGAATATGTGAAACGTACAGGACGCCAGTCATGACGCAAAAAAAAGTGCATGTGTCATTACAAGTTAAAGTTTAGACTAATTATTGTGCACCTTCAATCTGGAAATGTTATATCTTATTATGATTAAAAAAACTCCTTAATCAAGGTTCATCTAAACAAAAAATGTGCTAAGTTTTGATATCGATGTAGGCATTGAATTGATAAAGTGGTAACTGGTAAGTCTATTTATTAATTTTCTTTTAGAATTCATTGATTTATTTATTCATATATCTATCTCTATTTATTTGTTTATGTACATACATACTTACTTATTTCATCATTTAGGCAAGACATTGAAGGTATACGACACAAAGGTGAGATTTCATCATGTAGTTGAACGATGAAAAGCTGGCAGTAATAAATTCAAAGGCATTGAATTGATAAAGTGGTAACTGGTAAGTCTATTTATTACTTTTCTTTTAGAATTCATTGATTTATTTATTCATCTATCTATCTCTATTTATTTGTTTATGTACATACGTACTTACTTATTTCATCATTTAGGCAAGACATTGAAGGTATACTACACAAAGGTGAGATTTCATCATGTAATTGAACGATGTAAAGCTGGCAGTTATAAATTCAAAGAGCAGGAAGTGTTATAACAGGGCAGTGCATGGAACTCAGCTGATTAGTTAAAATCGGCTCCACCGGTCGCTTTATTGAACCCTTTTATCTTCGTGTAAGTATTGCTCTGATCTCTCTCTCTCTCTCTCTCTCTCTCTCTCTCTCTCTCTCTCTCTCTCTCTCTCTCTCTCTCTCCCTCCCTCCCTCTCTCTCTTCTCTCTATATGTATATAGGCAGAACCGCAGAAGTATAAATGGTAATAACAAATTACCGTGGGTTAATATTTCCACTATCTCTTTCGATCGTGTAAGCTATTACAGAGAACTCTAAATTCAAAGAGGTGGTCGGAAGAAGAAAAAGATAACTACAAAGGATTATCATTGATTTTCTTGTTTACCAAAGCCGTATTCATTGTGGTATTGTTGTTGTTGGTTGTATTTGGGGCGTTCAGTCAATTTTTACTGGTTCTTGATTAGTCGGTAGGTGGGTGCTAGTGAGCACTAATTAAAAAAATTTGCTCCCGAAAATTTGAAAAATCGCGCCGACCGAAAATTCGCTCAGTGGCGGGGGGGGGGGGGGGGGGGGGTGTAGTGAGCACTAATTTTTTTTTCCCGAAAATTTGAAAAATCGCACCCCCCCTCCCTTGAGCGCTAGGGGGGGGGGGGGGTCTATAAAAAAAAAGAGTAAAATTAACTGAAGTAGGCCTACACTACTAATTAAAACAGGTTGTATATAGGGAGGAGAGGGGCGTCACATAGTTGTGGATGTCCCTTGACTTCACACAAACCTATGTTACGCCAAATTTTGTGGCGTGTCCTATAAGCTTAATTCTCTGATGAAAATACAGCTATATACATCAATGGAAAGCTGATTGGACGTAGAATACTAAAAGATACACTTAAAACTTATTTTTCATTTGGTTATTGAACAATATAAGCAGATAAAGATTTAATTTTTAGCCCCCTCTGAAGTTAAGGTAAACACCCGGGGGGGGGGGGGGGGGGGTACTCACATATTATACGGGGGTGTGCCGCTATAATGGGTAACTTTTTTATACAAAATCCCTAAACATGGGTCCGTTTTTTCAAAATTTAAATTTTTTCAAAACTCCCGAAAATTGTAAAAAAAATGGGTCTTTTTCGAGAAAAATTACCCCTAATAATGGGTAGGGGTTTCGAAGGCTTGAGCGGCACACACCCGTCAAAACCAAATCTGAGTATAAACATGCAGATGACAAATAAGCCGCTCTCGTGATTATTCACGTGTGGTATGTACGGAGCTGCCGATTGATCCACCATCAGCTGATTTGAGAGATGGCGCTATTTTGAATCTCGATTCAGTCTTTGTATTTCTGTTATCTCGATCACTGAACATTTACTACGCAGATCTCGATCCACTTTGAAACTTTAAAAAGTTACACTTTCTTCCTCTAAATCCTCCTTCCTGTTGTTTTTTTAAATTTTATTTAAGTAATCTCAACATACAAGTGTTTATGCTTTCTTAGCAGTCAGGTAATTAAAAAAAAAAATATATAACCATCACATATAAGCAAAAGCAAGAGAGAGAAAAAAAAAGAATTGCTCGAGATGATAACAAATCAAACGGACACATGCACGAGTGTGAACATGCATTATGTACAAATATGTAGTATCCTACTATTATTTCAGCGCATGTGATTTGTTGATATTATAATATATATATATATAGAGAGAGAGAGAGAGAGAGAGAGAGAGAGAGAGAGAGTGGGGGAAATAGAGAGAGAGAGAGAGAGAGAGAGACGGAAAGAAAAGAGAGGGAGGAAAAGCAAAAGAAGAAAGGTATTAAGAAATGATTATAAACAGAAAAAACCTTGAGAGGACCAACAATAAAAATAAAACGAGACAGATCTGATCTACAAATTTAAGAAATTGAACGAATTTTCCAGGGTGTGATTGTCAAGGGGATACTTGTCCTGATACGGGTTACGTTAAGGGTTACGTTGTGTCCAGAGTGAAGTTAGGAATTCAGTTAGGGTACAAACTAATAGCAGAGCAATTGTAGGTGAAAGTGTTATAAAACCAAGATTTTAAAGTTTCTTGAGCTGAACACAGCTCTCTGCTTTTATGTCTCTCACTCCTTCCTCAATAAAACTTCACACCCTTTTAGCACATATCACATACAAGCACAATGAAATCAATTATTTTATATTTTAATCAGTAATCAGCACTCAAAATCCATGTTATGAATCAGTTTCAGCCTTTTCTTTTCTACCTTTAGATGATCATTGATTTACATTCAAAATATTTTACATCTCTTTACAACTACAATACCTTACTCATGATTGTCAATCTAGTTTGTAAAAATAAATAATAAAAAGCAAAAAAAAATTATTGTGAAGAAATTATACTGACTAATGATTAAATCCAACAGTTTTGCACATAGGTCTTCCTTTAAAAGTGCTTTTGACATGAATAAGGGCGAGTATTCATGTAGTGCTTCCTGATAAAATATATTTAAAAATTCATAGTTCTTAAGAATAAATCGCTTCTCTTTTAAACGTTGATGACACATTTTTTACGTGTGTGGCTCACATACTGAATAGATAAAACCTGGTTCTGAACCGGCATAATATATTTGGATATAAGGATAACTTGAAAAACAGCTGTTCAAATTATTGACAGTGACATCAAAATAATATAAATCTTAAAGTTTCACATTACCAATATATAATATTTCACTCAAATGATATTTCAATTATCATAGAAGGCATTCAAGACATCTTCATATTTCATATTATATCTAGTTCATGTCTGACACAAAACTAGAGCAATACATTTACTTTTGATTGTTTTTAAAATCATTTTCAGCTCCATTTGCTTTCTCTTTACCTTACTCTCTCTATATAGTGCCATGCAGATTTCAAAACAAATTTCAAACAATTAACCAATGTTGAATCCAAACTAAAAAAAGCACATGCTTTGGATGGATTAAAAAAAACTATATCATGTTAGGAGTCAAAGAAAGCACACATGTAGGACATAGTAAATAAAGTAAGGAGGGGGAGGGGGTTGTGTAGAAACCAATCACATCTGATATAGAACAAATAGTTGAACCAGTTCAGCACCCTACACCCAAAGTGAACACACGGATGTAACAACCAAGAATATTTCATCTCAGTTTCTTTTTCCATGTAACTAACACATCATCCTTTATCCTTCTTAAACACTGCATTGGCATGCGAAATATTCACCTGCAGCATGTCTGTAAATTGAATCATACACAATAAATGAAGATGTACTTTCCAGTCATTGAATACTTGTGCATATTGAAGCATACACCCTGGATAAAAGGCTTTGTATGAAGAAGAAAAAAAAATCAACCTTTATAACCTTTGAAACTTATATTCAGTCCTATTCCTACCTGCCTAGTGCCTACACAATGTATTACAACTCAAATCACACATGTAATTATTGGTTATCTAAAACTAATTCTATGACCAATGAACTTCTTGCAGAGAAGTGGTGAATTTTTTCAATGACATAATTGACTACGTCGGTATACTGACTGCTGGGCCGAGGGTTCAATGGATGTTCAGCTGATGGATGTAGACCTGATGAACTAGATTAGATTAGAGCTGGTGTTATGGTACCAACACTCTCACCAAATCCAACTCGGTATCCCTCACCTTGGCAGTGGCCTAGAATAGAGAGGAAATGAGAACAGTCTTTGAATAGCTTGTATGTGCATCTTATCAGAGTAATGTTCTACAATATTTGAATTTAAAGTTAAATTTCTATTCCAATGTAAGCATAGCATTACAGAAATTACATTTACCATCAACATTCCCAATTGCCCTTTCACTTTTTAATACATTTCAAGAAAATGGTACTGTGCAAACAGTGATTATCCTCAGCTAAAGGTGACAATGCAAGGCTGAGATAAGCGTATACGCATCTCTGTCATAGACAAAATTAAAGGCGAGATGAAATGCAATTTCAAATGGCACAGACATTGATGCGCACATTGAGACATGCATTACACTGTCTGGCTGCACTTATGTACTGAGATGTCATTCAAAGCAAATGGTGGGCCCCATGACTGCGCAATTCTAGGAATATTTATCATGTTTTTTCTACATTTCTCAACCTTATGCTCATATTGGAGACCTGTTTATAAAACAAATAATTCATGTTTTGAAGCTTGTGCATCAGTATATATATGCACTGCACTAAGTGAAGTCACAATGAGCCGGATAATGAAGTCAACAAATCTTGTTTTGATTGTGACTTAACCTGCATGCAGTGCATATTCACTAACGTGTATTGCTTACTGACCCAAAACATAAAATCTCATCAAAATACCAATGGTGATCCCTAGATCTGGTAATGATGGAAATGTAAGTTGACAGGATCATTTAAAATTTACACTGCATGCTCAAAACCATAGTAACAACCAATACATATGATCAAACACAATTATACTGAAATCTACCTACAACAAATTCATCTGTAGGTTAATCATATCTCAACTTTTGTAATTTATATTTTTCTCTTTTTTCCTCAGTTCCATTCCATCTGTTAATACTGTTTTGTAACTTTCCAAATGAACGTGTGGACCCCTTTCAAAACAACTTGTATTGACAAGCCAATATACCTTATACGGAATGAATATTTAAAATAAATAAATTGACCACTGATTTTTATTGAAGTTGTATAATAGCTGAGTAATTATGGAAAAAGATAAGAAGTCTGAGCAAGGGCACAAATAGATGATGTGAATCATGTTTTCAAGTGAATGTCATTTCCTTTCCCAACTTGTTTTTTGTTATGTTCTGCTTGGACAAATAATCCATTAATTAGGTGATGAACAATTACAAATTAATTTTGATTTCTGTAGCAGTGCGATTTTACTAGATAATTCAAGATAAGCTTTAGAACCACTCTGCATAGAGTTTATGGCAATTGTTATAAGTGGATTTAACATTTACCTGAAAGAATAACTGTATCCCCATCTTTGAGAAACTTCCTTATGTTGCCGTTACCAAGATCGACTTCCTTGGTTCCCTTCCAGCACAACTCCAGCATACATCCATAGTTTTCCTGAGTCTGCAATATTCGGAAATTAACACACAGACACATGACATACTTACAATACCCCCTTTAACATGATCCAATAATATTTTCTAGGGGCAATACAAGAACAAGAATACAAGACCGATTGCAGCTGGTAGAGATTTGTGCTGAAAATGTTTTCAAACTGGAGTTTCATGTGTAAGAAGTTTAACAGCATCTAACGATCTTGTATTCACATCTTGGAATGTGATGAGGTTGAAACAAAAGCAATAGTTGATGACTGTATGCCTACTAATTTCTCTGAGGGCATTTTGGAAATCCTCAACGAGAAAAGGTAGGTAAATATTTGTCTTTCAAAACGTGATCAGATACAGCAATTTTGAAAATCCTTAATTACCCGGTTCTCTGATTTTGATCTATCATTGTGAATTATCACATGGAAGAAGTCAACAGTGATATACAAACTGAAAGGCTATTGCATAGAGAAGAAACTATGAACACTGGTAAAAAGAGGAAGATGTAAGATGATCATACCGGTCCGCTAAGTGTTCCTGTTCCCATAAGATCTCCTGGTTGAGCATTGCATCCTGTCACTGTATGGTGAGCTAGCTGCTGCTTCATCGACCAATACATATGCTGAGATACAAACACATAAGAATGATCCACTGCAGATAAAACCCATTACAACCTTCTACAAAATCGTTCGAGTAAACCATTTTCACTCTGTGTTTTTTTAGCAAGTTTATATTAATTCTCAATCATGATAATAATACGTATCATTTCAAATCTCATCTCAAGAAATGTTGAAAATCAAAGTTAACGTATCTATCAAATTAAAAAAAACATCTATTATGAGGAAACATAGAAGTGTTTCAAAGTATTGTGATCATTTGTATTGATATAATTCATGCCAGAAAGCTGAAAATGAGAACAGCTGACCTTACACAGAGAACTTACTTCAAAAGTATATTTCATGCAAAATAATAATTTGGCTAACATCCATGAATTCTCACTACGCATATAGCTGAAAACTAGCGAACGTAAGTGGCGTTCTATTGTTACTAGAGAATTTTTCAGGATTTTTCAGTCACATGAACTTCCGGTCAGAACGTGCCACACAGTATTGGACTCACACTTCACTGTCAATAGGACTAAGAATGAGAAAATGTTGTTTTACCCAAATCTCTATTGATGTTAATTTATTAATGATATAGACCTTTGTTATCTTCAAATATGGGACCCTGTTGTATATTACAGGAAATGATTAAAATTACTGACAATAGTGGGCAATCATGGCTAGGAAAAAGAAGTCACTTGTGTGGCAATATGCCACATTTCAGAGAGAATCCTCCAAGCGCTGGCGTTTGCCAATGCTGGTATATTAATTAAAATAAATAGATAGGCTTACTGCTTGTGTAATTTTTTTTAATTTGCCACTATTGAGCAAGATTTAGAATTGCAGATAATTAATTATTAGCATATCGTAGTATAGCACAATTCATGTATTAAAATCATCAGAAGTTAGTAAGTCTACGGGTTTACTGAAGTATTGGAGACGCAATGCATTATGGGAATGTATATTAGAGAGAATTGAAAGTTCTCTTTTTTCTCTATGATGTAGAGAAAGTTGATTTAAAAAAGTTGGCAAAACATGAATAGGCACTAAGCCTAATTCTGTATGGAAAAATTCATCTGATATCATTGGCTGCATGAAGGACAGTGTGCAAAACTTATTAAACTTGTTTCCTGTGATAAACATGTCATTGCAAGGCAGTAGCAAACGTTCATTGCACATCAGAGAGGATTTTGAGATCAGTGATGGGAGCATTGAAGCTATATTTCATGGGTGTGCAGTGATTGGCAGTAACACAGTACATCTCCTATACTAACCTTGAAGTTTGACCGAGAGACAACTGCAGGCTCTTGCATCTCAGCACCTAATTCAGAATAATGCAGAACAGTATTACTGGTTTATTCAATGACAGGATCTATCATTCATTGTGATCCTTTTAGTCAAAAATTGATTAGGGTAGGGTATATGCATTGAAGAATACACATAGATGCTGTATTTACGCAGTATACAGGGAACTTGGGCTAGGGAATGCCTTTCTGAATTTATAAAAACAGTAATAATTCTGAATTCATTCATATTACACATTAATTTACACAACCATCTCCACTCTCTACATATCATTCTCTATCTGGGGATGCATCTAGTGACTGGAAGTGGACAATTCAATCCCAAATTCACAACAGCTTTCAGGATCCAATCAGGTACCAATTTTCTACAGGCTACAGAGAGGTAAATTCAGATCAATGTCTTGACAAATGCATTGTTAACACTAGATGGGTATGAATACAGAATAATACTTCCAGAGTCAATAACATATCCACTGGATTACATCAACTCTTAAAGATAAGGTTGAGTTCTGCTCAAACGATTAGATTGCGAGAGAAACTGGAAGCGATTGGGAAAGTTGATTAGGTAGTAATTGGTGTACATGTACTGCAAGGTTTTTGAGAAATCTAAATCTAATGAGGATCACGTGCACTGTACAAACTCTTCAGCTCTTTCCTGTCCTATTTTGAATATGAGGTACTTTGAAGTGCAATCATTTCCAGGGGATATTTCTTCAATGATAATCTTTCAAACTACTATACCGTATTTGCCGGCGTAAAGGCCGCAGTATTTTTGGAAGAGAAAATATCAAAAAGTCGGGGTGCGGCCTATGCGGCGAAAGAGTAAAAAAAAATTAAAAAGTAAGTCAAAACCAACACGAATTTGGACATATGGGACTAGATCTACGAACGGTACAATAACTATACATTTCCACACATCTTACCGACAATTTTATTTTGCATTGTTGACATGAAGACGAAAATAAACTTCCAAAAAACAACATCTGCCGATAGATCTTGATCTAAGTTCGTGCCAATGCATTGCAAAAAAAAAAGAAGGGCCCGTTTAACGGAGCTGCCGCGAAGCATCTAGCACGCGAAGTCGCTATTTTGAATCCATTTCAATACACAAGAGAGAGGCGCAATGTATACATCACAGAAAACTCCATATGCTAGCATCAGTGCGGCATGGCCGAGCGGTCTAAGGCGCTGATTTTAGTCACATCAACACTTGAACGAAAAAGATCAAATCCTGACTTTGACAATTTAAATTTTTTTTTTTTTTTTTTAATGTCAAAATCGGGGGTGCGGCCTATACGGCGCTGCGGCCTTATCGCCGGCAAATACGGTATATAGATTTAAGAGCTCACAAATTTGGTTTCATCTTTACCAGAACTCGGCCTTCTCTTAATATAAAAAGAACAAGATCCCTCTTTGAATATAATGTATGACAACATGCCTACACCAAGACAGGCTACATATTGCATATATGCGAACCTGCAGGTAAAGAGGTGGGTAGTGGTATCAAAATGGTTTATACACAACAGTCATACATACATACCCTTGACAGCTGCAGTAATGCTGATGTCAAAGTTGAAAGGGTCATCATGCTGAAGGTAAGGAAGAGGTGTTGGATCCTGAATGGATATAAAAACAAATATCAGCAAAAGATTGAACATTATATAAAGATACATCAAAACCATTACCTGCATTTACTTGTATGTTGTAAAAGAGTTGAGTTACCGTTCTTTGAACCCTATATAGATATTACAAAACACATCCTGGTGTGTGTAACACAGCCATGGTCTTCTCCCAACTCCACGAATGGACACTTTTCATTCATTAGCTGTCATACTGCACAATTTGGCTACAATAAGTACTAAAACAGATTTTAAATCATTAACATGGAAAAAGGGCATCATTTTGTTGAAGCAAAAAGAGGGAAGAAACCATAATGTGTATATCAGTATGTCCATCATGCGATCTTCATCAGGAAGTAACTATTATGCCCATTCTGCTCCTTTATTTTTCTGTTTAAATTTTTTGAATATTTTTAATTTACTGGTATTCAAATATTATATCGCAGTGCTTGGTGTTCAATAGTTTTAAGATTTGCTTCCTAATAAAATATCAGCTTTTTTTTCCATCGATAACCAAATTCATGCCCATGAAACTAGACTTCGGAATTTGTTTCATTTATGGAAAGTAAAAACTTCTTTCTCTAAAAATTCTATTAGAAATACTCAACCCAACATTTGGAACACTATACCACAGGTTATACATTTATACAAGAATACTTTTACATTATATTTTTCTTCCCAATCCCTCTTTTCCACATTAAGTTATTTATTTTTTATGTATTTGCTAGTATCCAAAATATACAATTTATGCTCCACAACAATAACTTTAAAAAAAAGTCAGCTTAAGAGAGAGAGAGAGAGAGAGAGAGAGAGAGAGAGAGAGAAAGAGAGAGAGGGAGAGGGAGAGAGCAGGAGAGAGAGAGAGAGATAGAGAGCGATTGAGAGAGAGAGAGAGGGGGGGAGAGAGAGAGAGAGAGAGAGAGAATGTCTTTCTTTTGTGTACCTGAGCATTGTTGGCTACAAGAAATGGTTCTAAGGCGTCCATAGTCACGACCCAAGGAGACACTGTGGTTGCAAAGTTCTTGCCCAGGAAGGGACCCAAAGGAACATACTCCCACTTCTGAATATCTCTTGCTGAGGTCGAAAGGGAAAGCAGAAAAGGGTGTTTGAAAAAAGAAAGGAAACAAAACATGACATAATGGCATAATGGATCATGACTAATGCAATCTACTTCTCAATCACCAAGGCTTTGCAATTATTTGTAAAAAAAATACTTGGTCTAGAATCAAACCTAGACCAAGTATTTTCTTTTACAAAAATATAGTCCTCGGTGACTTTAACTCCAATATGCTGACTAAAAATACCCTTCAAATAAGGTGCATGAACTTTGTTCCACCTTTCTATTAACTCAGCTTATCCGAGAACCAACAAGAATAACTCCTTTCAGCAGTACTTTAATTGACGTTATTTGTGTTTCTAGTTCAATGCTATCCAATATAAAGCAAGCTGGAACAATTTCAAGTGGACTAAGTGACCACTCCCTAGTCTATTTGATCCTTGGACGTAACACCCCCAAAAGCTAAGCCCCAAATTTTTTCATTTAGATCGTTTAGGCATTTTGTCGTTGAAAACCTATGTAACATACAATGGAATGATCTATTATCGTCCGAGGAGGACGTAGAGTATTGGTGGGAGAAATTCAGTGAAGCATTCAAGGTATTAGGTGATAAATATGCTCCCCATGTTACAGTAAGAAAGAAACTGAGTGGGTCTCCCTGGATTACAAGTGAATACCTGGCTCTATCTAGGGATCGTGACTATTACAAAAGAAAGTTTGACAAACTTAAAAAAATCAGCAGAAGTAGGTCAGGAAATCAATGAACTTTGGGATAAATATAAATATCTCATAAATAAAGTAAATATCTTAAATAAAAAGCTGAAAAGGGACTTTTTTCGCAACAAAATTCAACAATGTGCAAACAAATTGCAAAATTTGTGGAATGTCCTGAAAAATTTACTCCCGAAGAAAAAGGTTTCAGTTAATCCGAATATTAACACAGGAACTCGTATGACTTCAGACAATATAGAAATTGCAAAGTCATTCAATGAATTGTTTGTTAGTGTTGGAAAACTACATTCTCCTCTTAATCAACAAAGTTTTAATTCCTTGAATACATTATCAAGGGTTGAATCAAAGTTTAAATTCATAAGCATAGACTCAGAGTTTGTAAAAAGAGAACTTGGGAAAATTGATGTTAACAAAGCTGTTGGTCTAGATGACTTACATCCAAGATTATTGAAAATCGCTGCCCTTTTTATAGCTGAACCACTTTCAATAATCTTTAACAAATCTTTAAGCTCAGGATGCTTCCCAAGTGATTTCAAAAGAGCCAAGATTATTCCAGTACCAAAAAGTAGTGAAACAAGTGACATTGGCAATTATAGGCCAATTTCTTTATTGTCCTGTCTGTCAAAGATACTTGAAAAGGCAGTCCATGCCCAGCTTTATGATTATCTTCAAGAATACAAACTGCTATCTCAGCGCCAATCGTGTTTTCGCCCAAAGCATTCAACTGCGACTTGTCTAATTGAAATAAACGATTACTTAACAATATTGATTGTGGTTTGATAACAGGGGCGATATTCCTTGATCTAAAAAAAGGTGTTTGATGTTATATCTCACAAAATATTGTTATAAAAAATGCCATATTATGGTATTAATTCTGTTGAATGAAATAGACTGGTTCTCTTCATACCTAATGAATAGGCAACAATGCGTCTCATTTCAAGGTGTCCAAAGCAATTTTCTACAGATTTACTCTGGTGTGCCCCAAGGGTCTATTTTGGGCCCACTCATTTTTTGCTTATTTCTTAATGATACTGTATGTGTAACTTTTGAACCAATGCCTACTGAAACATCTTTATCACTCCCTCATTCTTACGCATATAGATTACTGTTCAGTTGTTTGGGGCAAGTGCAAAAAGAAAGATTTAATCAAATTACAGAGGACGCAGAACAGATATACAAGATTAGTCCTTAATGCGGACTATCTAACCCCAAAAGACACCCTTTTAAGCAGTCTTCAATGGCAAAGTGTTGAAAATAGAATCAACTACCACTACTGCATTTTCGTCTACAAAATACTCAATAATCTAGCCACTTATTATTTAGAATCTTTTGCTTGTAGACGTCCAGTTTACTGTTACTCGTCATTCTACCTATGATAAATCCCATATTTTTCCCGAAACCCAAGACTGAATTAAAAAAATTATCTTTTTCTTTCGTCTCTCCAAGCATCTATATTAAACAATCTACTGACTCATATTTGAACGGCAACTTCACTCCAAATGTCAAAAAAACAAATTAAGTCACTACCTCCATCACTTTAATGTATGCACTGGTACCCAATGTTATATCAGGACTTTTACCATACAGTTAGTTTTGTTTGTTTGTAGTTGAGTAGTCTGTAGTACTTTTATTTCTTGCATTTTACCCATTTGATTTTATGTCTATTTTTATGGCATTTGTATTTGTATTTTTGGGGTCATTTTACTTTGTATCAATAATATCTTAAATGTTTAATATTTTAGGCCTTATGATCATTTTGATCTAGTTTTTAATTTGTTTTTTTATTTATTTGATATAATTTTCTCAATCTCTTATGGTATGTTGTTTATATAATGTCTTTGTTTTCTACAATGTATTCTATTTTGGGGGTAAATCTTTGTATGTATCTTTTGTATCTTTTGTTAAGCAGGCCTTTCTCACTGAAAAGACTACCCTGTTTTTAAATAAAACTGAATAAATAAATAAATAAATAATTCAAAGTATACCGGTTGGTTTTACCAACTAAGCCAGAAAGGAGGCAAAACATTATGGAGCCTCATACATTCTGTACAATATGATGCCTGAAAACCGTTATTAACAGAAGGTGACAAGACAAAAACCTGAAAAAATAGCATGACTGGCATCCCTGATAAATAATCTAAGGGAGCCGTCATCCATTGAAATTGTTTATAATACAAGGCAATTGCTCAATTGTGTCTCACCCACCTGTAACCAAATTACATTAATATTCCCAAAGATCATCCCTGGCTCAAATTTGGTTGCACTTTAAAAAAAAAAGTTATCTTTTACTGACAGTTGCCATGAGTATTTGGAAGCAAGTCTTTATTGGTTGCAAACTCAATTGGACACAAAGAGATTAATGGTTGCAAGGTTATCTGTGACAAGAGAGTCTTACATTTAAACTTTAATATCTGACCCAAATGACTTTTGACCATGGCATGTGACCCTTGTAAGCATCACAGCACCGAGGGTCCCCAGAGAACATCTCTGACCCAAGTTTGGTGAAAAGTGGATTAACGGCTGTGAAGTTATTTGTCACTAGTGTGTGATATGACCTCAAATGACCTTAGCATGCAAAATCTAATGAATTTCAATACAAATATTTGTTTGCATTTTTATATCTTCTCTTTTTTGAAGTAGATACAAACTGAAATTGAAAGGGTAACACATTTTACACTCTCCACATGCATATCATGCCAAAATGATTCCAACAAAACTTGTTTTAAAGAATCTACAAGAGTATGAATGATTTGTATCTTGTTTATTTTCCATTTTTCTAAAATAAAAGAAAAATGTGAAAAAGAAAACTTACCACTCCAATCATTCATCATGACCATACCAAAGATGTGTTCATGAGCACTGCCAACAGGGATGGGTTCACCTAGCTTGTTACCTGGTCCAACAAAGAATGCCTAAAACATTGAAAGAAAATCAATAATAAATTTAATAATGACAATAGAGCTAAGTGATATGAAGTTTCTGTAAGTGGTACAGCCATGTATTATCGCATCTACAAAGAGTTAGAATTATATGCCATGAACACTGTGTTTCTGTGATTTCTCAATCAGACACAGACATCCTTTTACCATAAGTGACCGCACAAATGTGGCCGCTGTAAAGGAGTGTCTTATTCAAAAGTTCTTTGCAGCTCTTCGTTATCGGAAAAGTCAAACAATCATACCATTTCAAGTTCAAAATCCATGAGCTTGCAAGCAGCAAATACTGGAGGTTTGTCTGTAAGCAAAAGAAAATATCAAAATATGTTTTATCACTTCACTGTATACGAAAAAAAATGCACGGATATACATTGTAGTCTGCTTATAGATATAAGAGAGTTGGCGATATTTGAAACTATGACTAAATACTCTTCTAGTGTAGATATCAATAAACAACATGAAGACCAGACAAGTATCGGGTGAGTTTCCTTTGTTCAACCTAATCTATGTTCTAGTCAACTTGGTTGGGTAATAGCACCAGTCCTGCTAGGTATCACACTGTTTCAAGGTTCACTAATTCAAACTTGTTTGTGTAGAGCCTTACCTTCTGGCTTAGACTGTCCACAAGGTCTACGGACTGGAGTACCAGAAATCACTACTGACGAAGCACGGCCGTGGTATGCTACAGGAAGATGCAACCTGGAAATATGAAAAGAGTCATCAAGAATTCCAACAATCATTAGATGAATGAGACCATGCTACCAATGTGGGTCTGCCCTACTGCTTTGGAATAACTAATACATTTTAATAATTCAAACAGTTAGCTCTGAAAGTGCTTTAATCAGGTATCAATTTATAATTTCTTTAAATTATTCTTTATCAACCAGGAGCTGTTCCCAAAATTTCACCCTATAAGTTATTCAGACCATTAAAGTCAGAGCCCAAACAGTCCCCAAAGTCTGTTGGATTTCACCCAATGTACTCCATAAGCCAAACTTTGTCAGTTGGAGGTAGTATGACTGGACATTACAAAACACAACAAAAATTCTGTCAAGATGGGTTGCCAGACAGCCCGTAAACCTTGGGGTCAGTTTTAATGCCAACGGTCCAAATTTTGTCAGAAGAAAAATATAAGCACTGATAAACAAGTCCATTAGGAAGGGGTGTAACACTCCCCTGAAATTAACACTGAAGCACCCTTAAAGAGAAGGTTGAGTTCTGGGAAGAGGTGAAAAATAATTTGTGAGCCTTATCAATGTTATTATGCAAGTGTGAAAGAACATCAGATAAAACATGTTCCCTGAAAAGCATGGCTCTTCAAATGCCTTCATATTCTAAATATGTTATGTAATATCGTTAAAAAAAAATTATACATCTTTCTGTGTACAGTGTTTGTAACTTTACCAAGACTTGGCCAAATTTGTTATCATTTTGATGATTCCAGAACCTTGCAATACTCACAAATACTTATATGCTAGATGATTAACCTTTTCTGGTCGATTCCCCACCGTTTCTTTCACAATTTAATGGCATGACCAGAACTCAACTTCATCTTTAAACCAAGTTTTGATGCCCCAAAACACTCTTGACTTTATACAGAAAAATTATTTTACATCCCAACCTTAAAATCTCCAAAAAAAATTCACCTATTTAATTTTTCACTTTTCCATAGGGTCTTTAAAATTACTATGGTGCAATCTTGAATGTTGTAACTGTCTTGAAGGTCAATTTTGTGGCAAATTGTGATTTAACTGATGATTTAATGAATTGTGAAAACTAGCTTTCTCAAAATAAAATGACCTTGTCAGGATTTTTTAAGCATGTCCATTGACCATCTTCACCTGTTTTGCTAGGTATCTGAGCTATATGGCTGCCATGCTGACGTTCAAAAATACCCACTGCTTTTAAGGATCGATACTTACCAGTTTGGTTGCAGGGCATTGTCTGGTCCTCTGAACATGGTACCAGTGTTTGTAGCATGGTATTTAGAAGAGAAGAAATCAGTGTAGTCTCCAATAGATGCAGGAACATGCATTGCAGCGCTACTCTGGGGAACAAATGCTCTGAAAGAAATGAAAAGAAATTCCTCTTCTTAATAAAAAATCCATTAACTCGTTCATAAAAAGGTCATTTGTCAAATCAATAAAGGATCAATGCATGCTGAAATTTTGTTTGTTTTAATGCTTCTTGTCTTATATCATTTGATAAGATTCTCCTACATTTTAAACAAAAATATAATATTATTCAAAAGAAGAGACAAGCTGAAAGGGGAATTAATAAGAAAGAGGGTTGAGGAACTAGGACTCTTATGTTATTTTTGGCCTTGGGATTAATGGTGGGTATCGTATGTAGCAGTGTTTTAACTCATTCTTTTGGATCTATATAACAATCAACTTGAACACACAATCTCTTCCAACATGAATTTGATGAGTTTCTACCTTTCCCTGAGATCAGCATTATCTCTGAGAGTAGGTTCATCAGCTGCAAGAAGCCGTTGAAGAGTAGCTCTAGCTTCCTTCCAGGCAGGTCTTCCAAGTGCCATGAACTTGTTCAGAGTTTCCTGAATAAAAAATTTGTAAACAACATTTCTTTAACCCTTTGCATGATTTGGGAGCCTATCATGCCTACAGTAGAATCATTTGAGTAAATTCCTAGCAATACAAAATCACATTTTCAGAGTATTTCAAATTAAAAAAAGAAAGAAAAGAGTATCATAGGGGTTTTAATAAGAATGTACAAATTAAAGATAAAGACCAGTTCTGGTCATGCGATTGCATTGTGAAAGAAACATCGTGGAATCAATCAGAAAAGGTTCATCATCTAGCATACAAGTATTGGTGTGTACTACAAGGTTCTGGAATCATCAAAATAATAAGAAATTTGGCCCAGTCTTGGTATAGTATAGTTACAAGCACTGTACACAGAAAGATGTATATGGGACTACGCGACACGTGCGCAGTATCTATCAGGTCCAAATAAATCAATTAGTAGGCGGTTCCTCTGCAAAATTTGTGTCATCACGTATTAGTCAAAACATATTCTTTCACATGATTGGTAATAAATAAGAGCTTCCATTTCATTTTTTGAGATGGGGACGTTTCCAAAACTGGTCTTTACCTTTAATGCACTATGAATATGACTGACAAAGAAAGCGAACAAAATATACAGTTCCTCAGGTAGACAAAGGAACATCCCTTCACTGCTATTATGTACAAATGTGTGGAACAGGTGTCACATGCATATTCACTTTTTACATAATAGCAGTGAAGGGATGTTCCTTTGTCTACCTGAGGAACTGTATATTTTGTCCGCTTTCTTTGTCAGTCATGTTCATAGTGATGGTTCAATAAACTGATATGAGGTACTTTCAGAAGAGTTTAGTTTACTATTGGCCATTCATCAAAGTGATACATAAATTGTACTATAAATACATGTAGCTTTATTATGGAAAGACTAAAAAATTCAATATTTAAACAGTTTGATTAGTTGAGACAGTATCTCAAATGTTATGGATTACTTACTGTACTTCATACATGTAGTTGATATCATATCATTGGTTTTTATAGATATTTAATTATTTATCAAACTGTATATTTTTTATTTTAAAAATAGAAAATTCTCTAGAAATGTCATTCCGTAATGCTTGGAAATTACCAAAAGTGATAAACCTGGGCTGAGATTCCTTTTATCCCCAACAATCACAGACAGTTAAATACAAAGATTGTTCCCATGAGATACATTTCATACTCAATCCCAACAATCAAACAAATTTAGGACATTCCCAATGCGGCTCTTAAAAGTTCATTTGAAATAATTGATGGTAAAAAACTGAAAGAATTTGAACGTAACAAGGTGACAGTGTCAGGATATGAATTACGATTTGTGTGGATCACCCCTGATTGTATGAAGAACTGAATGTTTACCATCTTTCAATATTTGTCAATACTTCATAACATTTATCACATTACATGGTTACCTAATCTGTATAACTACATGTACATGTTGATTTGTATCTTTAAATGTTACCTGCCCTGCATGGACCATTAGCAAGTCAAAGTCCTAGGATTTTCTTATTATTTAATATACAAACCTGTACATACAGTTTGTATCAAAATTGTTTTATGCCATGTTTGTATGCCTACCAATGCCTACCAACAAAAAAAGATATTGTATTGTATTATATTAGCAATGAATTACCAAAATAGGTTTGCATTATGTGAAATTGAAAACAGTAGACTACATGTATGTCACAAAGGAAGCATGAAGAAATATAAAATAAAATGTTTGAATCCCCAGGCAAACCAACTATCATATCAACAGGAAGTAGGTACCAGGCAGAATTAACAAAAAGTCACATGGTATGACTAAGTTCTTCTAGTTACATTAAACTTTAGGTATCGCTTACTAAAATACATGAGGGTAGTTCTTCTTATAATGCAAGGTAGTTTGGTGTGTGCATTCATGCATCTGCTGGTACATCGTGTCCTATAAAAAAAATCAGTATTAATTAACAAACATCCCACAAAGAAAGTAAGCGTGGAAATGCTTTCTGAGTGACCAAAAATTAACCATTCACAGGACAGCGTCGGATCCAGAATTTTCCAGAAGAGAGGTGGGGGCAAAGACAAGGGTGCAAAGCACAATGCAACAAAAGTGTAAACATGAGTCCTTCTGGGTGGGGTTTAGGGGCAGCGAAGACCCCGGACGCTCTAGAGTTTTAGCAATTCAGAACCTTCACAATTAAACTGTATTGAACGATAACAAATCCAGCCCTTGACATTTGAATTGCACTGCCACAACTGGTAAATTTTGAAGGAAATCATTTCTCTCTCTCTCACACACTCTCTCCTAAGGACAAATTTATAGAACAAAGGGTTGTCTTGGGGTCCAGCAGAAGAGCTTTTGCTGGGGATCTAGGGGTCGGGCCTCCTGAAATTCTTGAATTTTTAACCAACGAGAAAGTTAAAAGTCGCCTTCACAAGCGATAGAAATTGTAATTTCTTCCTCGAAAGTCACATTACCCCTATCATTCGTCTACAATCTTTGTAGGGACAACTCAAGCCAACTCATTGGAAATGCAATAGATCTGTATGAGTAAACTTACGTTTCATTTTCTTCCAATTTTTCCTTCTTTTTCTCTCCTTTTCAGGGACGATAGTGAGCACTAAAATAAAAGAGGTTTTTTTTTTCTTCCCCCTAGCCTCAACCCCCTTCAGTAAAAAAAAAAAAGGAAGAAGAGGATTTGGGGGGGGGGGGGGAATGGCATCTAACAACATTCTCCTCCTTTTTGAGTAAGAAAAATTAGGAAATAATAGGGAAAAATAAAGAAAATAAGGGAAGAATAGAGAAAATAAGGGAAAAAAATCTGGAAGAAAAAACAACAAAAATCGGGAAAGTGATTTAAATCAGGTTTTTATCAGGCCTGCTTTTCCTCTCTTATACATTCATTTCTCTTTCTTTTCTCCTTTTTCTCCTGTTACTCCATTTTACCCATTTCTGTTTTTTTAGGCCGTCACAAAAAAGGAGGACTGCACCTCCTCCAATCCCCCCCCCCCCCCTCCTTGATACCAAATTATATGTTTATGAGGGTATTAGGCATAACAGCTTAAAGTGAGGTTTGATTTTCATCCTTTTAAATACCTTGCGGACCTGTTACTCATGAGTAGCAATTTAAAGAAACAAATTCCTTCTCTAGATCTCTCTCTTTCTCCTTTTGATGTTTATTCTTTTCTCCTTTTTTGGTAATGTCACTCTCTTTTTTAGGCTGCCAAGGGGGGAGGGGGGAGCAGCCGAATCGGCCCTTTCCCCTTGATCCGCCACTGCAGGATACTGCACCAGTTCAGAAGCAGTTGTTTTCATGTGAATCCTTATCCAACTTTATCCAACTGTCTTTTTAGAAATGCATTATTACAATTTACAAGCAGTACATTTATCACATGTTTCTAGAAAACATGCTTTACCCTAAAAGATTGCCTAATGTATAGAAAGCCAAAGGTCAATTTATACAAAGAGATACAGTCTATTGTCTCTCTTTTATCTCCCTCTCTCTCTCTCTCTCTCTCTCTCTCTCTCTCTCTCTCTCTCTCTCTCTCTCTCTGGTTGCAATAGGGTTTTCTCTAATCGACCCTGTAGCTGGTAAAAAGATCGGGGGCCGATCACTGCCGATTTTACATAAATCTTATGATAAATTCTGATCGCCAATCAATGAAAACTGATCAAAAGATTGAATGACAATGAAGAACAAAAAATGTGTGCCCACAAAAAGGGCTGAAAAGTTTTGGGCTTTCAAAAACTAAAAACATGCATACCGTAGCTGGGATTATTTTGTCATTTGGAGTTGTGGTAACCCAAGTTTGTTGATATTTAGTGCCTTTTCATTTATTTATTTCTGATATTAGAATTTTAATAAAGATTAGTCTAATAGGAGAGACAAAACATATGAGCCGCCATTTGGGATTATAATGACAATGGAGAAAAAAATTGTGCCTACAAAAAAAAAGGCTTAGATTTTGGGCAAGAATTGGGCAATAAAATACTAAATAACATATGGATTATTTTGTCATTTGGAGTTGTTGTAGACCATGTTTGTTGATGTTTTAGTGCCTTTTCAAGTTTTCATGCCTCTGAAATTTAAATTACGTTAACTCTAATGAGAGTCTCTGCAGGGTATGCATGTGCTCCTATTATTACCTATATTCAACAAATTTTGTGGATGATTTCATTCCATTTTTTGTGATAGTAAATGCTAGTTCCTATAGACTGTGACATCATCTTGTAAAGCTCAACAAACTATTAAATATGCTATTAATTTATGGTAATGTAATGTTGAGTGGGGAAATACACATGTAGCAAAATTACGCAGCTTATATACTTTTATAAAAAGGTAGGAGTATGCACAGTACATGTACTAAGTCAAAGTTACCTCACACAGTCTAAATCATTATTTCAAGAACTGAACATTAACATTTTTCAACTTATTTATTATTTCTGTGCAATATTGCTTTTCAAACATAAAATGACTAGTTTTATTCAAATTCTATATGCTAATCTCGAACAGTTCAATATATCATTTATGGGCTGTTGATGGAAACTATTGTTTCTTTCACTTTCAGATACAAAGGAATTGTTATATAGAATTCCCTACTTAATGAAATCACATATGTTTTTTGTAATAGTTTTTAAGAGGAAATTTAAAAATAATTCTAATTCTTAATTTTCATTCTAAAAGTTAAGTTTTTTTCCTTTATTCAGGGTTGTGGTATTCCTCTCCCCACCCCTACCCCTTATATCTTATTCTTTGTTTCATTAGTTATCTTTTAAATGGTTTTGTTTTACATATATATTCCAAATGTTTAAACTTTAAATATCCTTTCCTCTTGCATTAGACTCTAAGAGCACTTCCCACTTTACTACATAAGGGGATCGCCTTGGTCTTTCATGGTACCCTTGATTATTTGCATCAGCTCTGTATTTCTGTTTATCAGATTGTTAAGGAATGACTTGTACTGTATGTGTATATGCTTTTAATGGATTTTAAAAAATTGAACTTGAACTTGAACTTAAATGAAACCTCCTAGGTGAACACACCTTATGTTCTCCTGTACCCTGTACCTAGCTTTTGGTAAAGAAATTACATTGTCTGTTTACCTCAGTGAACACATCGTTGCACTCTGACAGGATGGCTCCATTAAATAGATCCTTGATCTGAGAGAGGTCTAGTATCACAGCTCCAATTGCAACACCAATCCTTTGTTTGCTCTGCAGACAAAATAAGACAGAAAAAAAAAACATATTAATAGTTCATTCTAAAAGCACATCTCTGGAAGTGAAACCATTCATTCCTAATTTAATACATAATTTAACACTACAGTATTGAATCTGAACATCAAGCTTCCAAATTCATGAATTTGTCGCGTATCATTGTTTTGTGAAACAGGTTCCTGACGAGATCCAGTGGTCACAAACAAAAATATGACTGTCTTCCGGGGGCCGTTTCTCGAAACCGTCATAACTACAAGATCAACGACATCTCGCCACTGTCACGCAACTTGTCAGCTAAGTGTTTCACGAAGCCGTCTTTGCCAAGATGAGCGACAACTTCCGCGACAAACGAGTTGTCACTGCTCCGAACCCGTCATATCTTTTTAATTGCTGTAAAGCGCCATCACAAGTCAGTTTGTTGCCATTCCATGGGCCGCAAAATGTACGATTAGTTTCACTATCATTTTGAGAAAAATATAGACGAGTTCGGTACGTAATTCTCTGGGATGCGAAATGCAAATGTACAAAAGTGAGAATACAAATTATACAGAAACTTTAAAAAGCTGAATTTAAACATTAAATCACAAATCATTAAACTATAACATATAAATAAGAGAGATAAGAATGTTACACACCGTTTTCCATAGTCGATTCATAGTCTTTCTTAGGATACCATTGTACCTCTGGGGCCTATGTGCATTATTATTCCCTCTCTAATTACTTCTTTCAAATTATATTTTCAATATCAAATCAATTATATAACGAGTATTACGAGTCTCTAGAATAAAAACTGGCTGAGAAAAGGTATTTTGCCTAAAATTCCTCGTCACAATAAACAAAAAAAGTATGTATTGATAAACTATCACATTAGTGACATTACGGTATCCTTCAACTACCTTTTGAGTGGATTGTCGAGAAAAAAAAACTCACCGGTTTTTCTTCAATTTAAGAATCTCTACAGAAATATGCAAATCGTTTGATGATCTACATTTGATAATGACACTATTTGTTATTTATTTTAGGAGAATTAATATGTATATGTTTCTTTTTGAACAATTTTAGCCCCAAAACTTGTTTTGGGTTATTCGTGATAAATCAAATGGATCGTGACAAAGACTATGTTCTTGAGCTGCTAGTATCGCGATATATCGATATCATGTCTGTCATGGCTTTGTGAAACGGTTTATCCACTTCATGACATCTCCGTAGGTCGCCGACAAAGATATGACTGTCATGGAGTTGGTTTCGAGAAACGGCCCCCCGGTCTCCAGGCATCTTGAAGTTGATCTTCACACAATTAATAGACCGGTTTACTAACATAATTCAAATTTATGGATGTTTCTTTCTTGGGGACCTAGTGACAAGATATTCCACTAAAAGTGTTATGGAGCCTGTGATTAATGGACTACATTATTACATGCATGTGAAGATATATTGACTGCTATGAGAGGCATTTTGGTAAAGTTAGCGAGCGTTATAATGAATTACTCACATGAATTTAATGAGGATCTCAGATTCTCAGATTACATTTGCTAACTTCACACAAGCGCGCCCACACCCCACCGTCGGTACGCTATATGGTATGCAATTGTATTGTGCAGTGGTTTGCTGTGAAACCTGAAGTCTTCTTTAGGAAAAATATTCCAAAAGGATAGGAAAATTGACACGAAGCAGGTAAGAAACATAACAAATTTTAAATCATGACCAATATTTGAACAATTGAGGAAGATTTAGTTGATTTTTGGTATGTTTTATTACTAATATTACTAGGTCAAAGTCTGGATACAATTGAACTCCAGGGAGCTCCACCACCGAAGGCTTCGGAAGAGTCTTTTTTAGGACCAGCCACCAGGATCAGGATAAAGGCAGGAATTCCCACTGAAAATGAAGACTTCTTCAAATGCCCAGAAGGCCACAGGAGTCAAAAAACATTGTAGAGGTCTAGAAAATGCAAAATTATAATTTCTACAATTACTAGGTCTAGACTAAGCCTGGCCTAGACTAGACTAGGCTACTTCAAATTCTTTACATTTTTAAAAAATGTGACCCAACCCGCTGTTAAGCTGTTTGAAATGAATCATTTTCCTATAGCCAGTATAGATCTAGGTCTACTGTGCAGAATGCAAGCTCTCTCTGCAGTTCCGACATCTTCGGCGGCGGAGCACCCGGCTCCCTGGATCGAAGTTAGCTGATATTTTCAATAAGCGCTATAACTTACGTTAGATGCAGTCGAAAACACTCCATACGGTAAATTCTGAATGGGAAAGTTACATTCCGGACCGTACTCGATGAAAGATTTCGACATGATTGAGCCAGAAGATATCCACTCCACTTTAAAGTGCTTTTCCAAGTTTCGATTTCCTAATTAAATTGATGTAGCTCAGCTCAGCTCCTTCTTTATGCCTAGATCTAGTATACACACAGTACATACAAGTACACTATTTTACAGTAGCTATATACGTACACGTGGGTATGGGGGTTCGGACGTACGCGCGATCGACCGGTATTAAACTAGCCAACAATAAGCCAGCGCACAACATTAACAAGCCTGCCACCACACATCGGATACACGGTTACGAGAGAGAAAGGAAATAAATCGCTCAGCTCAGGCATGGTCAAGATTCAAGATTCAAGATTTGTTTATTTCTTTCCACTTGCATAAAAAAACATTTCATTCAGTAACAGTAGTAACAAGTTCATCGTAAACTAGCATAAAAACATTAACAATGAAACAGTTATAAAGACTTTAACAAATGTGGAAAAAGAGGTGGTCTGTTAAAAAAGCACAGCTTGTTAAAACACAGATCACCTTTACAGAAACAACATTTTTTTTAAAAGAAGTAGGTTATATTACAGGGGGAGGGGGACTAATACTAATCTAGTTACCTATACAGACTATAAATAAATATCAGATCTACCACTAATTTACAAAATATGGTAGACTAAAAAAGAAAACAGAATAAAGATAATGGAAAAGTAAAGAAATAGGGGAAGGAGGATAATGTACAACACGGGGGGGGGGGGGACAATGCTATTCCAGTTACCTATATTGAATACTAATAAAAATCATATCTATTCACTGTAGGTGTACAGTAGATGAAATTTCAGCTTACGTTTGAAGACAGAAGAGTCAAGATCCACTCGAATGTTTCAAAACCATGGACCCTACCAAAAAGGGTCCATGGTGGAACGCTTTGGCGGACAAGTCGTATATGTTGTATATACTCCAGGCGCGTAGCCATGGGTGGGGGGGGGGGGGTGGGCGGTGGGGGCAGTCGCCCTCCCCCCCCCAAAAAAAAAAACGCCGCCCCCCCCCCCAAAAAAAAAGAGAAGAAAGGAAGAAAAGGGATTAAGAGTCGAAAACGGTCCTACGAATCGAATCGTCTTCTTTCTCGAATACTTTATGAAACGTCAAAGCTTCCGCGCTTCGTGCACCCGCTTCCGCATGCGGGAGCGGGGAAACTGAATTCAGACAAGGATTTAGAGTCGAGAACTGTAAACGAATCGTCTTCTTTCTCTAAATATTTAATGAAACATCAGAGCTTCCGTGCTACGCGCGGAGGAAGTGGAACTATTCAAACAAGGATTAAGAGTCAAGGACGATGCAACGTTTCGCCTTCTTTCTCTAATGAAACGTCAAAAGCCAAACTGAATTTAGATAAGGATTAAGAGTCGAGGACGGTCCAACGAATCATCTTCTTTCTCCAATATTGTAATAAAACGTCAAAGCTCCCTCCCTGCACCCATGCACCCCCTCGGGAGCGCGCTACGGGCGCTCTGTAAGTGATTCGCACGCTTCGCGTGGTCACCAAAGACGTTAAATATAGGCCCTATATTGTGCTCACTACCGCCCTCTGAAATGAAATCCTGGCTACGCGCTTGATATACTCTACGGTTTTATGAACCCTAGAATCGGGCTCCAAGTTGAAATTTTGGGAGATGAATTGCTTGAAAACGGGTAAGGCGTTACTGGAAAACCTATGGTGGTAGGTTTAATAGTGGGAGGATCATCATTCCCATTAACCCCAAGGTAATTGTACCACTTTAATCATCATTGGGTTAATGATCGAGGGGGCATCCTTCCAATATCCCACCATTATTTTTTCAGGAATAATCTTATAAACTAGTAGTGTCATTTTCAAGTAATCACTTTCCAAAATTTCTAAAATAATATTTTAGGTTAATTGAAATAAAGTAAGGAATTCAAAAAGTGACGGGCTAGTAAAACTAGACCTCTGGTCCCACTTAAAAGGTAAAGACCAGTTATGGTCATGCGATTGCATTGTGAAAGAAACGTTTTGGAATCGATCAGAAAAGGTTGATCATCTAGCATCTAGCATCTGCAAGGTTCTGGAATCATCAAAATGATAAGAAATTTGGCCCATTCTTCGTAAAGTTACAAGCACTATACACAGAAAGATGTATATGGGACTACCCTATATCTCTCACAGACCATGAGAGAAACAAATTTACCAAATATATGAATTAGTAGGCGGTTTCCCGGCAAATTTTTTATCATCATGTATTAGTCAAAACATATTCTTTCACAGTCATTATTGGTAATGAGAGCTTCCATTTCATTTTTTGAAATTGGGGCGTTTCCAATACTGGTCTTTACCTTTAACCACCGTGAGATGACCCCCCCCCTCCTCAAATCTACCTTTTCCAGCAATCATTTCCCCCAATTTAGGCTGGATCGAGGCCCGGGGGCGGGGGGGGGGGGGTACTCACATATTGGGACATACGGGGGTGTGCCGCTCTAACGGGTGACTTTTTCACACACAATTTTGAAACATGGCTCTTTTTTCGAGTAAAATGTGCTTAGTTTAGTGTGTAACAAATGACGCCTGGCTGGAATGCTCCCCAGGGAGTGGAGAATGTGCATACATTGTGTGCGGATATAAGCCTGAATCCGATGACCGGGGTAATAATATATAATCTGTAAAGCGCTTTGAGAGGGCCTGCGGTCCTCAAAAAGCGCTATATAAGAACGAGCTATAAAGGTGTTCATCCACCCCCCTTGGCAAACAGATGGGTGTTTAAATTTAGAATCTTAAAGACACCATTGAACTGTGTTTTACCTATGTCTCCCCCCGCCCCCTGAAAAAAAAGCTTTATAATGTTTTTGTTTGGGTTGCTCGGGGGGGGGGGGGGGGGGGTGGGGTGGATGTTAAGGGAAAACCTCCCCCCCAAAAAAAAAAAAAAAAAAAAAAAAAAAAAAAATCCCAATTTCATATAGCCTAAATCCCATTTCACAGCCTTTCAAAGAGCACATATTTTATTTTGTTTGTGTCTCAAAATGTGCACATTTGGCCTATCGATATTTCGTTTCGTTGGGGTGGGGGTAAGGTCAGCTTTTTGGGTCACCCATTACCACAATTTAATTTTTTTTATTTTTTTTTTATTTTTATTTTTTTTTAATTAAAAAAAAAACAAAAGGGGGGGGGGAGGTTATACTCCAAAACACACTCATAACAAAATGTAAAGGGGGTTTCAACCCCCACCCCCCCAACCCCCCTGCGTACGCGCCTGCACCTACACCCTTTTAAAGTGGAATATTTATTCGCTTTGGAATGGTGATTGTTTAGTTAAAATGTAATACGATAGTTTAAAATCATATCTAATCTCTTAGGCCTACTCCTTTCACCGTTATACTGTCATCGTAATTATTTGAATGTATAATTATTGTTCTCATAAAGCTTAAAGGTATTACAAAGTTTTGGTATGGGGTCATGAATTTGGTTCAAATTATGAACATAGGCCTATTGGAAACATAATATGCGATCCTACAATATTCAGTGATCGTTGTCGCGGTTGAAATCGAGTCTAAAGTGATGAAATCGTAAATAATAAACTCTTTTCGGTGTATAGCTCCCTCTCAAGGTCAAGATTTAGCTATGAAACAATGAATGTTTCTTGACTAAAATCGACCGATTGGCTATTCCCGTTTGGAAATTATATACCACAACTATTATTCTGAGATTTTCATGGTCGCAGCTACCATTATATGGCCGTATAGACGCTATTTGAAAATTATCGAAATTTACCGGGAGCACCTGTAAATTTTGATATTCAATTTTTCTCGAAAGCAGAAGTGTTTTAGGGGCTACATTTTCTAATGCTTATAATACATCCACAGGGGCATCCAAATATTTCAAAATTGTAAAGAATCAATATCCAGCCAATTTTCAACATTTCCCAAAACTCTATGATGATTATATTGAATAGCAGTGGAGAGATATTTTTAATCATTGAAGAAACAGTCAATGAAAAGTCGTAGTAGGGTTGACTTGCTAATTTATTCTATGTCAACTAATTCCATCACACTTGCTCCGTGAAAACTGTATGAACAAAACATGATAAAGAAAAAGAACAGATTATAAGTAATTGTTCATACAGGCATTTTCGAATACATGTGTATAAATAATATCATCAGTTCGCCTATTAAATGCAGTGATTAATAACAAATGAATTTCTTCTCTTTGTCTCTTATCATTTGTGTATATGCAATTATCTATAAACAATACCTTCACTCAAGTCACGTGACCAATATTCGTGGTAGATAGTTTGAATCACAAAGACTTATTAGCATAACGCATATCAATGACTGCGTCCTTCTTATAGCGGACACGTCATTCGTATCGTTAATATCGTATACCTATTTACGTGCATACAATTAACATTGCCTTACGTAGCACCCTAGCTTACACTCTATATCGTATATATCGTATACCTGTTTTACGTGCATCTAATTTGCATATATATAACGTCCACTACAGCCGTATACGGTATCATACGTGTCCGTGCATACACTAATACTACACACACCATTCATTATCACTTAAGCATATTAGATTACATTCATATCATCATTTCTCATTATTTATACTATTTATACTCGTTATACATTAATATATCGAATTAACGAACCTTCTTGCCTCCTTATTGTTGCAAACGGGTTGGCTTCGTATCAATAACAGGTGTAATTTAGGACAAGATTTCGGTGCGAACATCCAATTCGTTGCTACTGCTATGTCGGAATTAGGAAAGCGTAGATGGCGCTATTTCAGCCCATGACGTAAGTCAGAATACTCCTTTTTGTCAGATAAACTAACTCTCATAAACGATCACATTAACATGGCTCCTTTAAATTAATAATTAATTTACCCCTTTTTAGCTTCATAGAAATGACTTGGATTATTTGTTCCTTATCAACATTAATAGTTCAAAATATATCAATATATGTATACATATAGATCTACATCTCAAAATTTCAATTTCTACTTATCTTGAAACGTACATGATCAATTGCGCATGCAGGAAAACAAATCTTTATTCAAGATTTACAGTTCAAATTGTATCGTGAGATTACTTCATCTCTAGTACAGAGCTTGTACCAAGTATCTTATTACAGCATCTGAGTTAAATTAAATTTAACCGCGAGTCTCAAACACTCAGACCTTGCAACTCACCATTTATGACTAGCAATTAGCTGTATTTGCAAGTACTGGATTTAGAAATCGAGAAAATAACCTGGATCAACTCTCAGTTCAAATACTCTGCATGAATTTACGTTGCAAAAGGGGGGTTTCAATTCAGGTTCACATCTAATGCTCATTCATGTATACAATACATACAAGCATAATGATGAAATTGAACTGAAATACCCTTTAAATACATTCTTATAAGTGCAATCACATTGTAATTTTTTGCAAGGTAATTAATGCGATAAAATGAGGTATATCAACTTAATTTCCGTTTTCTACAAATATAGTTGTCATATGCTCGATCTTCCAATTTGATTAGATTACATTTTTTCAAACAGAGAACAAAAAACAAACAGCAATAAAGGTCATTACAGCTCATTCGGAAATGTCGTCAATCCACAAAAAGAGTTCTTGTAGTTGTTCAATCAGATCAATTAGTTCAAGAGTTTACTCAGTTCAATTAGACTTCATTTCAGCTGATGTGCGTCTGTAGTTACAGTTCCAGCATAGTCTTTGTTACAGGCCAATTACAGATATTCTTGGTTCTAAAACTTCAATTAAATTATTTGACTAGTCTTATTCTAGACTTTCAGATTTTGCGGGTAATTCGAATTTTGGATAGTCTTATGTTCAGACTTCTATATTTACTTAAATCTATCAAAACCTATTTGTGAGGGATATTAATTACCTTACAGTATTCAAGGCTCCTTGGTCGGGAATCCGTCCTGGTCTTCACGCGGAAGCAGCAAAACCAGTTTGTGTATCGGACGCTCTAGTTCTTTCACAGGTCCTTTACGCTTACCGCTGTCGTCAAGTTCGGAGTCACCCTTTACGAGCTTCACTTTACGAATGAGTCCATCGGTAGAAGGAAAGACCTCGCTTATCCTTGCTAGGGACCATTGATTTCGTGGCAAGTTCTCGTCTTTCATGATGACGATATCCCCAATCTTAGCATCCCGTCGGGGCCGAGTCCATTTCTGGCGTGTCTGTAAGTTCTGGAGAAACTCCTTTCTCCAACGATCCCAGAACTCGTTGATCAGATGTTGTACCCTCCTCCAACGCTTTCTGGAGTACAAATCAGCGTCCTGAAAATTGCCTGGTGGAGGAAGTAAGACTTTCGACTTCATGGTTATGAGATGATTTGGCGTAAGAGGAGCCAAATATGTTGGGTCGTTCAGGTCAGTCACAGTCAGCGGCCTGCTATTGACAATTGCAGCCGCTTCATACATCAGTGTTCTCAGTGATTCATCATTGAGTTGTCTACTCGATTGATACAGCAAAGTTTCAAGCACTCTCCTGGCAGATCTTATTTGGCGCTCCCATACTCCACCCATATGGCTTGCCGCGGGGACGTTGAAAGTGAACTGTACGTAGTCACATCCTTCTTTCATTAGAGTGCCTTTGACATGTTCGTGATTCATTTCTGACCACGCTTTCCTTAACTCTGCTTCTGCGCCAACGAAGTTCGTTCCCCTGTCGCATCTCAGTTGACGTATTGGACCCCTCAGAGCAGCAAAGCGACGATATCCCTGAATGAATGAGTCTGTAGTCAGACTATTGAGTGTCTCAATATGCACGGCTCTCGAAGGCATGCATGTGAAGAGGAGTCCATATCGCTTCATCTCCTTTCTACCTTCCTTTATCACCCATGGGCCAAAGCAGTCGATGCCACAGTAAGTGAAAGGTGCTGCAGGTAACACACGGTCAGACGGTAGATCAGACATCTTCTGTAATTGTGCGGGACTACGTAGCCTATTGCATATGACACATTTTCGTATGAAATTGGCCACTCGATTACTGCTTCCAAGAACCCAAAATCCATTCTCTCTTATCTGGTTCAATGTCATGCCTCTTCCTTGATGAGCAGTCAACTCATGACAGTGACGTATCACAAGGTCCGTTACGTGGCTTCTTTGTGGGAGAATCAGGGGATGCTTTCTGTCATATGAGTCGTCTCCCCTTCGAATTCTTCCTCCAACTCTTAGAATTCCCTTTTTATCCAGGAAAGTGTCAAGTCCATGGAGACGACTTTCTTTCTTTATTTGACGTCTTCTCTGCCTGTCATTCAGATCCTGTTTCCTCTGGATTGACTTCAGGATTTCTATTTCTTCCCCAAAGGCTTCACTCTGGACGTGTCTCAGTATCTCAGTTTCTGCCTGTTGTAGATTCTGCACCGAGACTTTGCCTTGGGAAGTTGAGTCATCATTTGCCTGTCTTGTACGTTTTCTTTGACAACGTTGTTTCAGTCTTGTGATGAACAGCAGACAATAAGCCATCGCCCTCTTTGCTCTATACCATGTCGGGAATCGGTCTAGGCGACTCAGATCAAACTTGGAGTCACCCATTACAGTCGCGTTCACCATAGACTTCTTCACCTCGGGGTCACCTGGTGAAACCTCGAATTCCTCCTGATCATCAGCGCGAGGAACCGTCTCTTCCCATAGAAAATCTGGGCCAGTGAACCAGTTTGAAGTGATGAGTTGGTCAACGGTAAACCCTCTGGAAGCTCCATCTGCTGGATTGTCCTGTGTTCGAACGTGCTTCCACTGCGATGATTCTGAGTGTTGTCTGATCTCACAGATCCTATTTGCTACGAACACATGGAACCGCTTCGATTCATTGTTTATGTATCCAAGTACCACATTGCTGTCTGTCCAGTAGATATGCTCAATGTCCTCCAAGGCTAACTCTCGCTGAAGAAATGTGCTCACCCTAATGGAAACAACGGCAGCTGATAGTTCCAAACGGGGTATTGTTACTGCCTTGAGCGGGGCAATCCTGGACTTTGCCATCACCAGGATACAGTGGACTCTTCCCTCTCCATTCTTAATTCTCATGTATGAGCATTGGCCGTATCCCTCGGAACTAGCATCGGAGAAGTGGTGCATCTGCATGGTCGTAACCTCACCGAAGTCTGCAGGTTTGTAGCATCTCTGTATTGATAGGGAGTCAAGATTATGCAGATCAGTTGTCCATTTCTCCCATCTTTCTCTGAGATGATCTGGCAGGGGGTCGTCCCAATCAGCAGACATCTTACACAGCTCTTGCAGAATCTGCTTACCAGGTAAGACAATCGGGGCTAGTAATCCCATAGGGTCATAGATCGACATCACGGTTGACAGTATTCCGCGCCTGGTTAGAGGTCTGTCATCGAGTGTGACTCTGAATTGGAACGTGTCAGATTCCACACACCATTGCACCCCAAGTGCCTTCTGCAAAGGAAGCTTATCCTGTAGGAGATTAGTCTTGGTAGTGCCCTTTGCTCTATCCTCTTCCGGAACTGTTTCCAGCACTTCTTGGGTGTTTGAGATGAATTTGTGCAAGTGGAGGCCTCCTTTCTTGCACATCTCTCTGGTTCTCGAGATCAGATTCTTGGCCTCTTCTTTGGTAGGAACAGATATTAGCCCATCGTCCACGTAGAAGTTATGATGTACAAAGTTCTTTACATCCTCTCCAAATTCAATAGCATGGTCGCTGGCAATCTGTTTCAAACAAAAGTTTGAGCATCCTGGAGACGACGTCGCCCCAAACAAATGGACAGTCATTCTTAGCTCATGGGGCTGTTGCAGAAAGTCTCCATCCTTCCACCACAAATACCGTAGGTATTTCCTATGATCTTCCTTCACCTTGAATTGGTAGAACATCTCACGTATATCGCAACAAAATGCGATTGGTTCCAGTCTGAACCTGCAAAGTACTCCCACTAGTGTGTTAGTCAGATCTGGTCCAGAAAGAAGCTGCTTGTTGAGAGATTCCTTTCCAAATTCTGCACTGCAATCAAACACAACTCGTAACTTGTTGGGTTGTACTACCCCATGATGGGGAATGTACCATGCTTGGCCGTTCTGCTTGTCATATTCTGGTACACTTTCAGCATATCCTTTCTCCAAGAGAGCATCCATCTTTTCCGAGTATTTCTGATGATACTCAGAGTCTCTTTGAAACTTTCTCTTTAGATGACTCAATCTCCTTTCCGCCATGAATCTGTTGTTGGGAAGGTTGACGACATCTTCTTTAAAGGGAAGAGGAGTCTCGTAATGACCATCATCTGTGATATGGACATTCTCCGACATGATTCTCATAAATCTTGTATCATGTTGCGAAAATGGTACCTCACTTCTGCTCTTTGAGAAATCTCTTTCCATCAGCTTCAGCACAGACGAAGGGCTGATCTCTTCTTTGATTGTAACGTTGTGAGTGAACGTTACTCTCTTCTTGATGGACATGTCTCTTTCAGCTAGTTCAGCGGGTATTTCACGTGCTGTCAAGCGATGACTGTGGCCAACGTGATCATCGGGGTTGTAGTGCTGTTCATCTTGACTTGTAACACCCACTATGCTCCATCCCAAGTCAGTTTTCATTCCAAATGGACCGTCATCGTCTTGGGAGGGAATCACATCTCGAGGAGTCAGAGCTCTTCCACAATCATAGCCGATCAACAATCCTATTTCACAGTGCTTCAGAGGCAGAAGTTGGTCAGCAATTGGAACCAAATGTGGGAAAGAGCGAGCTACTTCAGGAGTGGGGATGTGTTCTCTGTTGGCTGGCATTATGTCTCTAGTGTATGCAGCTGGAAGGTGTATCACCTTTTCACTGTTAAAGGCTCGAGCTGTGAGTCCTTTAATCTTCTCACTTGGAATCCTTTCGTTCTTGGTCGACATTGTAGACAGAAGAAGGTTGACCCTCAGTCCATGAAGTCCTAAGGCATCCTTTGTAGAATTCAATATGAAGGTGGTATCCGATTGAGTATCTAATAGTGCGTATACGAGCCTCTCTTCCTTCATATTCTCATGAGACAGCCAGACTGGCACGATTGCCGCGCTTTTCACATAACTTGTGGCGTTAGAATTAACAAGTGTATGTGAATTTGAAGATTGTATTTCTTCCTGGTTCGATGTCCTTTCCCTTTCTTCTGAAGGTCTTCTGTCAAAGTGTAGTGGCGTAGGATGACGCTTGTTGCACTCTCTGCATGTGCTTCTCACTCGACATTTTTTGGTCAGATGACCTCTCTTGAGACACCCGTAACACAAGCCCTTTTCTCTTATGAACTTCTTCCTCTCGGACATAGGCTGATTGACAAAGGCTTGACAATCCTCAAGGTGATGATGATTTCTACAGAATATACAGAATGATTTCCGTTCTGGCCTCTTTGTCTCATCTTGGATGGAGCTGGTTCTCATAGTTAACGCTCTCATGGATTTTCCTCTGTCCTGTTTCGGTTTGTCCTCCTTCAGGCTACCAATGGACGTGATTGGGTCACATGCAATGTTACTCTCTTCCTCAATGAATGATGAGAAGGTACCGAATGAAGGAAATGTACCATGTGACCTCCTATGCTCATAGACTCGTCGGCTCCATTTAGTAACAAGCCAATCGGGAAGTTTGGATAGGAGTTTCCTATTCTCACGTTCGTCATCTAACTGTCGGAGGTTGCCGATCTTTTCTATTGCTGTTTGGCATTGTCGTAGGTAATCAGAGAATCTACGCAGTCCTCTGGAATCCTTTGTAGGTATCTTTGGCCAGTTATCCAGTCGGTCACGAAATGCATTCGAAATGATGAATGGATCACCATATCTCTGTTCTAGTTCACTCGTAGCTCGATTGTATGCCATATCATTGTGTATCAGAGAAAATCCTTGCACGAGTTCGAGAGGTGGGCCACGTAGATACTTCTTTAAGTAGAAGAATCGATCCCTTGCAGGAATACCTTGATGTTCCATTAAGATGTCGTAGGCCTGTTTCCAACTAGGGTATTGCAGTGGATCCCCAGAAAAGATATCTGGTTCTGGCAGTGGCAAGCGACTAATCTGTAGCTGAGTCAGCAAATTTAACAAGGGTTCTTTAGTCGGCAATTCTGTAGTCGGAACATCTTCAGTTGGCACATCTTTGGTCGGCACATCTTTAGTCGGCACATCATCCTGGCTTTCAAACGAGCATTCATTCACCCATTTTTGACAGGATGATAGTCTTTTCGATGAAACTTTAGATTTTCTTGACGATTCTTGTTCGAGGAGGTGTTCTTGTACTCCTTTCATCAGCTCTGAGTGTTCTTGTTCGATGTTGTCGAGCCTTTCATGGCTGTCATCGTCGATTCCTGCCAACTCCAATAGAATCTGTAGGTCTTCTTGAGCGGATATGGCGTTGTCCATCACCTGCTGCAGAGCGTCCCTACCTTGTCGAATAACTTTGACATCACTGATGTCGCTCAAGGTAGCTCTTAACTTATTCGACGCTCTACGCCAAGCACTAATGGATCTCTTAAATTCCTTCCCTTTTGTTTCAGCTTGATACTGCAGACCTTTCTCAGTGAGTTTGACTTCTCGCTTTGACCTTGTGTCCACAGCTTCAGCAACAGGGTTTTCCTTCTCCTTGTCCCCCATCATGTCCACTTCCGACATCTTGTACCAAATCACGTAATCTGAATCACGACGTCATCGCAGGTTGCAAGTCGTAGTGAAGTGAAGTTTTCACTGAAGAAACAGTCAATGAAAAGTCGTAGTAGGGTTGACTTGCTAATTTATTCTATGTCAACTAATTCCATCACACTTGCTCCGTGAAAACTGTATGAACAAAACATGATAAAGAAAAAGAACAGATTATAAGTAATTGTTCATACAGGCATTTTCGAATACATGTGTATAAATAATATCATCAGTTCGCCTATTAAATGCAGTGATTAATAA
Source organism: Strongylocentrotus purpuratus (assembly GCF_000002235.5). Taxonomy (NCBI): domain Eukaryota; kingdom Metazoa; phylum Echinodermata; class Echinoidea; order Camarodonta; family Strongylocentrotidae; genus Strongylocentrotus; species Strongylocentrotus purpuratus. Next base: position 33,734,734 of record NW_022145612.1, on the reverse strand, counting down.
CAAATGAATTTCTTCTCTTTGTCTCTTATCATTTGTGTATATGCAATTATCTATAAACAATACCTTCACTCAAGTCACGTGACCAATATTCGTGGTAGATAGTTTGAATCACAAAGACTTATTAGCATAACGCATATCAATGACTGCGTCCTTCTTATAGCGGACACGTCATTCGTATCGTTAATATCGTATACCTATTTACGTGCATACAATTAACATTGCCTTACGTAGCACCCTAGCTTACACTCTATATCGTATATATCGTATACCTGTTTTACGTGCATCTAATTTGCATATATATAACGTCCACTACAGCCGTATACGGTATCATACGTGTCCGTGCATACACTAATACTACACACACCATTCATTATCACTTAAGCATATTAGATTACATTCATATCATCATTTCTCATTATTTATACTATTTATACTCGTTATACATTAATATATCGAATTAACGAACCTTCTTGCCTCCTTATTGTTGCAAACGGGTTGGCTTCGTATCAATAACAGGTGTAATTTAGGACAAGATTTCGGTGCGAACATCCAATTCGTTGCTACTGCTATGTCGGAATTAGGAAAGCGTAGATGGCGCTATTTCAGCCCATGACGTAAGTCAGAATACTCCTTTTTGTCAGATAAACTAACTCTCATAAACGATCACATTAACAATCATCTAATAAGAAAAGTTCAACAGTTTTGGATGTTGTAAACATTATTTCTATGATACGAGATTTTGATTGCTTTGAAAACGTTTGCTTAATTGTTTCACATAATTCATATTATTGTACTCTGTTTCTTGTATTATTGTAATGCTGGCGGGAAGCATATTTCCAAATTGCATTGTGGACGAAATAAATCAATATCAAATTCATATCAATCCTAGACTTGCAAAATTTTCTTTTTCCTTTTCGATTGGACGTTTTGGAGACACTATGACCCATATTTGTGGTGGCTTTTTTTTAGTGGTCGCTGGCTTATCACTTGCTAGGTCTTTTGGACGTGGCAATTTCCTTTCAACATCACATCAGACATGGCATCTATACTACAGGCGACCTTCGTGTGTGTTTTCCTCGCTGTATTTGCACCACATTTCAGTCTAGGTAAATATTAATCTGTAGGAAGTTTATCATTATTTATATTTATTTGTTTAGGAGTTGTGTTTTGTACTTATTAGTCAACCAGAGCAGAGGCCACAATTTGTCACCGAGCGGTTCAGTCCCACACATGCACATAGCAGCATTGTAATCCTGGCACTGGAGCTGGCTGGCTCACACATAACATGCATAGCTGCATCACTATCCTGGCTGTGTAGTAAAAGAGGCAACACTGTACTACAGTACATTCACACAATATTTTGTAAAACCTGCTGCAGCTACTGTACTAAACTTTTATCATAGTTAACCACTCATTATTGATGAAAAATAACAAACAAATAAAATTTACCAGTTTGACTTGGAGTTTCGTTTATGAATTTTACTTGAGTTTTCGGTAATTCTAGCAAGACTTCTGCCGATTAGGTCCATCGTTCTCAACTCTGTTCCTCCATTTTCTAATGTTACGTACCGTACGTGTTAAAATAAGTGGCCCTCAGGCTCATACGTGATACGTTGTAATCATACGTACACGCTTGCTATGGTAGGCACATTCATGGGGCACTAGAGGGCGCTTCGGTCGCGTACGAAAATCTGAATGGCCTTGCTGCGGTGGGTCGGCAATAATCAGCCCAAAACTTGGATATGGGAGGTTGGAAGGATATATCTTTTTTATAATGTTATCCGGTCTTACCCTTAACCATCCTATGTTTAATCTATGTAGGAATAACATGCGAGTATGATAAGAGAAACATCGGGACCATTACTGAAGTAACTTTTAAAATATTAGCCTAGAAATGACCACCAAACGGAAAAAATTGACATTTTTTCCCGACAAATTTTCATAAAATCTGAGTTATAAACAATTCACATCTAGGTACACTAATACAAATACGATTTTCTGAAAATTCAGGTATGATTTTTTAAGTTTCTTTCAAGTATATTTCTGCGCATTGCAGCGCCAATATTCTTCACTGCTTCAAAATCACCCTTGATTTTTTTTTTTGCAACGAATTTGATACGAGGTCCGCGAGTGTTCCCCGTTCCTTGCGTGTTGAAAGTTTGGTAATACATAGTTTGCATTGACTCGCGCACGAAAAAATGGTCAAAAACAAAATGTCAAATGAAGAAATAAACAAGCTTTTGTATAGTTATAAGAGTTCTACCGAGGTTTCTTTGTCGATTTAATTTATTATATAGTCTCAATTAGAATTCAGAATTATCTCACTGAAAAGTTAAGAAACCGACGATGTTCTCGATCGTAGTTATTTTCATTTTGCCAGCAGCCGATCTAGCGTTGTTTGGGCAAAAAGCTAGGCCGCTGCCTTCCCACCGCGAACCTTTCCGAGTCCCGCTAAAATGGCGCGCTGCGGAGCTCTGAAGCTGCGTTGGTATCGCTGCAAACTCTCAGCCGGCTAGCTCCCCACGACGGACCATTCGCGGTATGGTGAGAGTGTGTGTGTGAGGTATGATTTTGGATTCGAGAATGCACGTAACGCAACCGTGCGCGTCATTTAGAGCTGTCGAATGTGTACGACCAATTTTACATGTACGATTTTTAGTACAGATACTTGGTCAGTTTTCTTCTTATATCTTTGGTTTTACAACATTTAAAAATATAATTTTTTCAAATCTGCTCCTGACTCGGTTCAGACTAGTTGTCTGATGTGTTTTCAAGTCAATTTTTTGAATATATTTTTTTGCATGAATTTGCCTAGCTATGGCGCGCCATTTGTCCAATAATTGAGATGAACACTAGTATTATCGTCAATAAACTATGTTTATCAACTAACACACACCGTTTTCGACTGAAATTAGTCTATGAGAAGAGGCAAAACATGCAAGCCACCATTTTGGATTAAATGTAGGCACGCATTTTTTCTTCATAGTCATTATTTGCTGATTGTTGCGGTGAGATTATTAGTGGGCATAGACTAGTGAGATCAGCAGAAACTGGCATGATGGGAGTTTTTGGGGGGTGATCAATACACTGTATCCGTTAAGCTACAGATGTCTTTTTAGCCAGTGCTGTCAACTTTGGGGAGCTGCTTGGAGGGATTTTTTTTTCTTCAGACGAACCAGCGTAATGGGGGGGGGGGGGGGGGGGGGGGATTAGAGCACATTTTTCATATTTTTTGGGGGTATACGGTACGGTTTGGCGGGAGGTTTTTTCATAAACCGGGAGATTCTACATCGTTGGCGGGAGAGCGGGAGGAAGGCGTGGTAAAGAGAGTCTCCCGCCACGAGCTTTTGGGGCGGCGGGAGAATGAGCGTGGTGGCGTGAGACTCCCTCCAAATGCGGGAGGGTTGACGGCCCTGTTTTAGCTGCACATATTTTTTTGTAGGCCTTTTATTGAGTCACTATATATACACCTGCACAGCACCTACATGTACATCAGTACGAGAATACACCCGAAGGTGGCCTGTACATATAGCGAAGAAGAAGAAGAAGAAGTAGAAGAAGAAATGAGAAAATTACTCCTTTAATAGACCATTCAAAGAAATGATGTAGCCTAGGTCTATATAATTTTCTTTTCCCATCATCTGGCATAATGGATTGTGTAAGATGGAGGCCACTGTAGAGACTATGGGTTCCTACTTTAATTTTTAGGGAAGCATAAAGCCCCTGCACGGCCGCACCTCTCTTGTTTTGTTTTCAATTCAATTCAATTTTTATATTATTGTTTTAAAAAAGAGTAATGATGAAAAGCTGCTGATAATTGATTTGGCTCAGACAAGGTGACCGACTAAAAGATGCTACTTTATGGAAGTTGTGTTGTAGTAGCCAATTTCTTGGACAGCCACAAAATCAAAATCTTCAAGAAAGTATGAGAAGAAGTATTGGACCTAGGAAAAACATTGCTAACTTTATAGTTGAGGAATGAAGAGAGAACACATTTTTATGTGAGTTTTAATGATGTGAAGATGGGCACCTAAGATCTGGTTCATGGTTGATTCAATTTCATTATTTTCCAGATTTTTTGGATTTTTGTATAAATCATGATATTTTTTTCTCTCGCAAAAAAAGAAGATGTAAATTTCACTATCACCTATATTGGTTTTTATGATGCATTGTCATTCATCTCAGTGTGTAATTAATTTTACAGAAGCTATCAAAATGGGATTTTGGGGGAAAAGACCAGATATATGTGATCCTTGTGGGCATTTTCACTAATCAATTACTTTTTGTGTCTTTTGTGTTTTTAGCTGAAAGCTGCATTGGTGCAAGTTTTAATAGCAAAACATACACAACCACAGATGGGGCTCTTTCGACAGAGACTGTGTTTCTGGTAGAATTTCAGCTGTCCTGCAAGAATAAAATCTCGGTAAGTGCAAGTGCCTATGTAAGCAGTTCAGTACAGAAGCTGCACTGTATACTTGGATGAAAGTGAGCTTAAGCAGATCTTGAGCTCTGGAATTATTTAGAATTGCATTGAGAGGAACTGGCTTGAGTAGATTCTGAAATATTTTTCTAGCCGTAGATGTGTTGCTTTGAATTGGAAAACATAAACAAGTTCAATTGTTGTAAAGAAATTTTTGGCTTGCACCCAGTTGATATTGATCTCATGCTTCATCTTGTAATTGAAAACAATTCATCTACTCCTTGCTGAGTAGCTACTTTAGGGGCTCTTAAAAAGACATTCCTTAAATGAATAATTATAAAGTACAGAGGAACAGGACTTACTATAACCATCAACTAGTGAACTGGCAGACATCTTCGCTGTAACCATGGAGTAGACTAGAATCATTCTTAGGCAAGGGAGATCAAAAGTTGTTAAAATGGGGTACGTTCATCCAATCGGGGGCCTAGCGCCCAAAAAGTGGTAGTACATGTAGTTGCAAATTTTCTTTTTCTTCTTGAAAACCATAGCTGGATTTGAACCTAAAAAAGAAAAGCCATTGAAAATTATCATTAATTGTATGATTAACATTTTAAAGTGGCATGTTCCCCGTATTCCAGAGGGCGTTAAAAATACGTATCCGCTGGCGGACGGTGCTAGCTGCCTATTGACACCAACAGAATACGGCTCTTACGCAGATGGTATGTTCCGAATGCCCGCACAATGCCGATTGTCGCATACATGTGCCGAAGTAATATCAATGGCAGTTCGGTTCTAAGATTTGGCTGCTGTTTCCGCCCACTTTCGTGACGTCAGGATCGGCAGCGATCAGCTGGCTTGACGAAGGCAGGCCAGGTCGTGCGTACTTTGATTGACAGCTGTATGCAAATTAGAAGTCAATCTTCGGAACCAAGATGGCGATGACTAGAGCAGCGATAACTACAATGGCGGGAACGTGCCCCTTTAACCACAGAGGCAAAATCAAAATTCTCCGTACCCAAGCATTACGCAACTGCTGTGCTCATACACCCATCACCGGAGCCTATTGTACTGCTATTCAAATGGATACTCTATTTTTTGTTATCATTACATTACAAAAATCATAATGTGCACTTGCAAGTCAAGTAATGTTCCAAAATTAAGTAGAATTTTTTCTTTAAATGTCATGCGAGACACTCTGGATAGGCGGATGTTATTGTAACAACAAGCAATTTATCTTATTCTATAAATACCTTCATATATAATAACTGACACTTCTTTGTGTTGAACTTTTGATGTTACATGTATATTTGCTTAAAATACATATACATTGATGTAATATTGACATCTATCAAGCAGTGTTTCCATTGAGTGGATTGTTATAAAGATATTTATTTGAAAAAAGAGTATGGTACTGGTAGTTCTCTTGACGTTGTGGAATAATAGGAGTTCTTCAAAAGGCACTCACATACATGTAGTCCCATTACTTAAAATGTTCACCCTTATAGGCCCGAATTCACAAAGAAGGTTTGTAATTGAAAATAAGTCCCCAAAAATCTTGGAACCAGAAGGATTTGAACCCGTCATCTACTCCTTGCGTCATATGACGCACGAAAACTTAAGTTTGTCGACAAACCTCCTTTGTGAATTAGGGCCATATTGTCTGATCAAAAGTCAAGGATTATATTATGCTTGGGGAAATAAATACTTTTATACCAGAAAAGAGCATGTAAATGTTTTATACATTTCTATTTTTCAGAATATTTTCTTGAATGCAGAGGTGGATGGAAAGCAGATCCCAGTGTCACGGTCAGGAGATAACAAGTATCAGGTAACATTTACTTCAAGTAATCTTCTTACATCTGTCCTTGTTTTAATAACCTTTTTTTAAACCATAGGCAAATATTGACAACACATGTACATTGTGGTTCTCTATGTATGTGTAATCTCAGCAAATTTTTCTTTAAAAAATTATGGTAAATTCTCCTTTAATCTTTCTATAATGCCATGTATCCACAATGATAGACTTTTCAGTTTCAAGCATTCATACGAGTACATAACACTTTTTCAAACTCATCATGGAGGGCATGACAAATACAATGTGTTTGAATGTGCAAAAACATTGGTGTCCATATTGTACTAAAATTTAGACCCGATGCTGGGTTTAGTCTATTATTCAAATTTAATCTGAGGTCCATGTTTTTCTTCTGTTCAACATGATTTTAGACCCAGGGACAAGTATTAACTGAATTATTAGAATATGAACCAATGTAGCTATTGCTGGGACCGACACATAATTTACAACCTGTCTGCCATCCACCGCTACCTTCCTTTGTGAAATAGATTTATTTGTGTATGGGTGGTATGGTCATGTGTGGTCGTAATCACAGTTTATGATTGCCTTGCCATAATGAGCATGACTACCGGTTTAAATATGTTTGAAGGAAAGAAATTTTACTTTAAATTTTAAAATCAGGAATGCATCAGCAGATATTTTTGAATGATAAAAAACTTTTTATTGGAGAACTGTGCCATGAAATTTAACCTTGTGAGATGGTATCCATCTTCCTGATCTGCAAAAGCCATGTTTGGTTTGGTGTTAAGATGTCTAGAGTTAAAAATGTAGGAGGTAAAACTGCCAGGGACACACATGTAAAAGTGCAGCTGAGTTAATATTTTGTAATGAAGAAAAAACATGCTCTATTATCAAAATGAATCAAATAAATCATTTCTGGTTTGGGGGGGGGGGGGGGGGGGGGAGGTTGCTTGGGGACTGTACTACACCACTGGTTGGGTCATTTCATTTTAAAGAACATCGGCAATGCCCACATAGTAGTAGTACCGGTACATTCTTGTAGTTTTTCTGGCAAAAGATTTGCTGCCGCTTAATGATTATTACATGTTATGCAATTCAATGGGACAACAATATTGGAAGAGATTATTTTTTCCATCATCAAAAGACAAGGAGAGTGATTGACTCTATTAAAGGTAATACAAAGTTTTGGTATGGGGTCATGAATTTGGTTCAAATGAACATATTGGAAGCATAATACGATCCTACAATATTCAGTGATCGTTGTCGCGGTCTAAATCTACTCTAAAATTATGAAATTGTAAATAATAAACACTTTATGTTGAATAGCTCCCTCTCAAGGTCAAGATATTAATTAAGCTATAAAACAATGTTTATTGGCTAAAATCGACTGATTAATTATTCTCGTTCGGAAATGATATATCACAACTACATACTCTGAGATTTTCATGGTCGCAGCTACCATTGTACGGCCGTAGGAGCTATTTGAAATTTATCAACATTTACCGGGAGCACCGGTAAATCTTTATTTTCAATTTTTCTCGAAAGCAGAAGTGTTTTAGGGGCTAAAATTTCTGGTGTTTGTAATACATCCACAGGGGCATCCAAATATATCAAAATTGTAAAGAATCACTATCCACCCATTTTTTTAAATTTTCCAAAACTTTGTAATACCTTTAACAATATTCAATTCCAATGAAATCTTTAGGAACTTGATTTGCAAAACATTTACTTAATTTTATTTCTTTTACTTTTACCTCTTTCTTTTTTACATTTACATAAATTTGCTTCTGCCGCCTAAGGGACAGTAGTGTCAGAGGCATTATGTTTTGGGGTTGTCCGTATATCCCTCCTGCTTTACGCTACCACAATAACTTGAGAATCTTTAAACAGATTTTAACCAAAATTAGATGGAGTATGTATAAGCATGCAACGATCAAATGATTAGATTTGGGGCATAAGAGGTCTAAGGTACACATCAAAACCTAGTAGTGATAAGCTGCATGCTTACGTATCCAATGTATTTATAAACTTTAACAAGGAAATTCATTATTATAGTATTTTAATACCTAAATTTGAGCAAGTGTTTGGAGATGAATATATCATGTATTCTGTTGGTGCTCATGTATTATTTGATATGTTTTCATTGTTGTATTAGGTGAGCTGGACAGCGGAACACAAGAAGGCACCATCTGGTACTTACAGTGTTTGCATCTATGATGAAGAAGGTTTTAGTGCACTCAGAAAGGTAAGGGCACAAAATATAGTACATTTCCTAAAAATTAGTTCAGAGGTTCTGGTATTGATACCAATTGAAAAGTTAGAACTTAAATGAGCAGTAACATTTTGTAATGGTAAAGAACATGATTAAAAAATGTTTTTGAAATCATTCTCAGTTGCACCTCAATGGTGTATTTCTTATTTTACTGGTAATTCGAAGGAGCTAAGACTAAGAGCTCCAAATGATATCAGTTCATTGTCCGTCATTCGTCACAAATGTTAAAGACTACCGGCAAGACTGTCTTGTGGCAAATAGCTTGGTAACCCTGAATTCTGTTGTGACCAAGGGTGGGTTTAAGATGCGTTCAGGGGAACCTTCTTATTATGGTGCTGCAGGTCATATGCTATTGGTTAAGTGTTATTTGAGGTCATATGTTTACATTTACCTCCAAGACTGTGTTGTGACAAATAACTAGCAACCTCTAATGACAGATTTTTCGAAATTTAAAGCCTTGTTCAATTAATTAGTAACATATATTTTTTTTTATTGAAAAGCTGTCTTACATTTGATCAATTAATGTCCGAGACATGGATACTTTATTTGGTTGTAAAGAAATTTAGGATATTGCTATATATATATGTTTGAATGAGATTTGTATGCCTATTTTCTTCTGTGTATGAAGTGCAGAAGAAGTCAGAATTTTTTTGCAATTAAAAGGGAATACCACTTACCAGCACCTTCATCATTCTATAAAGCCCCACTGTACTACTTAAAGCTACTTTCGCCCTCTATATAGCAAACAATGCCTAATCGGTGCCCGTTGTTTCCCCATGATCTCCTTTTTCTTATTTTGATTGAGAGCTGATTTGATGAGATAACCACCTGACAGTGACTTTGCAGGGAGGTCTAATTCCCCTTGGCCAAACTAGTGCAGACGGGCTTTAAAAGAAACATTTAAATCTTATATTACCACTTGTAAATTTTTACCTATAATAGGCTCTGAGGACAGGAGAAGAATCTAAAGTGAAACCTTTGATCACCGTTCCTGTGGATCATCCAGTAAGTATTGTAAAATAAAGTTGAGTTCTGGTAGACTTGTCATGTGATTGCAGCAGGGGAAATGTCAAGGTTATTTGGAAAGGTGGACCGTAGTATAAATTAATTGATTGATTTTTTTATCAACACAATGAAAAGAAATTTAGTTAATCACAAGGTAGCTCTGATTATATTTGTAATTTGAGGTCATTTTAGAAGCAATCCGTTTTTAAATAACATCGCTTCATTAACTGTATTGTTTCTCATATAATGATAATCATAATAGTAATACAAATAGGGAAAAAGCTCCCCCCAAAACATGATCCCTCCAAATGTGCAGCTTCCATGCTAGCCATTCTCCCATGGGACTTGCCAAATATTCATTGAACTGCATATAATGGATATGGTGTTGCATAATGATTGGCTATTGTATAGCCAGAGCCGTCGATGCAGCCATCTTGTCACTCCATCATCTCAAATACGTGATTTCTTTGAACCAACTTAGGCCAAATTGGACTCATTTACATGTTTGTGTGAGCATGAAATTGAAAATGTTAAATGAAAATGTTAAATGAAAAAAAAATTGGGTTTGTGAGGTCAGATGAGATGTTAAAGGTCTAAAGATCAAATGAAGATACAAGAAGGTGGAGTCATATTGGAGATGCAGTTGCATTTATTTGTTTCTACTAGTCTATGTATTAACATTTAATGATAAAAACCTCACAGGAAAAAAGACAAAAGTTTTCTTTCATATTTCCTGAGAGATATGGTCATTAGAGGTTACAGTGTGTTGGTATACTTCAGGTTTGAATTTAGATACACAGGTTGATAGATCTTGAAGTGATTTTGATGGTTTGATGCTTGGACGATGGACTATGGAACCTTTTTATTTGAGGTCATTGGGGTATGGGTATGCTGCTGAGAGTTATAAGGCAGCCTACTTGGTAATGTTGTCCAATGGTCTGTTGCATGAAACAGGCAAGACAACTTGTGTTTTTTGCTATGTTCCTTGATAATTATTTTATTGATTGATTGATTGATTTGATTTTGTTTCCCATTCTCTTCTCATCAGGGCGTATCCAAAGGACCATGGGTCAGCACAGAGATCATTGCTACAGGAATTGCTGGCCTTGTATGGTACGCAGCATTTGCAACAAAAAAGAGCATCCAGTCATAACACCTTTCTTATTCTCTTTTACAAGTTCATCATGTTCCTTTGACTTATTTGCCCAATCTAGATCAAATAGCCCATAGAACTACCAGTAGCAAACATTAAGAGTATCTGTAACAGTGTTACAACATGTTGGGTTACCAAATACCGGTAGCTAATTTTGTGTTTAATCAAATGCAATGCACGTATATGTCTTTCCTTAGTGCCTCGTTATAAAATAGTTCACATTAGCCTGTGTCAAATAGTTGTATGTTATTTGTCAGAATGCAAATTGTATAAAAAACCTGTTGTTGGGTAGGACAAGGCATAATGTTTGTCCAACCTAGCAACAATTTAATGGTATGTAATATGCATTCTATTTAGATGCAATGATATATAATAGGTTAGGTAATAGCTTGTCACTGGGTAAACATATTTTGGATGAAATGAGGGGGGGGGGGGGGCCTCATAAGTGCCCTGAAATTATGTTTTCTTTACTTCTGTGCAGATATCTGCCATAATTTTTCCTTCAGCCCAAAATTAGTTCAGAAAATCACTATTGAGGATAGACCTAGACCATATATGTGTCAGAATTTAAAATTTAGAGAATTCAAATTAGAAATTATATGGAGTAGGCTACATGTATTACAGTCATGTTTTCTTTGCATAATGGTGTATGTCATAATAGAATAAATTTTGACCCAATACATATCCTGCACTTTTCTTGTTTATACTGAATCTGATTCTCACAAATTTCCAGTTATTAAATAGCAACATTGAAACAATGACATTATAGAATCATTGATAATCCTGTTGTATCTAGTTGAATGAAAGTTGTTGCATGGAATCATGTTTAATGTATAGCCCATATTCTACTCAAATTTAGACCCGACATGGGGTTCAGGCTTTTTGATCAAAATGAGGATAGGCCAATTCTTTTCTTTTTCTTATTCCTCATTCTAGGCCTGATTTAAATTGATAGACCTTTTTTGTAATGTAATCAAGTGCCTGGTTACAAATTATATCATTCACCTTTAACGAATAATAGTATTTCAATAGAATGCGAATTGCATACATTTCATATTGTCAGGTAGGACAAGCTTTATTTTTTTGTCCTACGTAGCAACAATTAATGTATGCAATTTGCATTCTGACTATTGAAATACCATTATTTGTAACAGGATAATTAAATTTGATTACTTTTCAAAAATGTTCTATTGGCCTTTATGGGAAGTTTAACACAAACTAGGGAATACAGTACTGTAATTATATGGAAAAATCGGATTGAATGTCCCACTAATTGCAACAAATATTTCCACTGCTATAAGTGTTATAAAAATGCACTTAGTATTATGTGAAACAAAGCAGCATGTGCCTTTAAATCTACATGTACATACATGGACTCTGAGCAACAGCTTGCAAGGACACCCTCTGATGACAGCATTACATTTAAATTAATTGGGGCGTTGTGAGCAAAGAAGAGTGTGAGAGAGAGAGAGAGAGAAGTGTGAAAGTGAAAGTAAATTAGAAGTATACTTAACTTGTATACCTTATGATTAGAAAGTCATAACCAATGTGACCTTCAAATCTATTCTTTGCCTATGGTAAAGAGTAACTTTATACCTTCTAATGATTCCCTACTCATTGTATTTTCTGCCAGGATGACTGGGCAAGAGGGTTTTATGTTGTAACCATCCCCCACTTTAAAATCATGCATTGGTTGTCGATCCTGGCAGGTTTTACTTGTTTGTTAGAAGTGGGCAATCGGTCGTACATCTAGTGTGACTTGGGCATTAGGCTTTAACGGACCCCAAGTTCAGTTTGATTTGACCTTATCTACCCCATCCACCAAACTTTGTCATTATGAAGTATTATGTACAGTACAAAACAAACAAACATACATACACAGAAACACATTTCTTATTTTGAAATCTATTCCATAGTAAAGGTACAAATATCAAAATAATCAAACTTGATAACAAGATATAGGCGGGATGAGATAATGGGATGCCCCTGATGATTGGGATCAAGTCTCCCCTTATTAAGCCCACGGACCAACTATTTCAGATACGGATTCATATCACAGAAATATTTTCAATCGGGAAATTGTTGTTGGGGGTAAGAGGACACTTTTTTTTTTTGGTCTCGAAATTTGAAAATTTGATATTTGGCTCCGTTGGGGGGGAAGGGGGGGGGGGGGGGGTAAGGTCACCTTTTTTAGGTCAGCCATGGGAACATTTTTTTTTTTTTAATTAAAAAAAAATCCAAAGGGGGGGGGGGGGGTTTAGGAAGGTGATGGGGGGGGGGGGGGCTTTACACACATAAAAATACCAAAGGGGGGGTTTAACCCCCCAACCCCCCCCCCCCCCCCTGTGTGCCCATGCCTTGAGCCATAATGCATGGCCGCCCAGAGGATTTTTTTATGTTGGGGACCGGGGTAAAATGCAATGAATTATTGAAAATTTATTGCATTTTCTGTGTTTTTTATTCATTTAAGGAAGCTGCCCCCTACCCTAGCCCCCGCTACGTACAGTCATGGTTCAGTGACAAAACAATGGCCTCGTAACTGTGAGGCCCAGGATCAAAACCGTGTCGATGTGCTATATTAGTGCCCTTTTGTGGGGCATTAATCCTCATTACTGTCATTTATGACTTGAGGGCGTAGGTCCCCTAGTTAATAAGCATAGTAGCATACACATGCTTTAGCAGTCCCGCAAAACACACATTGGCAAATCATTATTCAATAAAATCTGAGAATGTATACTATTATCTAGATCTATTATTTTTAAATAATTTATAAATAATTCCATAAATTGGGGTAAAACTAAAATATTCCACCTTTATGAGCGACAGTGTATGTATATTGATTACGAATTTCAAAAATTCTTAACTTTCTTGTTCTTTGTCCAATTTATTTTAAATTTCACCAGTCTGCTTCAATGATTTGTTGCTTTCTTTTAGAGTAGTTTGTTGCTCAAGAACCTTCGGTTTTTCTCACAACAAAGTTCATGACATGTACTACTAGTATATATCTTAGCGTATGGAAAATGTTAAGTATACATTGCAAGTCATGGCTTTAAAATTAAGTCTTTAGTTCTCATGCAAGTATGACGTCACATCATTCACGGTTGATTTGTGCTCGTCACAACACTGCTTGCTCTGAGTGTATAGAAAAACTGTTTATTCAACGAAGAGAAACATAATACTGTATAGAAAATGTGCAGGTGAAGTGAGGCGAACAGCTTCACGCACACCTTAAAGTCCTCTTCATGTCATGAACCTGAGGCAATGCCATATGATTCCTAAATTATGCATCATTAGGTATGACTTGATTTCTATTAATAACAATGAAGTACAAGTCGAATAGTGTTGGCATTATTCCCAGGTGCTAGGCAGTGAGGAGACCACACAAACATAATTCAAAAGAAAATTAATATTCGAATGAGGTATGCGCCCCATAAAATAAGCGTTTGTGCGGTAGTAGTCATCTTTTCAACTGGTAAAGTGGCAATCAATGAAACGGGAAAACCATTTATACTTTTGAAAATTATTATTTTGATGATCCTTAAGGTACGGTGCATATATAAGATAGAGTTCTTAAGAACATTTCGGAAATATTTAATTACACTTTGTAAACATCATCGTGTCTACACGTTTCTTTTCTGGGGTAAATAACAGACATGTTTAAGATGATAACATATTGCATCACTTTACAATATACCCCTTTCCACTCGATATTATCAGGGAGGATAGTCTCATCTCCCTGATATTACTCACGATTGAATGGAAAGCATGTTCTAATTAAGATGTGACCTCAAGAGGTCCATGTACCCATACCGACCATGATGTGCAACCTTGTTATGAACGATGCAATTGGACAGGTTTCTTCATTCAATTTTTATTTTTATAAAATAATAAATTAGGGGGACCTTCATGGTAAGGGAGGGACCCTCTTCGAATTGTACTTCACGGTTATCAATAGAATGCCAAATATACTTAATGCTATTTGCACACTTTAAGGAATTCTGTTATATAACATTTGTACAACTTTTCAAGTATTCAGAAAGTTAGCTTAGTATTCAAAGCCAAATCACGGAATCTATCTGGTAAAATTCTGCCGAAGAAAAGAAATGTGTAGTTCAATCATATACCTTTTTGGATAAAAACTAAGCCGTTCTGTGAAAGTACAAACCATATGACAGATCTTACCATAACAAGCAAGGAGAACCAACGTTTTACAGTATGAATATTGTATTGGAAACGGAACTTTCATGCTTAATGTATACATATACAAACAAAATATGTATAAGAAAAAAATATAATGTATATAATTATATGCGTATATAAAATAGACCTCTACATGTATATTGATAATAAGTTGATACTTGAAATTGTTGTAAAAACGTGGCCCACACATATTCATCGAATACATACCAGTTTGGTATAATAAATGCTACTTAATTTTCTGTATGTTTATGTGTTATCGCACTTATTAAGGATGAAGACCTCCTTGATATATTTATTTGAAGGGGTGAAACGTAATTTAAATCTAGTACATATTGTTATAGCAACTCAACTTAGCTCATGCAGATGTGCAAAATAAGACAGTATTTGTCATGATTTCTGTTAAAGTATATGGTTCTCTGCTGCTATGCCCCTAAAAGGCTACACTGGTTAATAAAAACCATTGACGAGCTCATTATCATTATCATTACCGTCTCGTACCTCGTTTTTCAGAAGTAACAATTTACTCCTAAACCTGAGTAAAAACTAATTACATACATTTTAAACATGACAATGCCTCGACTTCGATAGAGATTGATGGAATTTCAATATAAAATAAAGAAAGCACTCAATTTATTGATTAGGTATTACAGTGGATCCGTACCTGAATTATAATACTAGTGCTTACTTCTCTAGACGTAGGATTGGAATATTATATAAATCAAAGTACACATATTAAAAAATAAAGATCAAAAAATTGTTTCTATCTTCTCCAAAAGATAACTGTTCGACTATGTTCAAGAGCCGCACACTAAGCTCATACAGGTCCTACATTATATCAATTGCATACGTTACCCTTTTTTTAAAGTAAACTTTTATCAAATTGCTTTAATTATGAAATTCAATTCAATTCAATTCATATTTATTCGAACGAGTCCAATGAAGAATATGTTTAAGAAACAACTAAAAGACTCATTAAAAAAAACGTTATTGTATGATATTATGATATTGTTTCCATACAACACATAAAAATGTTAATTTTTTGTGTCATTTTTGTTGCTATGTGAAGTGAAGAAGTCATAAATAATAACATCTCAAACGGTGATATCCTGGGCCAAACTTTTGCCTTGCTCACTGGGCCAAATTAGAGGGTGTATCTAGCGCCCTCTATCAGTACAAACATTATAGTCTCAACTTGGAGATAACACATAGAGATACATGAGCTCATATAAACGGAAGATTGTTACATCCTGTTTTGTTGAGTTTTAGTGAAAGATGTATTTTTCATCTTTTTTCACATTGACCAAAAAAAAAAGGTAATATAAAAACTGATCGCCCACAATTATGTTTACGTGACCTTTGCAGTATATGCAGCGTTAATAAAAAGCAAAAAATATGAAATATCAGTAAATTTCCTTCTGGTGTAGGGCCATGCATCTTGTCTATTTGTTTTGAAAAGTTAATGGTTGAGATTCCATATTAGAGTCCATAGTACATTTTAATTTTTTTTATCCAGCCATCTTTCAACTATATAGTGAGTTCATTTTTTTCGTACCAACATACGTCACTGTTTCACTACACCCGGTCAGGTGAGCGAACACACCCAGTCACTCCCATCAAGACCACAATACAACGGCATGCCATGTCAATGAATCACCCCAATACAACTCGGATTGTATGGACGCCCATCTTACGCTTCAGCGCTCCAGTTCCCCGCAATCATGTCGTCCTGTTCAACTGTGGAGAGCCATCATGGCCATGAGTGCTGGTGCTTTATATTAGTAGCTCCATTAGAGGAAATGTTTTTCATGAAGTATCAACGGCTGTACATAATATTGACACCTGGCAATGTGCCAATCACGATCTTTTGGGGGGTATATGTGATACAGAATATTTTAAGAGTGCAATATAGTGTTATGATAGTGCAACTCTCTGGAATATTTTTTGGGGAAATATTATGCAAATAACTAATGTAACGACTTTCAAATTGGCTCTAAAGAAGCATTTTTCATCATGCCGTTAAAGGTAGTGGATCCCTTTTGCAGCCAACATCAATTTCTATAGAACTTTGCAGGAATTATGAATAATTATGTCAACTATGTCCTATCTGTGAAATGTAAACATTAGCAGTGTCCTAGTATTCAAATTATGCAAGGAAACCCGTGGTTTCTAGACTTCACTGTGACACTTAATGCAATTCAATTCAATTCAATTCAAAAAAAAAAATTCTCTTTCACACTATAGAGTGACTGACTGACTTATTTTTGTCTTTGGTATTAACATACATAAAATAAGCTGTAAAGGGTACATGACACTATGAACATGACAGACAAAGAAAGCGGACAAAATATACAGTTCCTCAAGTAGACAAAGGAACATCCCTTCACTGCTATTATGTTAAAATGTGTAAAACATGTGTCACATGCATATTCACCTACGAGTATATGTCTACATCAATAGCCCACTTCTTGTAATGGCCAAAATTAAACTGATTGAATCTTTGCGCAGCACCAAACGACGACCATTCGGTACAAGCCCGACCCCCCCCCCCCCCAGTGACTGGAAGACGGAAGTTTAACATCTTTCAGCTTAATGTTTTTGAACAGTCATGCTATTTTTAAAGGGAAATCTGACCTTAAAAGAAAACTACTCTAGAGGTAAGCAAACGAATCAGAGAAGTAGACTGGTGAAAGTTTGAATGAAATCGGACAACTAATTAGACATTTATGATTTGTTAAAGTTGTAAGATAATAATAACATTATTTTGTGGAGCGCTTGATACTACGTTTCAAGGCGCTGCACATTGTAAATATTATATCCCCGGTCATTATATTCAATTTGTAATCCTCACATTATATTACACACGCTCCGCTCCCTGGGGGTATTCCGACCAGGCGCCATTTTACAAGTGCTTACAGGCGCGTACGCAGGGGGGGGGTTTGGGGAGTTAAACCCCCCCCCTTTGGAAAATTTTTGTGTGTAAACCCCCCTAAATTATTTTAATTATTAAAAAAAAAAAAAAAAAAAAAAAAAAAAATTATTCCCATGGCCGACCTAAAAAAGGTGACCTTACCCCCCCCCCCAACGGAGCAAAATGTCAAATTTCCAAATTTCGAGACCAAAAAAAAAAAAAAAAAGTGTCCTCTTACCCCCCCCCCCCCCCCCCCGCTTATTCAGCGGCTGGCTGAGTCGTTGCGAAATTTTCGGACCGATTTATAAATGTTAAAACCCCCCCTTGAAAAAATCCTGCGTACGCGCCTGAGTGCTTACATGCTAATCCAACCAAATCAACATTCGCATCCTAACGGGTACACATTTAACATCGGTCATATACATTAGACCACTTTCGGTACGAGCTCTTTAACCATTAGTTAAGGACATTATTGCCGCGGCGGGACTCGAACTGCAAACTATTCGGTCCACAGTCCATGACGTATACACAAATGTCAGGTCATGCAAATCTCCTTCGCGCGTCGCCAACAGCCTCCACCCGAGATAAAGCTTCTTGATCAACTCATACCCGAAAAGTCGGCAGGTAAAACTGCTTGGCGTGATCGTGAGGAACGATCTTCGTTGGACAGATCACGTCGATTATATCACATCCAGAGGCGCAAGAACGCTCTATATCTTGAGGAGGCTCAAACGTTTTCCTATGCCTACAATGGACCTCTTAACCGTATTCACCTCATTATGCATACATCAGGCCGATCCTTGAGTACTGCTGTGCAGTGTGGCACTTGCAACCTGGTATCGCTCAAAGAAAGGAGAGATGGTCTTTGTTGGGACTTTTCCACTCAGCTTTTCAAGAACTGTCGTCATTGGCTACCGAAAAGTCAATCATCAAACAGGTTACGAGAACTTAAGTGTAGGACACAACGTTACAAAAAAGCGCAATGCCACAAATTATCAAACTGTTGAACTCTAATGCTGAAAATCTGAACATTGATTTTTAAAACACACATAGTAGTGAATTGAAGATGAATGTTGCCTTTAATGTGGATATGTATTTCATGTCTCCAAATTACTTTTTTATGATTCAATTCCTTTAAAGTGCATTCCCACTAGCTTGGATGAAATAACTTTTTTCAATTACATTTTTAATTTGTATTTGCAGCTCTGTGTTCGTGTTTCTCTCTCTCTCTCTCTCTCTCTCCCTCTCTCTCTCTCTCACACTCTCTCTCGCTCTCCCTCCCTCTCTCTTTTTTTCTCTCTCTCTCTCTCTCTCTCACACTCTCTCTCGCTCTCCCTCCCTCTCTCTTTTTTTTTTCTCTCTCTCTCTCTCACTCTCCCTTCTCTTCTCCCCTTCTCTCTCCACTCCCTCTCCCTCAACATTCCTTTCCTATTCTCCTTTAATATTTTTCTGCTCCACATTTTTCCTTTACCTTTTTTCTTCCCTTTCTGAGTTTTACTGAGTTAAAAAAAAAAAAATCAAATATCTGTAAATCATGCATGCAATTTAGCCTTTGGCTGCTGTATGTTGATAAACGAATACCATACCTTATCCTACCTTACAATAGACCACTATAGGTATACGAGCTCTTTAAATTGACTAAATCGGTAATGTCCAACACAAGAAATGAGTACAATTTATTTTTTTCCTTCAAGCATGTATAATTTATATTTTATTCAAAACCACACAAAACATGATATAATCTTTTATAAAGAGACTGGTAATAGTACATTAATCATCATATATTAACTTGATTACATCATAAAAATGAATGGTTTTAGGACCCCTTTAGAAGCTAAGCTTGTGATCGGGGCCCTATAGTCAATAAAATACATACATTAACAATATGGAAAGGCCTTAGAACCTATTATTCCCGAAGCCGTGCACCTTGTGGTGAAAAAAATGTTGGTTGTTTACATATTTATCAGTCTTTGCTAAAAAAAACAAAGTAAAAGAATGTAAAGCCCTTACAAAGTGGACAAGTTTTTTAGATTTTCAAGATGTACTTTGAGGTTCGTACTGTCAAATTCCATTTCAGTCAACAATAGATATCAACATGAGGTGGTTTCAAATCAAGATTTTAAATAGAATATTATATATGAAGGACAGTTTGTTAAGATTTGGTGTAGTGGCTGACAAGAAGTGTACTTTTTGTAGTAACAATGATGAAACTACCATACATGTTTTTTGCTTTTGTAACTATTCTAATGAAGTATGGTCGAAGTTAAAGTTCTGGATATTTCGTAATACGGGGGAAAGGATCAAACTTACAAATCAAAATAAATTGTTTGGATTTTGCGGTAGCAATAATAATGCACTCAACTGTGTTCTGATGGTTGTAAGACAAGAAATATTTTCAGCTAAATTACGAAATCAACCACCATCATATGATATAATTTTATCAGCTGTAAAACGTTATTATGAAATGGAAAATATATATACCAAACAAATCTCAGAGAGAATAAATTGAAAAAGAAATGGTTTTACTTTAGAAAATATTTTGAGAGTGTTGGAAATGTGCTAACATAAACATGATCATGTATTTTATGTTTGGTATTTTTTAATTATATATTTAAAATACTAATTTTGTCATAAATGTTTGTTTTTATCTGCCACAAAAGTTTTCGGCCGTGATGATTATTATCTGTGTCAAGCCATTATGTATGGAAATTATTTCTCTAATCATTTGTATATATGATATATGGATATATGGATATACTGTATATGATGGCATTTGTTTTGAAAATAAAGAACCCTATGGAAGGGGGAAAATATGGAAAGGTGAATAAAAAGAATGGAACGTATATACAAGGGATGGAAATATTAAGCTACCGAATATAGAACACACACACACGCACACACACGCACACGCATAACAAACACACTGATGACTAGGTCCTTAGCGGTCAAAAAAGCATTTAAGAATGAGTAAGATATACAAACAAAAATTAATTAACTTCTCTAAAATCTACTATTCTAAGCTGTCGGCCTATATCAAATGTAATAATGACGCCAATGTGAAAATGTAGCATATAGTCCAATGGCTAGAAACATCATGAGAAATTCAGAGAAAAAGTGTTCATGAATTTAGTTTTTCTTTTGAAATTATTGATATTAGCAGCATATTCTCATTAGTCGAAGACCTACATTTTACCCCAAGTGCAAAATCGAAAGTCATGCCAGCAACTCTTAGGATTAAAGATTTCAAGATCACTATGAATATTTTGGAATGACCTTATAATATAGGGGCACAATTATGTTCACAATGGTAAGAGCAGACACTCACACGGCTTGTAGTGGCACATTTGGATTCAGCACTCTGTTTCATACAGCATTAACAAACAATATAAAACATATACAATTTTAGGGAGTCGCTGTCACATTGGGGTTTTAGTATCAAAAATATTTATGGACAGACCTATTAATTTCCAGCTGCTGCAATGTATTGTGCACAAATTGTATAATGAAACAGAAAACTTTCATTGGATGGGGTACTCATGTAGTTTAAGCTTCTACCAACCTTACATTATTTAGTAGGCAAGCTTTCGTCCACTCACGTTGACTGTGAAATTAGATATAATAGGCCCACCAAGATCATTGCGCTTACATTTTTTTAGTTAACATTCCCGTTCACCTCCCCTCTCCCCGTCTAGTGGCTGATGTGTAGAAGAGGCAAAATAGTACGGTGTCATAATAGTGACATTATAACTTGTTCGCCCTTGTTTACCGATAGTTTTCCACGCCCATACTCTTTTGTTAAAAGGTAATTTTAAAGACGGGTTTTCTAGGCAAAACTATCAGTGTACGCTTTTAGTCATTCATATTTTCTTTATGTGTGCATAGAGGCTTATTCTTATAGGGCGGATTACGGTAAATCACTGCGAGAAACTGATACGTTTTTTTAAACGTACGTGTAAAATAAATTGCGTGTATTTACTGAGCTCTGCTTATAAGATACAGAAAGGTGAAGGGGTATTACATCTTACATCATAACAAAATATTGAAAAACGCCGCGGTTTTCCCGCGCCACATCTGAATTAGACTTAAGGGTGCGGTATGAACCTTTATAGTGGTCTCTGTAACCCTTAAATATCTACGAACTTCCACTTATGTCGGCCGAATCTCATCTCTTCACCAAAAAAGCAAGTTTTAAAGAAATGAAATACAAGGTTCAATGACGAATCGGCGACCGCGTTTCAATAAAATCATCCAACCACGGATAGTCCGCCAAACAAACTGACAAAAGGAAATATGCTACCAATTTTTTTATGATTGAATAACTATTGTTGTTAAAGCATCCATTGAGTGAGAGAGAGAGAGAAAGAGAGGGCATACGTAGTGTGTATAGTAATAAATTGTGTTGTACACTGTTGTAACACACTTGTATATCTGTGTTGTATAATGAATGCTGAGTAGATCTTCGGTGCACTGTACTTGCAAAGTTTTGGGTGTGACGTTTCGGTCGTAACTTTTACAACAGTATTCATCGACAACTCGAACTCATCACCGTTTAACTTTGCTACATGAACCAATGTTAAACTCTGGGATTTTTAATTTCTAGTCTTCTTAGGTGGCTAATAACATGGAAATGTTCCTGAAACTATGGCTCGGGATAATTTTCTCGGTCACTTTCTACTGTGGGATATTTGTCGTAGGACTACCGACGGGAGCACCCAATTCGGCATGCGCAGATCTTGCTCCTGGACACAGGGACAATCTAAGTGTGCTGATCGAACCCCAAACCGGAACGCAATCGCCATTCGTAATCTTCGTAACTGAGTCGACATATGACACAACAAGTAGTGTAACAGGTAAATCTCTATAAGGAAATTATCGCCAAAAAATGTGAATTTACTATGCATTATATAATGCATAATATGGTTGTAAATTGCGCGCGAATGGGAATGATGTCAGAATGACACCAATTAAATACCCTTTCGAATGATAAGAGACACAGTGTATGTTTACACAGTAAATCTTGAGTAATTGAAGGATGGTCACATGACGTATTCCACTAAGTTTCCGCTCAATGATGACATGTACTGGCAATAGAAAAAGAAGGTCATTAGGGCCTGAGCGCGGGTCTTCTGCTTCACATATCATAGTATTTCAGCACGCAGTGCTTGTTAACATTTTTTGGTCCCTTCTTCTGTAACTGTTCCGATTCTTTCAAAACTTTGGAAGCATAGCTTCAGCATCCCATGAACTTAACGTTTTGAAGAATCACACTCATGACCACTCAGGCGCTATTTTGTAATCATCGGGCGCGTTTTCATGCCTTTCTGCCCTCGTATCTTAAATGCCACATTGCTTTTTACATTACATTCCACAAGTGAGTTTTTTCATGAAATACATTAATACCTGTATTGTTTTGTGTGAAAATTATAAATGCCTACAATAGTGTACTTCTACATTCAGGCTAAAATTGGGGGGGGGGGGGACAAATAAGGGGCTCTTTTAATTTTTTCAAAACCTGGGGGAGGAATAGGTCTAACGTGAAAAGTGTTTCTCGTTTAGTTCATATTTTTACTTAAATCTAAATATAATGGACAATTAGAATTTGAATCCACATCGATATTTTGTCAAAACAATGTTCATGCAATACCTGATGTTTATATGTGAGTGTAGGCATCAATGTGTGTGTGTGCGTGTATGTGCGTGTGTGTGCGTGTGTGTGCGTGCGTGTATGTGTCTGTGTTTGTGAGTGTCAAGGTGTGGTAGGTTGTATATAGTGTTTCTATATGTGTGCAGTATAAAGCAGGTTAGGATATTCGGTGTGGGTGTGGTGTTACGTGTGTAATGACGAGCGCCTTCATTGTTGCTGAAAATAAAATACAAATATATAAATTCCAGTCCAGTCCAGAGTTTAGGTTTGTGTAGTACAGATATAGCTAACATTTGTGAAATGTGATATGTAATGTAGTATGACGGGAGGTCAGACAACTGGTACACAGTAGATGTGGAAATATAATCCTACAGAATGATGTACCATTCGAGAAGGTCATGATGATTTTGAATTTTCAAAAAAAGGAGATCACAAATAACTTTGGTAAGAGCCAGAATTACAACGCTTTTATAAAAAAATTAAGGAACTTCAGTACAAATCACTCAATGGAGCAATTTTATTTAACAGAACATCTGTTAACGTTTTGTTTTGTTGATATTGACCAGTGTTCTTTTTGTAAACATACGTCAGAATCACACTCACATTTATCATGGGACTGTGGATATGTTAAAGCCATGTGCAAGGAATTGATTGGAATAAGAAAAAAATGGGCTAGTAGAACTACACAACGCATAAAAGCATAAAAGGAGAAACATTGAGAACTAAAATAATGATGCATTATAATAATTTTTTTAATAAAGTAGCATATTTCGGCCAAGGTCACATGGGTGTAATTTCTACTCTAGATGAATTTTGTAAAACTATATTTCAATATAGGGATGAGGAAAATGAGTTGGGAATACAAAAATTGAAGAGTATTAAACAACATTAAGCGTCACGAAATAATCTGCATTTACAACAGACTTTAAGGAACTAATGCATGTATATGCGGGTTTTTTTATTTTTGCATTAATGCTATTTTTTATATTCTTATTGAATTTATAAAGAATGAAGGTGGTTGGTGTGTTCTGTGCATGTGTGCGTGTCGTGGTGGTTAGGGGGTGGGGGGGGGGCAGATGGTATAGTGGTAGGAAGAGAGACGGGAAGAGTTTCCGGTTTTAAGTGACAGGGGCATGCACGCAGAAGAGAGTGAATGTACCATAGTTGAAATAAGTGTAAAAGGTTGGGGGCTAATTTAAATATTTCGTGATAGATCTCATTCTGTTTTTGTTTTTTAACTCGCAGTAAATGTATTGATATATTTTATGTCAATTCGTATTTTCTTAATTGCTCTTATTATTGAATGCTATTGTCATCATTATCAAATGTTATTATTTATTAGTAGAGGTGTCGTGGTCGAGTAGATACGTCACCGGACTGGGAATCACAAGGCCCGCGGTTCGAATCTCACCGCGGCACTAATGTCCTTTGGCAAGACATTGATCTACATCTGCCACACTCAACCCAGGTGATGTAAATGGGTACCTGGCAGGAATTAATTCCTTGAAGTGCTAGAGCGCCGTAATGGCAGCCATTCTAAAGCCAGTGTAATAATCAGGAGCTCCTGCAGGATTGCCAAGTCTTTCAAAAATGAGCGCTTTACAAGAACCCAGTTTATAGTGCATTAATTGCCTAAAGTTGAAAGGCTTACTTATTTCTGTTTCTGTATAATCATTTATGATTCACATATTCATATTACTATGTTGTCGGATTTTCTTCAGACTTTCGCCATTCTGTTCATTTTGTTTATCTGCCTTCATACAAATGGACTTATTACAAGGATTAGGTTGCCCTTTAAATGCTCCTTCGTCATGTGATATATTATTTTCTATATTATTATTTTTCTTGGCAGTGTCAATACTTCGGAACAGTGGTCCCTCAGTCTATTCATCCGAGTACTTTAAAGGGCTCGCATTGAAAGCTGTGGCGCATGTGCCAGGCGCGGAATCCTCCACCAAACCGGCCATAGGAGTCTTCACTTCAATAGGAAACGGTTTCAAATATGGAAGCTGCACCACTTTAAATCAAATGGTAACTCATGATAACATTACGGAGAAAAGATTACGGCAGGACTTCACTTGGCAAGCCGATAGACCGTATGGAGATATCCAGTTTACGTAAGTATTGGAGCCCACTCCCCTAGAGAGAGACACACAGAGAGAGACAGAGAGACAGAGACAGAGACAGAGAGAAAGATACAGAGGCAGAAACATAACATAAACCCTAAACCGATGTTCAATATTATCACAGAAATTGACTCAGGGTCCATTTGACGGTTGACATGGGGTCGCTTGGCAATCAGTCAACTGTTAATTTCTTTCAACTCTTATATAATTATGCAGTCCGTATATTTAAAAGAAGTTACCAACAGATTCCCGTTTAAAAATTATAACCTATATGTGACCCTAAATTATAGTTCATTTTCAAGAGTAATTTATACTCAAGCTGTTGTCAAAATCCCTTTGTATATACTTTGATGTGAAGCAATGCATGTGGGTCAAAAGCCTTTTCAGTCCGAAAAATTTTGCTGACTTATTTGCATTTAGTTTGGGCATTTGAAGAGAAAAAGTGACAGTGTCAACTCAGGCTCAAGAATAAGTTGATTTACAAGCAAAGTTTATGATATTCCTTTTGTTATGATGACTCCACCCTGGCTTCTCTCGCATCCCGTATTGACTTAAGGTCAGCCTTGTCATTTATTGAGTCATTCTAAATGGACAAAGTCTACTTGGGATGCCATCTATTTACTTGGAAATCTACTGTAAATATACTGTAAATGGTAGTTATCAACATGTGTTCTTTCTTACATAAACTCTTTTAGGTAATGCTACGGTCACAAAGGTTCGTACGAACAACAATTTCGTACGAATCTCCTTGTTTTCCCATTGTCTTCCCGAATTTCCATGGTCTGAAAATCGTTTGTACGGCGTTCGTAGCAGTTCGTAATGGCATTTGTGACCGAGGCTTTAGTAAAACTTTTTTGCTCTACGACGCGATGCAATTGACAATTTAGCAGATAGATTTTAGATATCATGAGAAAAGGAGTAGGTATATTATTTGAAACAAAAAAAAAGTTATCCTCTGGATTCGAACAAGGCCCTGTGAAATCTTAGATACATGGGAAATGAAGTAGAATTCTACTTTAAAAAGGATTTAAAAACAGTGTCTCCCTTTTGCCAAGGAAAATCAAGAGTTGCCCCGGAAACTCTATTATTAAGTGGAAATACCTAATACCTACAAAAATATGAGGCCAATTGAAGCAGTCTTTGTAAACGAATCATTCAATTTGCAATTTGCAAACAAGCCTGTTGAATCAATAGACCCTTTCTCTCTCAATTACTGACAGCTTTTCTGCCTCATTCTGTCACAGTTTCTTAGAACAACATACGATTGTCTTAAATCGCCATTGCAATGTTACCCCACCCCCTTTACATAATGACGCTTTCCCTCACCTTGAATTATCGATGTTTTATCATATCTTAATCATTATTATAATTAATAAATTACACATATTTGTAAAGCTTAGATCCTCTTCTTTCATTTGATGCAACTTATATGATGCATATTTTACGAATAAGTTAATAAAAGCAATTTGAAGAGAGGGTACCAAAAAGTCATTTGGCGGGCGGTATCTGAATTTCAAAGAGAAAATCCCATTTCTAGAAAGTTCACTTTCTGCCCTTTCATATGACACCTCAATCAGAAAAATTGAGCCAGGAATAACAAAGTCCTGTTTGTTTAAAGTAATGCTTGCATTTCCATAATTTTATTAAACGAGTTCGTTTTCATTGGCTGCCTGCTGTAGCAACAAACAGAGTTGATACCAGACTTTTCTTCGTTTCGATGACGATCAGCCCTGCATGAAGTCTTTCGTCTTTTTTGTGCATGGCTGATCGTCAACGAAACGGAGTTAAGTCTCTTGTCAACTCTATTTGTTGCTACGGCAGGCAGCCAGTGAAAACAAATTCTTTTAATCAAATCATGGAAATGATAATACAATTGATGTTTCTCATCTGTTAGAGCTGCCCGTAGCTTTCCACGGATTCCAATAAGTATGATAACAATAATATTATTATATCATCATTTTGTGTTTTAAGCAGATTTTTCATGAACTAGTGCGCTATTGCAATACAATAACGGTTTTTATTGTTGATGTTGATATGTCTATAGTTATTGATATAGTTGAATTCAATGTATTTATTGTCCATTAATTTTAATTGAAATGTATTTTGTTAACATATATTAAAAATACTGAAGAACGCTCACATCATAAGGCAATCAACTTATTTAACAGGTACAAAAATAATTGCTTATGTTTACAAAAACATTAAAGGGAGCACGAGAGAAGAAGAACAATGAAGCGTGAGGTAAATTGTGCATTTAGCAGATTAGATAGCAATTAAATGCTTAGAAAGAATACGATTCGAGATTTAGAAAATCAAATATCACATTACGTGTTTTCAAATACAAAATAAAGTATCAAAATTAATATCAAAATGTCACATTAAAAATATCAAAAATCAAATGTCATTGCTTTAGCGTAAGATGGCAGAATAAATTAGTATAATAATGTAATATGCTTATACTTTGATTTATATGTAAAGCATTAAATATATATTATATACATTTATATGTATTCATAATGTTATTTTCTCCTTTATTTATTTGTTTTGCTTTCAATTTAGATCGACTGTCGCTGTAGAACGTGAAATATATTTTACAAACGTACAGACTAACGTTTTGACTTTTAGTGGTAAGTAAATGATTTGTCGTTTTGTCTTGACGGGTATGCAAAAGAGGGTATTAGTTTATAGAAAGCATCTTATTGGCTGAATCCATCACGTTATACGTGCACGAGCGTGCAAGATAATAGTTGTTTGTTGTTGACAGTACAGGCCCACCGCGTACGACGTATTTCACAAACGTACAAACTAATATATTCGTCCTTGTTTTCACGAAGTGACGGTAGTGAGGAAAATCGTAACGCAAAGTGAATGCAACTTTTTTTCACTACCGTCACTTCGTGAAAATTATCATTGGTAAGCAAATAATTTTGGTTATGGCATGAAGGAAGTATAACAATAGGTTATTCGTGAGAGAGAGCATTCATTGAAGCTTGTTCTTGATTGAACAGCCCGAGGGATGATGTATGGTTGTTGGACACCATTGAAAAGCTCGCTTTGAAGAATAGCGTGTATGTTCGATGTATGATTACAGGATGCGGTGCGTGGTAGATGCCAATGAATGTTTTTTCCAATACTAACTTTATGGAAAATTAATGCACGCGAACGTGTATTTCGTGCGTGAATACATTATTATAAGTCCAACCGTATCACAAATCATTCAGTTCAGAAACGACCAAATACACTACGTTTGGCCACTCAGAATGTGTTCACAAAATTTCAAGGTAAATAAAGAACTTGAAAAGGGCAAAAAGCGGTCTGAAATTTGACGTCATAGGCAATACGTGTTCCGATTGGGCGGAATCTGTTTTGTCACCTTCCTAAATCTCAATTGTGATTTACTCAAGATTTTCTGTGTGACCATCGTAAAATGTATGGTATCATTCGAAAGTGAATTTCATTGCGGTAAATTTGACACCATTGACATATGTGTCTATTGTAACATATTGTTATGTGTAATGTATAGTAAATTCACGATTTCGGGGCAGGTTAACAAACTTGGCCATCAGTTGTCAAGTGTAGGGGCACCCATGTCTGCGGATTGACTTATGTGTGAGTGCATTCAAATGGAAACCAACGAACACGGCTTATTTTAAAAAGGATACCCATGTTGTCGTTTGAAAATTTTGAATTAAATGTATTGTCTTGCAGTATGCTCTATCAACGGTAAAGCTCAATCTGCTTCAAAATGTTATTCAAATTTCACCCAAAGACGAATTCAATCATCTCATTTTGTAGCGGATCGTCATAATAATAATAGACGAATTCTAACTGACTCTGACGTTAATGAATGGACAACTGTTGAAATTGATGGGTTAATGGCCTATTAAATTTAATAAAATAAGCACGTTTCAGAATTTGCAGAACGAAATGGAACGATCTAAAAATTGAATGGAAAAAAAAATTAAATGAAATATGGAAGCGAATATCATCATTTTGTGAGAACTAATGGTATATAATTTTGTTGCCTTTTTAAAAGTTTGTTTTCATTTGTTGTTTGATTTTCGTTTTTTTTTTAAACAGGCGATTCTTGTGCTTCAACTCCATGTCAAAACCAGGGTACCTGTACTATAAGTGGAAACTCGTACAACTGCGACTGCACGACAGGTTTTGATGGTACCAATTGTCAACTGAGTAAGTAATTATTACAGTATTCTTCATTATATTACCATATCATAAAACTTATTTGTCACCAAGCCCAATTTTTTTTTAAACATATGGTACCCTCATCGTTCTGATGTTGTACATTTCCATTTGTTGTATTGATAGTACCATATAACGCTATCGTCCAAGCATAGAATTATCACATAGGAATCTCCTCTTCAAGAACGGTTTTTCTTCAGTGATTTATCTGTCCCCTCAAAAAATACATTTCGGTCAGTGCTTTCTTTCCTACATCGATTCGTAGTTTAATTTGCCATTTTACTTGGTATTTCTCTGTACCTTATTTCCGTTAAATACGTACTGCATCAGAGGCGGTACTCCAAGGAGGGGGTCAGTGAATCAGTGCCCCCCCCCACTCTTTTTAAGTACCCCAAAATTGTCCCTGTTTACTTCGGATAAGTGCCCCTTTTTCTGTGTAATAAGCGCCACTTGCCCTGTCTCGTAAGTTACCCTTTTCACCTCCGATAATATGTGTCGATATTCTTTTCTGATAGGTGCTTCCCTTTCTTTGTAATAAATTCCCCTTTTTAAACTTGTTATATGTGTCCTATTTTTACCTCTGAGAAGTGACCCTTTTACTTTTACAAGTGCCCCTTTTTCCCCTCTGTACTTATTGCCTCTTCCCCCTTTCTAATATATGACCCTTTCACCTCTGATAAGTGCCTATATCCGAAGCT
Organism: Strongylocentrotus purpuratus; assembly: GCF_000002235.5. Lineage (NCBI taxonomy): Eukaryota > Metazoa > Echinodermata > Echinoidea > Camarodonta > Strongylocentrotidae > Strongylocentrotus > Strongylocentrotus purpuratus. Next base: position 33,704,295 of record NW_022145612.1, on the reverse strand, counting down.
GATTTGGTTCCCTTTTAACCTTAACGAGTGCCCTTTTTTCTTTGTGTTAGTGCATTTTCCTTTCTCAAAAGTGCTCATTTGCAGCTCTTATAAGTGCCACTTTTCACCTTTTTATGAGTGCCTCCTTTATTATTAGGTTTTCCCGCCCAACTTCGTAAACTTAGCATCCGAATTAACGTTACGTTCATTCAAATTCGTGCGAAATTGAATGACTGTGTAGATCAACATTCAAAAAGCTAATTGCGTCATTCAATTTGATTTAGTAGCATGCGATTTCATACTCTTGTCACGGAGAAGTGCAAAACGAGCATTCAATTTAGAAAAGCGTGCAAAGAGCGTTCAAATTCGCGCCGGACAGACGGTGGTATGTCTTCGTGCATTCAATTTCGTGATTAGGCATACATTTGTGACATTTGTGCATTGCTTTTCATTTGATGATAATTTGTCACTTAATATACTTCTGTTTGTATAATTTTATGCAAAGTTTACTTGGAGGAATGACATGCGTATTTGTTCTGTCATTACACGGGTAACTGTCCCCAGAGAAGGTGCACAATTTGTGACTTCTCTTCTAAGCACAAGATCTTGGACAGAGGTAGAGTTCAGGTTTAATAGACATGGACATGATGGAAACGAAACACAATGATGAATAAAGAAAAAGATGTTAAATGAAAAGAAAGGAAGTTCACCTATTCAATCAAGATTGATCAAAACAAACCATTTAAAAAATAACCCCTAAGGCATTTATAATGAAAAATATGAAGATATGAATAAAGTGATGTTTCAACAAAAATAAAGAATGTCGAAAGAAGGAGAAAACATAAAATACAATATAAATATATCAGATAAATAAGAAGATTGTATAATTTGAAATCATGTCAGAAAATACCATAGAGATAAATAATAAATAAATGAACATGAAATACTGAATATCCGAAAGAACATCGAGCCTCATACTATGATTATGAGGTCTAGTTTTAATTTGAATGACCCGATTGCAAAAGAGGTTGCCCATAGACGAAAATGAAACCGCAATTCGCCAAAGAATTCACCTCCCACTCAACATTGGCGAAATTGAATGACCCTTACGCATTTCCAAATTTCCAAATTGATTGAACCAAGCTTAAATTTGAATGTGCATGTTTAAAATATTCGGTGACTCGAAACGAAATTGAATGCGACAAGTTTAAAAATGAAACATTAATGAAATGGATTGCCGCTTTGACGAAATTGGCCGGGAAATCCTATATTATTATTATTATTATTATAGGCATTTCTATAGCGCCGTCTATCTACAAATTCTATTCCGAGGCGCATCAATATATACCTCTGATAAATGGCTATTTTACCTTTAAAAAATCTTCGATAAGTGCCCCTTCCAAAATCTTATAGGTGCTCCTTTTACCACAAACAAGTGCCCTTTTCATTGTAGTTTTTTTTTTGGTGCATTTTATCTTTTCTAAGAAGTGCGCCCTTTTTAACTCTTATTATTGTTCCTTTCAATTTGACTGGTGCCCCTTTTTATTTTTAATAAATGCCCCTTTTCCTTCTCACAAATCCCCCCCCTTTTTTCACCTTTGATATGTTCCCTTAGTTACTTTTGATGTAGTTGCCCCTTGATAAGTGCCCCTGTTATATTTTTCCATTGTCTCTTACCAATATTGTGCCCTTTGTGCAGTCATTAAAAGAGCCATATCTAGTTTCAAAGGATCGGAGCAGCTTTTTAGAGTAAGAGGAGTTCTTTTTGCACCACCAAAATGAAAGGTAGTGAAGCCGGGGGCAGGGGCATTATGCCCCAAATTACATAGGAATTGACTGTGCTCCTTTTAGAAATATAACCGTGCTCATTTTCAAAGCTATCAAATGTATTTGCCCCTCTAAACTATCATGACATACTCTACTCAACTGCAAAAAGAGATAACTTCCAAATTATCCCCCTTCAAACTTCATGTCCTTTTGAACTTCAATGCCAAGGTAATCAATTGCTCTTTGTTCAAGAATATGAAGGTTTAGACAATGTAGGGGTTTGCAAATCCAAGGCGACTGAATTTACCAAATGTCTTTCATGTTTAAAGTACTGAGAAAAAATTAGCTTAAGTGCTATGACAATATTTTGCTATCACTTCACATCTAAAAAAAAAATCATCAGATTTCTCACAGCCTCCCTAACATTCATGTGCCCTTAGTTTTAGCGACTGAGATCCATTTTCCTCAAATTTCTTAATAAATTCGCTGTTTACATTCGCTCATATCTATAGTTCATCTCATTAACCATTATTGAAGGTCTTATTCATTCTTACATTATGAGGTTGTTATGAGGTTTCATCCTTTAACGACACCTAATCCGTCGCAATGTGACCTCAAAAATCTATGAATTTTGTATATTCAGATCATCAAACACAACAGCAAAGTATGGAGAATTTTGAACCACGTAGAGAGACAATCTTGAAAGCTCTCCCTGATAATGTATTTATTACAGTGTAGGAGTATATGCAATGTCTAAGGAGAAGGTGCTCTAGGGGCTGCAACGAATGAATTAGACTTTACGTCTGAATTTCGTTATTTTCAGAATTATTTTATGGCTATTTTGAGAATATGTGCTATTTTGTGAACATGAGCTAAATAATTAAGATTTTGAATAAGAAGGAAATCTTTTATTTATCGCGGTATATGCAGGACTACAACGCACAATACACCAGTTTACAGTTGTGTACGCCATTTTAAACAAGGCCAATGACCTAGAGGTCATGTATTTATGCGTAAATTAAGATTGCGCCCATGCAAATTATGATGCTATCACTGCCTGCGCGCTGCGTTGTGCGCGCATATCATCATTTGCATGGGCGCAATCTTAATTTACGCATAAATACCAGAGGTCAGAGGTCATTGGCCCCGGAACAGGGCCAATTTGGCCCTGTTCCGGGGCCAATGACCCGAGGTCAACTGTCTGCTCATGCGCACTGATACAACTGTAAACTGGTGTATTCAGTATGCAAACATCTTACCCGAAGCAACCGAACAGGAGAGGGTGTAGGAGAGGGTTATTCCATCCAACGTCGTGAATGTTGATATCCTAGCCTTACAAAACCTGGGGTTTTTAAGTTTTCATGTTTTTCTTTTCTCCATATTTTACAGAAAATAAAGACAGACATATGAAATAGAAATGATATATGTATACGGTATATATTAAGCAAGTTACAACAACATTCAAGTCACATGTCAGATTAAGTGAAATGTGAGGCCCCTATTGAAAAGCGGTGCTTGTAGAGTATAGGTTCCTGATTTTAAAAACATCGTAGATAAAAAAACTTTAGCAATAGAGGCAGTAGAGAAAGATGTAATCTAGAGAGGGAATTAAAAACACAATGGAATAAAGAAATTTGCATACAAATACATTAGCACCCGTACCTAGAGTCACCTGGTTAAAATGCGTATTATTCACCTGAACACATTAGTTAGCAGGGCACCGTTAGCCAAAACATCAAGTGTATGGATATAGTAATTAATTCAAGAATATAATACACGAAAGGTCAACGTGCACAAGATTCCTTGGAGAAAACACAAAGATAAAATTTAGACAGTTTCCCGAGTGAAATCATAATTTCAAGAGTTCAGAATTAGACCGTCTATTAAAAGAGAATGCAAAATGGATTAGATAGTACCCCGAGAAAATCACATAGCAACATGCAATTCGTTCATACGCATTCAATAGGTTCAGAAACAAGGTAATTCATTTATATACATTAATAACCGAAACATGCATCATTCATTAACAATTAGGATTGAGCAATGGAGAAAAAAGATGATATTAGACATATGATTTTAAAAGGAAAATTCGAAGTTTGCGTTTAAAGTGAGTAAACGATTGTGCTTCCAAACAATTCCAAAAAGAGGGGCAAGGTTAAACAATTGATTTTAGGGGAAAGACCGTCCAACTTGGGGAGAGATGTAAATTGACTCTCTGAATTGTGGAGTAGGAGTGGAGGATAATGCTGGGTTTTTTTTAGCGAACATGGGAAGGAATATATTACGCAAATCACCCTTGGGAATATTTTGGGCAAATCAGCTGAGTATAGCTGATACATGAACATTCCGAGGAAATAAATGTATAAATCAGATACTTCCAAAACAGTTTTGTAAGAAATTAAACGCTAATGTGTGCGTGAAATCAGGACCTAGGAACCCCTTTACAATATATCCATTACAAATAGTTTTGTCAAATAGTAATTATTTTTTTATGAATTTTCCCAAAAATGTATAATTTTTCAAGTAGATTTTATATCTTTCTTATAAGAAGAAAACTGGGAAGATTTTTTGTTTAGCCGATTTGTGCTCAAACTTCTTTTATTTGGTTTGTCTGATTTTTCTGCCTCTATTGGAAGTAAGTTATTTTTTGGAGTGAACTTGACCTTTAAATCTATTAGCGTTATGTTTTAAATCATGGCTAATGTTTTATCAAAGGATGCCTAAGCTTAGTTGTCAGAATGGAGACGGGGAAAGTAGAGAAAACAGACACAGGCGGAGGCAGTACGACTGCCATGAATATCTGATTTTCATGAATTTTACTTTACAATAAGTGTCTCATTTAAAGGAAAAGTCAATTATATGTTTCTTGGTTAGAAAATTGTCGGGGTGCAGAAGTACCTCTTGCCTTTCCTACCGCCCTCCCCACACACATACTTCATACACGCTAGTGAGGCTTTGAGATTAGAATGATTATGTAAATATATATAGCCTAAATATTCCCTACTTTGGAACTATTTGATCGATATGCAATGACTGGTGAATCACGTTTGTGTCATATGCTGTCTTTCATTTCCCCCCCATTTTAGTGAACCCTTGTTTCTCTACGAATAACCCTTGCATGAATGGAGGCGGATGTACCTATGGGATCCAGAATGGTCCACCTGAAGCAGCCGTTCCCGTATGCACTTGCTCTTCACCTTGGACAGGAGATACGTGTGAAATATGTATGTCGAAACAATCTTTTAACTACTATTATTATAAAATGTTCAATTGTGATTTCTTTTTCCATGGCAAGAGGAACTTTGAAACAAGACACATCGATACGATTGAAATTATATGAGAACATGAATTGAATTAAATTGAATTAGTTAACAATAACTTCGTGAGGCATTTTTTTTTTAATTTGAAATTATTTTCTTTATACAAAATTATGTTTTGTTTTAAAGGCCAGTCATCAACACACAATTAGTTAAAAATTCACGTCTCAGTGATATCATACTATTCGGGTTATGTGCCTCTATATAGTTCGTATAAAAAAGTATACTCTTTGAAAATGTGCTCAAAATGATAATGTAACACTATCTGCACGAGTTCTTACTACAGCATCATGGATGAGGGACTATGAAATGGGATGACACTAACAGTATTGACACTATTATACACTTGTATCACCAATGACTACATTTTAAAATCTTGCAAAAATAGATTTGCGCCAAAACAAACAAAAATTGAAATATCTAAGTTTACCCTTTGCATTTCATATACAAAAGGGATGTTTTTGTGGAATAGAATGTCCTTTGTTTTAGAGTCACAAAGAAACAAGATGTTTGATTAATGCTATGAATGCATTCTCTTTTAATTAATTCATGTTGAAGGCCATCATATTTATGTCTTGTGTGAAAAGATGTGCTGTATATTGAATCTATTGAGAAATAAAAAATAAAATTCAGAATGCCTTGTCACCATCAACACCTCCGTTATTAAGAGTGGTGGTAGCGATGGAATATGCAGTAGATAAATGGTAAACATGGGATCTATATTAAGAAACATGAAGAATCAAACATGCAAGATTACACTCTGCACCTGTACACAGGCGATTTGTTAAAACTATGTTGTTTCACAAATCACACTAAGAGAGATGTTTGATTGATCTCATAAATGCATTTTCTTTTCTTCTTTTCATGAATTTATGATGAAAGCCACTGTGTATCTGTCTAGTATGAAAAGGTGTAATGCATTGTATAGTCTATCAGAAAAAAAAGAAAAGAAAAAATGATTGAGTATGAATATATATTGTATTGTGCACTCTTGTCCATTCATGCTACCGTATTATCACCATCAATACCTCCTTTGTTAAGAGTGAGGGCAGCAGTGGGAATGCATTAGATGAAAATTTATGATGAGATCTATAATAAGAAAGATGGAGCACATGCAATCCACGACTTTTTTTTGTTTGTGCAAACGAATTTTCGCAAGTTTTTCGAAATCAGACAGTGCTCACTCAAGTGTAAAATATTGTCGAAACTCTTAGTGCCATGAAATAGATTAGACCCTCCCCCATACCATCGTTAGTATAAATCACGCAGATATCGTGGAAGTTTTTTATTTTTATTATAATAAGCATGATTTTATGCTCATTATAACAAATGTGAGATGTGGTTTGATTTCATATATACTTATGTCTTGTTTCTTAACTTACCCTTTTAAAGGAATTACTAAGTTGCAGTTAAGCCGATTATTAAGATTTTATCATAACTATTGTCATGATAAAAAGGGAGGATGATGAGAGATATATTAAAATTGGTAGCTACAGAGATGCTGGCGAAGCTAGGTGCCATTTAGCGACACCGGTGTTCAGTCAATTTCGCATGATGTATTAAATTTGACTTTGCTATACTGTAGCAAATAAGAATTTCTGGTGGGGAGGGTTTAATAGCTTACCTGGTGTAGAATTTTTGCGCTGATCCCCAAAATACAAATATTATTAACCCTTATTCCGACTTTTTGTTCATTTGGGCCACCTTTTGGCAAAAACTGACCATTGTGGTCACTATTGATCAGGGGCATTGTTTGTAATGTAAACGGATTGGGAATGGAGAGTAAAGTATGGAAGGGGAGGGGGAAAGTTTTTTTTATTTATAAATAAGAGCAGAATTATCTGCTTTTTAACTGGCTGACTTGGAAGAAGAAGAAATGATATGTGACTTATAACTCAATTTGTGGGAGCACTGTAGTATACAGTGCGTATAAAAAGTATACCCAATTTAGGTAGACTACCATTTAAGAGATATGACTTGTTAGACCTTGAAATATAATTCAACTTTTAAAGGGATTTTAGATCAAAGAAGCACATCGTGTTTAGCCTGATTCACTTCGTTCCATCAGCCCATACTTGTTATAAGGCGATTTTGACAGACCCTGGTGCTCAGTGACCTGTGGCAGAAATGTTATGAATAGGGTATCATTGAACAGAAACCAATTTATTCTTCATAATGAAATAGATTTCAAAGTCATATTGGTTATACATTTTTAATTAGGAGCTACCAAAGTTTGGTAAACTTTTTTATACGCACTGTATCAACACATCGATTGATGTTTTTCACCCGTTACCCGTTTGCAGCAATTATTCAGAAAGTGGTAATTGTGTACACTCGGAACGGTAACCTATTTTGTCCTAGGAGGTGAAGGGAATAGGGACTTTTAGATTGAGTGGACTAGAACACGACGAACGCCGACTGATCATGTGTGTCAACGTAATTAACTGCCCATGTTGACTACAATAAGAAATCTTTTATATTGCACTCGACGATATGCATGCAGGAAGTAACACTATGAACATCATGGACAAAGAAAGAGGACAAAATATACAGTTCCTCATTCTTCCCTCAACAAAAGAACATCCCTTCACTGCTATTATGTAAAAATGTGTAGAACCGGTGAATATGCATGTGACACCTGTTCTACACATTTTTTACATAATAGCAGGGAAGGGATGTTCCTTTGTCTACCTGAGGAACTGTATATTTTATGCGCCCCCGGCATACTAGTACCTTGAGCATGTAAATGCGCTATATAAATATCAATATGTATGTATGTATGTATGTACTAGATCTAGGAAAATCAAGGTTGACGCATTCTCGATCGCCGAGTGAGACGACGTAACGCATGCGCAGTGCCTTAAAATGACGTCACACGTTGCAGTCAAAGCTGTCGACGTGCAAATCTAAAAGTCCCTAATATGGGGTCATCAGCTACTCCCCATCCCCGATTGTTTGTTTTTTCTACACAAGAATATAAGGTAAGCTTGAGAAGAAACAATTGTCTAATGGTCATTCTGTCAGTTCTTGAACGTGTCTTCACCGCAGAAGGTCATTGAGAAAAAACTGAAACGCGGTCGCGTATAAAATATAATGGTGCGAAGAAACCCCATCACGATATCACATCAATCTTTCACAGCTGCAATATATATGGGTGATGATACCATTTAATACCAGCTATATGAACGGACAATGATTTACGAGTTTTTGATTAACAAATTTATTTTCTTCTACTTGACCTGTTGACACACCTTCTTCTAATTATTATTATTGAATTCCTGAAAATGGCGAAGAAATATGCTTGAGCAAAGATTATCGGGGAACAGTAGCGCTCTATAAGAGATGGTCTTTAAATGAGAAACAAGAAAAGAATGAAAGACGGAAATAAATTGTAGAGAAAACTTGTGATATTAGTACAGATTGGCTCGGCCAAAGTTAGAATCAGAGATGAAAGTCGTCTTACCTAGAACAATGGGATTTTGGTGTAAGATAGAAAAGCCTCGCCTGGATAGGTAGAAGGGGCATAGTAGAGAGGACATTCTCCAATCATGTGCATGACTGTCTGTTACGAATATCCACAGATGCAGTTTGGGTTCTTAACACCTTTGATGGTTTTAAAACCTAACAGTTATGTATTATTCGCCACCGCGAATCCCCACATTGACCTTCGATGGTGCAAATGGGACACAAGAACACGTAGCAGATTGACCACTCGATAAATCTTAACCTGATAAAAAAAGTGGTGATACTGATGTTACAGACATTTTTTCTCCTCTCTAGATATTGGATGTAACTCAAACCCCTGCCAGAATGGGGGTACGTGCTTCATTGCTGGCTCAGACGCGAGCTTTTTTTGTCGGTGCCTAACTGGTTTCAATGGAGACACGTGTGGAAATCGTAAGTTAAACACATGTCTTTTTTTGTTCATCATTTAGATAACGGATGTGATTCAAATCCGTGTCCAAATGGAGGGACATGCATGAACCTAGCGACCACGTTTATGTGTCAGTGTCCGACAGGTTTCACGGGAACTACGTCCTGTATACGTGAGTTTGTCCAATTCAGTTTTGACCTTCTAGCTTGACTGTCGCTACGGGCTGGCAAAAGTAGCAGATAGAGCTTCCCTGTTCAAGCAAAGGCGCTAGTTTGTAAATGCAAATAATAAGAGTAATGATTATGATTACGATAATAATAATGTTGATGATAATATTACTAATAGTAATGGTAATAATAATGATGATAACAATACTGCTAGTGATAACAATATTCAGCATCTATATAGTGCCTACTATATTTACAGTACCTCAAAGAACAAAAACGAAACCCAACATCAAATGATAATTGTAAACAATCTTTGACCTTTATCAACAAAGTATTTCTTGCTTGTCATAAAGTAGAATTGATATGGTTTCAAAATTATACATTGATAATATTAATCCTTCCACGCTTCACTGAGCAACATTGTTTTGAAAAATGGCATGTAAAAATCCAATGCGCCAGACAGTGAAAACATTTGGATCACATAAGATCATGATGATCGAACATGACCTAAAGGAAAGACAAACTTTACCTCCCAACAAGGAGATTGTTTTCATGGTTTTTATTTAATGAGAGCAAAATTAATGCCATCATCATAAAATAAGGGATAAATGAGATATTGTCGATGGAGGGGGTTTGTAGATCTTATTTTGTGCTGACATGTAAATAGGTTTGCTATTGTTATGAACAATGATTTTTGCAATCTCCAAAACCGCAACTTGTTAACACCCAAAGTGGACAGACATGTAATATTTCTACATGAATCAGGATGAGGGCCAAATTACATTGTGGTAAAGGGTGAAAGGTATGGTCCAATAAGCACATAAGGCATACCAACATAATAGGTGGACACCCATTTTAAATCATAAAGGGGGCACTTTTTCAATGCTCTAGGGTTATTTGGGGGGAAATGGGGGTACTGTAGAATGTCCCTAAAAATCTTATAAAAATATATATAGGTGCTGAAAACGCAGGAACAATGAAGCAACATATCTTCTGATTTCATTTCTTGTGGAAAATATTTAACAATACCACGACTCTGATTTAAAGCCGATTTCTCATGTCGCCGCTCTGCCAACTCTTTTCCTCTCTTAAAACGAAAAAAATATATGCACCCTCTCTTCCTTTTTGCTAGTTTACGGTACAATTATTTTTCGGTCTTGCATGATGATGATGATGGTGATAATGATAGCTATAATGAAGAAAATAACAACAACAGTGTTAATAATATTTTGCGTTTATGAAGTGCCTAATACATCTATGATGTTTCCAAGCGCCTTTCAGATATATATGCTGAAAACGACAAAGCAGTAGTTCATTTTTTGACAAAAATACACGTTTTGTAGGCGAATTAACTATCTGTATTTTTATTGACTGTCATTTAAGATTGTTGATATGATTTTATTTTTGGGGTGTCTCTGTGTATTTAATTATATTGTTACCCAGTAGAAATTAAAATCGTAATGTATTTTCTATTTGGTGAGCTAAATATTTTCATAATAATTAGCATCAATTTGAATTTCCCTTTATTTCAAAGCTAAATACTCTTGCGCCTCTCTATCCTTTCCTATCTTCTTGGATATTTGTTCCGTCTTTATCTCCTTTCTCTTTATCACTTGCATCGCCAAGCTCAATATATTTGACATTTGCATTTACTTACACTATTGTTGGCAAAACAAGGATTATTATCAGAAAAGTTTCTTTTATGAAATGAAAAAAAAGAAGTTCATGTCGTTTGGGAATTTTTTTCCCGTATGACTTGGGGATTATTTGGCAATTTCTTTTTCTGCAAAGATAATCAAACTAGTTGAACATCTGTGAATATTTTTGTAGTAATTTATGATTAGCTATGAAAGAGATCGTACGAGAATTTTTGACACTGTTGTCAACATGTCCCTTTTGCAGGTATGTATGGGATCGCTCAAAAACGGCTTTTTATTTAGGGTCGTTCGCATATGGCGCAATGTTTTTGTGTGGGCCTGTGTGTGTGCGTGTGTGTGTGTACTAAACAATTGCTAGTGGGGGTAAAAACAAAAATGTTTAACGCAACAAAGATCTTACTTGTGTTCACCAGTGGCGTTATGAAATACAAATTTGGGAAGCGCTTTTAAAAAAATACAATGAACCGCCACGCTTTACTGCTCAGATTATTTAGCAAGTTAATAAACCCGTTAAAAAATCATATTCTCTATAGACCATGCCAGAGTTCTCAGATCGTTCCATTTTTTAAATGTCAACAAGGGGCATTGTGTTGTGGGTTTTATGGTTTAAGAGTGTTTCAATTTATTTTAAATATAGAATAAATTGGGAGTTTTAAACGAGGAGATAAGATAATAAATGATGAGAAAATGACCTAAGTCCACAAAAATATTGCTTAACATGTGAATTGGCGAAATTAATCAAATTCCTGCAGGAAAAGTATCGTTCGTTTATTTATGTCCTTGTCCACCACAGGTGACGAAAGTTCAAGGCGTTATTCGGAGTAATAGGAAACCATCTAGTGCAGAAGAAGAAGAAAACGCAGATGTTCCCAAAGTGAAAATGGAAGCTTACTGGGAACTTTTTAGGAATTCATGGATAAAGTGTAAAATTCATACAAGTACGGCCGAAGCCGTGGATGATTTGCTGGGATGAAATTAATTGGATGGTGTTTTATCTCCCTGCCTTAATGCCTCAGATATCGTATGTGAAAATCAGATCAGCTCCCTGGGATCTCTTCATATTGAGTGGTGTGATATTAGTATGAAAAAATACCGAGAAGTTCTTCCACTATGAAAAATGCTGAAAATTCCCTGAAAATTCGTATCTCTCACTTTGTTCAAACAGAAATCCTAGGATGCAGTACCGATCCCTGCGTCAATGGAGCGTGTACAGACCTAGCTGGTGGCAACTATCAGTGCGATTGTCAGGCCGGTTGGATGGATACTAACTGTGATGTTGGTAAGTACCCACCTTTAAAACATAACGCAAGTCCTAAATAATAAAGCCAATACCTTTAAATACCATCCGATTAAATAGCCCCTAATCCATACTTTCATATCAAAGAAATTATGCAGATGGCGTAAAATTGAAATTGTTGAGGTTATTTTCAAAGTATGTACTTTTGTATACGCACGGAATTTTGCACTTGCGAATAATGGCCAGGTCAGGTATCAACAGGTAAGTGTTGACAGCCGGTAACACCAGTAGTCCGTGTAAGGAGAGTCCCTTATAGGGCAATCAAATTGGTTGGCAAAGATGGCATCTGAAACTAGCTTATAAATCAAAGGTGCTCTAGTAAGCCAGCTGTTCAACTATATATTATATATATATATATATATATATATATATATACAAACTTCTTTCCGAAGTAGTTTGCAGTCGCCGAACCCTACGAAGGTACATGTTTATGGAAAATGGATTTGTGCTTATCACAATTGCCTTCTCATGCATTGTAATCATATATTTTTCTTGTGCGCCTCGGAATAGAAGTGTCTAGATAGACGGCGCTATATAAATGCCTATTATTATTATCATTATTATACACAGAACTTTAAACCTATCGTTCCTTGAAAAGTTGCTTGTGCTATCGATATAAAATTGACATAACGATACATATCTGATTGCATGATAATATGTGTCTTTCAGGATACCTCAGTAATGTGCGTACCCTGCAAGTTTCACAAACGAATTTTATTTGATGAATAACATCTGAGTTTGATTTGATACTTCTTATAGTGCCTTATCTCGGACTAATTGTACTTATTGTACAAGGTATACTAGATTGTACAGAAAAATTACAATATGGCAGCCATTTTGAACGATCCCCGGCATGTGCCCCAGGGGTCTAATTTGAGATAACCCAATATCCAAATTTGGTTACAAATTATTCATCTACCTTTGGGTGCATATATCACTAATGCATAATCAACATTCAATAAGAATATTTGGAACTGTTATTTAAAAAAAATACATTTTGGGCCGTCTTTCGTCATGATAGGCACCTGCGCCGCATGTTTTGTCATTTTTGAATAATTAGGTAATGTTTCCCTATTTACAATCAGCATTCGGCCGCACATGTCATACATACAAGTAAAATAATAGTTATAATAATAATTCAAAGTTTCATTTCAACAACCGTAATATGCTAAAATTTCTAAAATGTTGACAAAAGTACCCGAGGCGACCATTTGAAAATTGAGAAAAATGGGTCTCAGGGGACGATTTAAAGGTGACTCAATATCTGATTTTGCTTACATGAACAAACTTATCTACGGTGAGCACGATTTATCTACTATGCCGCCCCTCTCTAAAGGTCAAGATGATTGGTGAACGAATGTCCCTCTCAATTCCTAAAATAACACTCGTGTATCGTTGGCACGATCACATGTCTAATTATTCTCATTGGTGGTATTGTTGTTATTGTTGTTGTTGCTGATATTTGTATGCTATTACCTCATTATTTACAGATATCAACGAATGTCTAGCTACTCCATGTGTCAACGGAGACTGTATAAATAATAACGGTGGATTTACGTGTAGTTGCAGAGCGGGATGGGCTGGACCACTATGTCAAACAGGTAATAACGCAATTGAAAAAAACATTTTAATCAAAACTATTGCATGTTCGATTCCTTCTTGAGGCATGTACATGTTTCAACGTCCCTTATCTAGTGGTCTCTTCAAAGACTCAGCAAGAGAAGGCTATAAACATGGGAAGTTTTTATTTCCCTTTGAATTTCACTTTGATATTCAATTAAAATGCATGGTTGTAGTTTCGTGAAAAGCTCATTTAAGTTCAAGCCTGTACGAAGTTTATTTGAATCGGTGAAAGATGAAACACCAGGACGGCATCGAGAATGAGAAGGGTCTAAATTTAGAATCTGTCTCAGTCGACGGTATGTTCTCGTGAAAGCTGCAGAAGCTAATTCTGATGATTAACAAACAACTTCCTAGGAGATTCCGAAATGGAGGATTGAGTCCATGGGCAAATTTTGAAATTACAGACGCAAAATGTTCATCACAAACTATATATTGTACATATATGTGGTGCATCTTGGACACAGAGGAACATAAAGCTCCCTGGGCTGCTCTTGAAACGATGGAAAAAGGACAAAACTCATTTTCTGTTTTTCTTCTTTTTGCTTTTTCTTCTCCCTCTTTCTTCCTCTTCTCATCCTTATTCTCTTTTTAGTCGTTGTAGTAGTAGTAGAAGTGGTAGTATTAAGATTAAGAGTTGTGGTAGTTGTGGACCAACCGCCTTGCCCAAGCACAGCATACTGTGTCTATTAGCCCTAAAGAAACCCTCCCCTGGAACCAGCGAGGCATGGCCCTTCCCGTGGCCCTTCTGGTCATGTCTTGACCGTTTGAGCTGCTGTCGTTCGTTGCATAACCAACCTAGTAAAGTGGGGGTATAGTGAGAAGAATGAAACCATCTGTCTTTGTGGAAAGGAGCAGACTATGCAACATAGTCTGCCCACAGCTCCCGGACACTTGAACCCAAGACGATCTGGAAGCACTGACCCCCCCCCCCCCCCCCCCTGCGCGATGCAATGCAGCCAAAACTGGAGTGAACGTTGTGGCGTAAGTGACTCAAGAAGAAGAAGAAGAAGAAGAAGAATGAATTGCTTGCCCCGGGCAATTATTTCCTGAACACCTCCACTGAAGCTTCTAACCCCTTTTTAAAATTAGTTATAACGGTTTAAACAATAACCATCAGCAAGTAAGGAATATTGCGTTTGGGAAATATCTTTATTCTTATAAATCTGAAATTTAAAGGGACATGGCCATTACTCTTGTCCCGTCTTCTTTACGCTGATAATGTAGTTTACTTCCCGCATGAATGATACCTTACCCATTCTGTCTTACCATTCACTCACGAATCTTCAAACATGTTCAATGATCAAGGATGCGGGCACGAGAGTACATGAATGAATGCTGCATGTTTGCTCATTAGCATACTGTATACACACAGGCCAAGGAAACATGTGCTGTTAACATTGTTACTGGCTATGTGTCATGCACGAAATACAGGGTGCTGCCGATTTTATACCGTTTGTACTTCCCTTATTTTCTCTCTAAATTGGAACAGATTAGAGGCGACGGAATGTTTCATCCCCCACTGCTGAGTTTAAACCTTCACATATCATTTTACACTAGCAACGAACCTCTATATTTCATTATCTAACATTATCTAGTAACTTTCATCCGCCGGTATGCTTTTATTTCAGGAGTTCCTGCCATATGGTTACACTTTCGTGTTTTTTTTCTTCTGTAAACCTAAGCTTTTAAAATCGTCCAAGTATAAAGAATGTAGATATATATTTGAAACCCTTTTCGATCCCCACCCCCTCTCCCAACTTTTAAGTTTACTAAGTTACATAACAGGTATTGAAGGACCTCCAGTGCAGATATTTATATCTTGAAAGGTGAAGAAGACTTTTTGAAGCAGATGAGGTGAGAATATATTATACCCCATTGTATAGGCCTAGTGCAATCCTGCATAATTTGTGTAATACCAAACTTAATAATTTGCTAACCTTTGCAATTAACACTCCTTTAATCTTAGGCTTATTATCCTAATCCCCAACCTTTTAAAACTCTTTTAGCAAAGGTTCTATAAACCAAAGATCCCTCAAAACTCACCTTTTCCCCCGATGATCTATGTGATA
This sequence comes from Strongylocentrotus purpuratus, assembly GCF_000002235.5. NCBI lineage: Eukaryota > Metazoa > Echinodermata > Echinoidea > Camarodonta > Strongylocentrotidae > Strongylocentrotus > Strongylocentrotus purpuratus. The sequence goes on along the minus strand of NW_022145612.1, from coordinate 33,688,544 downwards.
TAATTTCTGTACTGTAAATTTTTGTCCTCTTTTCCTGTATTTGTATTGTAAGCGCTGTGGTACTTGTTGTTTTTAGCGCTCCTAAATATTCGATATTATTATTATTATTATTATTATTATTATTATAATCCATAACTCTACATAGAATTGTCTAACTTTCTCTTGCAAAATTGTTACATTTAACATCTGTTTTAAAAGTTATGATAAAGAAACACCCTGAAACACGGAGATGAATAATCTTCTCCTTTTTAGTGACCCTTTTTGTTTTTCCCAATATGATATGTGTAGTTGAATATATCACAAAGCCAGTAGAGAATTAGTATGCGCTGTATAAATTGATCGCTATCATTATCATTATGTCAGGCAGTGAAGCTAGAGACAATAATATAGAGGCGTAATGCCCCCAATATCGCATGATGCTCTGTTTTAAAGCATGATGCGGCTCATTTACAATGCCATCAGGTGCACTTCTTCTTTAAAAAAAAATAATTTTCATGTTAGAATTATGCCCCTCTATATGAAATTTGTGTCATATTTTATGGATTTAAAGAACATTATCACTTTAAAATTCTTGCTCACTAACAATTTTTCTTTTACTTTCTTATTTATTAATTTCTACTTCAGTTGCGTACGTTTGTTTAAATTCAAAAGTTTGCGTATGCAAGGAATTGATCTACATATCTCATGCTTTTCATGTAATCTCTTTTTTAAATAGTAGATATATATATAGTGCTGTGATATACCTATAATAAATGCATAGTAATAAGATTTTATGGAGTAACAATTTGATAGAAATAACCATGAAATTGAAACTTTTCTATTAACGTTGTTTTTTGTTTTTTGTGTTCTTGTATATTGTGGTATTAATATATTTAGAGCAATAACATAATTAAACTTTAACATATCAACGAAATGCATTGTGTTTGTGTTTGTAATTGTTGAAATATGTCGTGTCTCTTTGAATGTTCACTGTCATGTATACCTTTCCTACTCAGTAGCCCATGTAATTAATTAAAATAATGTGCTTCTACATTTCCAATACTAATGTTCAATCTGTATGAATTTAATCTATTATGGTACACGTGTTAAAAGTATTTTTAATACAAATTAGTCGTTGGATTTGTTTCCCTCATAATTAATAACCATTATCTGAGAAAGTTATGAAGCCATTGTTCCTCCTAACTGCGCTCCATCTTGTTGAAACTGTTGTAGACGCCATCTTCGTAGCAAATCGAACTCTGGAGGCGGGTTGAGTGGTGCACAGTACCGCCTTATGTAGGGGTGGGACCAAAGGGAAAACATATGTGTTCGCCTGAATTTGGCTATTGTTACTTTTTATTCATCATTATCATTTTGAAAGCTACCAATTCGTTTACAGAAAATCTCACTAATATGATAATCATACAAATTTGGCATGTGCAACAACAGAATAGAGTGAAGTGCCTGAAGTTCAAAGTTGAAGTTGAATAGTGTATTTTACCTAACACTGGCTCCTTTTCAACTACTCATAGGCCCTAAGGTAAATATATATACAATCTAAAGTGTTGATATATACCTATAATTAATGCATAGTAATAAGATTTTATGGAGTAACAATTTGGTAGAAATAGCAATGACCTTGAATTTTTTCTATTAACGTTGTTTTGTTTTGTGTGTTGTTGTATATTGTGGTATCAATACATTTAGATTTTAGAGCAATAACATAATCAAACTTTAACATATCAACAAAATGCATTGTATTTTTTTGTAATTGTTGAAATATGTCGTGTCTCTTTGAATGTTCACTGTCATACATACCTTTTCTACTCAGTAGCCCATGTAATCAATTAAATGTGCTTCTACAGTTCCAATACTAATGTTTAATCTGTATTACTATACATCAAATATACACATTGCTTTCTTTTAAATTGATTGCAGAAATATTTGTTATTCACTGCTGAATATATATATATGGCTTTCTTTTGTATTGGTTGCGGAAATTAGTACTTTAATCAGGAACGACAAAATCAGTGTAAAGTGGGTTTCATATGTTAAGTTAAGTTTATGTAATGACAGTGAATTGTGAAAGAAACTGCCTGGAAGTAATTACTAGAGGTCGACTATAGGAACTGTCGTATACATTGATGTTTTGGAAGGCTAAATTGAAAAGACATTGACTCAATCTTGTTGACAAATCGCATGCGCTGTACGCAGAAACGGGCATATGGGACCACACACAGATGTCCAATGATAGATGGATAGATAGATAGATAGTTAATTGGTTTCCACAATATCTCATTTTACAAAGAGTGTAAAAACATATTGAAAATGATATAATATACATGTTCATACAATACCGGTACACACTATTCAGAAAATTGTCCTTCAGTTGAAAGCAGAGCTTGTTGTGGCTGGGCTCCTTAAACTACATATGACATAATTAACTAAAGTTAGATTTATAAAATACAAATACACGCTAAAACAGGAAAGGGAAGAATACAGGGATACATGAACCGATACTCACAATTAACTACAAAAGACAAGAGATAGGGAAAGTAAATAAATCTTATTGAAACGATAGTACAATGTATTTTGTTCTCAATATGAGTAGAATATATAGTTGGCATGGCCATACCGTTATTAACTTATTGTAATCCACAAAATTATACTGCTTGGAGACAAACATAGTCAGGAATCAGGAATGACAATATGTATTAAATAATGACAATTCAATTTTCTTCTGAATACATGAACACTTACAGACCGTTTAATCACAGAACCGAGAGAATTCCAGAACTTGGGACCTGTATATATTAAAGGTACTTTGTCCCATTTGCAGGCCAAAAAATGAAAATGTTAAATTCTAACGGCATTTGAAAAACAATATACTTATTTAGAACTTCCCTCAAAATCGAAAGGGCTTGAAAACGGCTTTTAGTGGGAATAACGAACATTTGTTGTGAATTGACTTAAGTGATTGCAATCACCTTAGTAATAGTCTGATTTTCAAACCCTTTTACCGAATGGTCGTACGTTTTGTGCTGCACAAAGATTCAATCAGTTTAATTTTGGCCATTACCAAAGACAAAAAGATATCAGTCAGTCACTCAGTAGTGTCTGACAGCAGAGTCTAGAAGGTGAACGGGTTTCCTAGCATAACTTGAATACTAGGACACTGCTAATGTTTAAATTTCACAGATAGGATATACATGACATGTTCATAATTCTTGCAAAGTTCTACAGAATTTGCAGTTAGCTGCAAAATGGACATAGTATCTTTAAGGTATTTTTAACAATGCGTGTTCTCTTTCTAGGAAGATGATATGAAAACGCCTATCGGGTAGGATAGTCGTGAACTTGATTTCTTTTCTTAAACAAATATGATTGTGTCTGGGGCAGTTCGTTGTTAATCAGCTGCAACATGAGGCAGCATAACTGTAAACTGTTCTTTACTCATAGTCGTTTTCCTATTGTAAATTCTCTCCGCAGCACTCTCACCTTCGCAGCCATGCTACTCTAACCCATGCCAAAACCAAGCCGCTTGCATCGATGATCCATTCAATTATTACTCATGTTATTGTACAAATGGATTTTACGGAACAAACTGTGAACAGACACAAATTAATAGTAAGTAAAACTTGTGCACCTTTTATCTCTCTATCTCTGTCTCTCTCTGTCTCTCTTTCTCTCTCTGTCTCTCTTTGTCTCTCTCTGTCTGTCTCTCTCTCTCTCTCTCTCTCTCTCTCTTACAGCATATTGTTCTAGAATACCTAAAAAGGGGATATTCCGGTCCAACAATAACTTGCTTTCGCTGCAAGCCAAAAATAATAAGAATAAAAGATGTAACACAAAGTATGAGCTAAATCGAACGAATAATGACTAAGAAAGTTAAAGATTTTCAATGACGTATTGAATAATAGAAAACTGTCAAAATCTTTGACAATTTCAGATTTTGTCATTTTTGTATTTTCTCTCTCATGTTGCAATTACATTTATCTCATTATATCATCATTTTTCTTTTGAATCCCTAAAGAAATTGATGTTTTAATGCCTTGTATATATTGTTGCATTGCATCCACCTTCATTAATTTGTCAATGATTTTAACAAAGTTGAGAATTCGTTCATATTAGTATTGTATATTTATAATAATTCTCAATGAAACAAAAACATTTCTATGTGCATCATGTGCTCAGTGCCTCTTACTATAGGATAGAGCTGCTCAACTCTTAAAAGCTGGATTTAAGGACTTTTGAAGGGAAAAGTGGCATTGATCGGATTAGGGAAAGAACAGCTCTTATAGGGGAAGCTGCTAGGGACACATTTTAGAAACTAAAAGGGGCTATTACTATTAAAATTACTCAAAGGGTAACTTTCAGAATTGTAAAGGAGCATCATGAGTACTAGGTGAATAATTGGAACCGCAATGTGTTATCGTATCTAGACCAGTTGTTGCATTTATATGCCTGGATGTCCTTGAATGGAGCGAGTTAATGTGCCTTGCCGTTGTCTTGATATCTAAAATTCCTTTATTGTCTCAACTTTATATCCCTGAACAAGGAGAATTTCTGTGAAGTTTCAAAGGACACGATAAATTATTAGAAAATATATATTTTCGAGTAGAATATGTCATGGAAATATAAAGGGGCACACTTTTTAGTACAGCACACTTTTTTAATAAATGACTATATCCAGAAAAGGGACATTCGATAGCATTGATATTTCTAAAAGGGGCTCCGTTTTGGGTATTTTGCCCCTTACCTCCCACCCCACTGCATTTGAAGCTAAATCTTGCTCTTTATTACATGTAAAAGCCTGTAAGCGGCAATGAGAGTTATAGATTTTTTAAATGGCACTGATCATCTCGTTGCCCAGAAGCATCCTGTTTGTAAATATTCCGAACACACACTATTTCTAAATGTTGCGAACGAGCGAAGAAAAAACCACTTAAAATGTTATTACTTCATGAAAAGGCATAACGGTTTTTTATATTTTGTTTACAATAAATTTACGTTATCTCATAATAGATACAAAATTGAACTTTGTATGTTATTTCTCTCACGGAATACCTAGAGATCTCTTGCGGCACCTCGGTTAAAAAAACGCTGCCTGAAATCACTTGATACCCTCCCTGACAAATTCTTGAAAAAATTGCTGGGCATACCCGTGAGCGGTGCAATTAACGACTTGATACACACCCCAGAAGGCTTTAATAATCCGACCATTCCTGAATTATATCAGTCTTGCCGTTGCATTGCCTTTCATATAGTAGGTCATTGGCGAACAAATAGTAAATCATGCCCTGGTCCAACAACTGTAAATTGACGGAGGTTGGTTTTGGAAGTCTACAACCAGGGATGCCCCTCAAAATGTACAGTACGAATGTACAGGGTAACTGGCAGAACACTAAACGAATGATATAACAAACCCTACAGGAACAAGGCAGAACAAATGGAGAAGGTTGTGTCGATTTCTTGAAAGTCTTACAGATAGAGAATGTAGATTTCAGGCCTATCCCAGGCGGTCCTTTGAATTGAATTGAATTGATAATGGTTTTATTGAGAATAAAAGAACAACAATGCATCGCGGCCTACAAGGCCGAATTGGGCAATGTTTTACAAATGTAAAATACAATATATAAAAACATTCATATTAAATGACATCAAATTAATGAACTGAACTTGAATGAGTAAATTGTTAAAAATAATATTTAACTTTAAAATTCTTATTTCTTATTATTATTTGATCTCCCGAACTCATTTTTGTATAAAAAGGAGATAAAGAAAAGTAAAGAAGAACATGATGGTGGTGTAGATTAAAGAAAGCATAGAAACAGGATGGTAATATTAAGAAGATGATGAAGATTCAAGTGGGGATAGTAAGATGATATACAGAGGGTAGTGCGAATAGTAACACTATCATAATGTATCGATATCAAAAATCAGGCATTGCACATTAACAAACTACTAATGATAGAGGCGAAGTTATGTAGAGAATAAATACTTATATGAAAAATTGTACGAATTAAAATTTACTCTAGGTAATAGCTACTCTAAAGTTAAAGTTGCCTTGAATGCTTGTATTAAGAACCTATTTCGCTGGGGCAAACACCTCAACGACAAGTGTAGTCCATGCCAAGCTAAAGTACCATCCATCATCTCTTCAATCACATTTAATCGCAGAATACTACTCAAATATAGAAGTAAATCTTAGCTAATCAGATAATTTTTTTATTAGAATGTAGGGGTATACTCCCATGTCTCATTGCTGCTTTTTGTTTTCGCTTTGAGGTTACCCTATGTAAGGTGCAATTACAATGCCCTTTTTTTGCTATAGTGGCCCTCCACACTGAAAGACGGCCCGCCGCATCTGTGTCAAATGTGTTTTTATACCTGGGAAATGCACTGAAAGTGAATAACAAACTCCCAAAGAAGATGATACGGTGGCCCAAGTACAGCTTAACGTTGATTAGCCTTCTACAAAAATGAGTTCATAAGTAATAAAGGAAATATGGAAAACTTAATACGCGAATTTTAAAAATTACTTTTCTTATACAATGACTAAACCAATACGTTTTGACTTTTCTTTTGCAGTGATCACATACTTTACAGCCATATCGGGTCTAATCCAGAGCCCTGATTACCCAGACGTGTACCCTTCAAAATACACAGGCTACTACTCTGTCAAGGTCCATGGCGCTGTATCAATCGCCTTCGACTTTCTTTTCTTTGAAATTGAGTTCAACAAAGACGCTTTATATTACGGTACTGATCCTTCCCTCAGTATTACCATGGACGAATTCCATGGAAACCTGTCTAACTTTAAATTTGAAGTGGATGGAGATTTCGCCTGGTTCTTGTTAGAAACGGACAGAAACAACGCAGCGCCATGGGACATATCGAGCGGTTTCAACATCCAGTATGTGGCAGGTCAGTCATCACTGTTTTTAGATTAATTTTTTTAATGCAATAGTTTTCTTACAAGAGGGTTGTTTTAATTATTAAGAGTGGAGGTGCAAGGTTTTTTTTTTTTGGGGGGGGAAGGGGCGGAGCCGGCGTTAAGCTATGCTAGTTATATGTCCTTGATATTCCGATTATCTTTTTTACTTATTTATTTATTTATTTATTTATTTCGGTTTAAAAAGACATAAACCTATAGATGCAGTTAATATACAATAGTGAGCAAAAGAGACAGGTATAACAAGTACAAGATGGCAAGAAAAATGACAAAAAATAATACATTTAATAAGTACAATACCAAAATAAACTAAGAGAAAGTAATGGTCAAGAACGTCAAATCAATAACCTGCTATAGGGTAATGGTAGCAGATAAACAGACAATAATGTTGAGTGAACAAAACAATCGCAAATAAAGGGGAAAATTACATTTTGGAACAACATAAACGCCTTTAAATTGAACTGAATGGGTTACCACACAGAATTATATATTTTACAAATTGGAATCAACTTTAAAAAGCAGTTATAAAATGCCATTATTAAAATATAAAGTATCAAATAAAATGATTCTGAGGGGTAATGGAAAGAGGGAGAGAGAGAGAGAGAGAGAGAGAGAGAGAAAAGGAGAGAGAGAGAGAGAGAGAGAGAGAGAGAGAGAGAGAGAGAGAGAGAGAGAATCAAGATTATTAATTGTACGAACAAGAGAAGGAACAGCAGAATTTTGATACCGGCTAGTGCCTAGGAATGACCAAACCTTGATTACTTTATACGGAGGGGGTGAAAATTGAGCAAGGAATCTTTAGATGGGGGGGGGGGGGGGGGGGGAGTAAGTCTCTGTGTCGAGGCGTCAGTAGCGAGTGGGCAAATTTCTTATCAAGCTCAATTCTTCTTGCTTAAAATCATCCTCTTTTACATCATTACACAATTTGAGTAGATTATGGATGGCTGTTAAAATATTTTTAATGGCACGTCATCTTTTAATATGATGAATAAATCTGTTAAATGCTATGTGTCTTCCGAATAGAAATCGATTACTGCGTATCTAATTCATGTGTAAATGGAGCTACCTGTGTTAATGGAAACGACACCTATACGTGCCAGTGTAATAATCTGTGGGAAGGTCAATTTTGCGAGATCGGTAAGTTCATGACAAATTAACATATATTTGTTTTGTACTAATTTGTATATTACACAGGGTGACATGCAAATGGGAAACCAAAGTTATTGGTTCGCCACTTATTTATTATTATTTTTTTTTAAATGCACATCGTCTGGAAAGATTATATTTGATTCGCTTATTTAAACTTTAAACACGATCAATGAATCACGCAGTACCGATATAATTTAGTCCAGGTTGTCGGAAACCCAATAATTGTCCAATACAAATGGATTGCCGCGGCTCTGAACGGTCGAGTAAAATCACGTCACTTTAGGGGAAATTAGCCTAAAATTTCTTGAATAGTTTCTTCAAGTGTGTTATTTTCAGGAGAAAACTTGAATATAATTATGTCCATATCGTGATATACTTTCGAATTTTAGATTATCAGTTACTCGAATAAGGATTTAAAAGAATACAACAATTAAATTAACTAGTTACACTTAGTTGTAAATAGATTAATGTAAGGCTCACATACAAAAAGATTATTGTTTCTTCCAGGCTCATTTTTCGTTAAAGTTAATTTAAATACTCCTGTAAGTCATCCACCCGGACATTTACCCCCTGGTCAATTACCCATCTAGGACAATTACCCCAAAAGGGGAAAAGGGTAATTCTTAAAAGAAGGTTTCACTAATCATAAGTTTTTTAATAAGGGAGCAATAAATTACATTTCAAAGGGCAGTTAGAGATAAAAATGCCATTTATCAGAAGATAAAAATGTGTCTTTATCACATTTGAAAGGGGCACTTAGACGTGAGGAGGTTATTTATCAGAAGATAGAGTGGGCACTTATCACAATCGATAACAAGAGATACTAATGAGATAGACTAAGGGCACCTAGCAGGAAGGGATAACATGTTGGGTGTTCATCAAAATGTGGGAGTACAAATCATACTTATTATGATATCTTAATCAAAATATCAGAAAGACATACGACTGAGCAAGGAGAATTTGTAAGGCCAAATAATAAAAACGAAGTGTTTCTCGTCGGCGCCCACCTCCTTTTTATTACTATCATTTTTACTATAAAAAAAGGCCTGCGATATCCATCTTGTTTAAAGAGCTTCTAAAGTGATACAAATCATTTGTTTTGTCATACATTGCATCAGTATACTCAAATTGAGGCACTGCAGCAATCACAGTTGTAGAATGGTGGATATGTGATCCTGGACGAAACGAAAACGAACGAAAAACAAAACAAAAGACAAAAAAGCACAAAATGCTCACTTAACAGTTGAATGCTATCCTGTGAGGAAGCCTTAATGTATGACTGTCTGGTGAAATTTATACAATTACGATAACAGAAAAACTATTAACTATTGGATCTGTTCATTAAACCATTTGCATATCTTAATGTTATCACTCATCATATCTTAATCTTGTCATTTTTTCTCTTTTTTCATCGCAGGTGCTTTTCATCCTCACATTGAACAAGCGTCTGTTTTTATTTCCTTCCTCTCATTAACCTTCACGATATACATGTCAAGATTTACATACGATTGTTCTGAATTAATTGCATCTAATCAGATGTATCCTTACCTCCCCCCCCTCTCCCTCCACTTCCAATGTGTATCGTATTTATAAGCTTAATTGAAATTTTAATCTATTGTATTAATTACTGAAGATTTGTATTATATATTTTGTATTTTGCTTTTATTTCACATGGTACATTACCATTTTGTTTCACGAAATCATCAATATGATTACAAAAATGTTTTTGAGTGCTAGTTTTTATTCATGTTTTATTTTTGTTGATTGCTTGTTTATTTGATTGTTTGATTGTTGATTGTTGTTTCGACCAACTAGTATAGTATTTCTGGACCAAATAGTATAGTATTTTCCTGTCTTGAACAGTTTTGAGTATAACTGAATAATGCGATCATATATAACTGGAAGAGAGGTCATCATCTTTTATTCATCATATAACTGTTTATAGTATATTTCATCATGAAATGTTATATACATCAAACCAAATGGAATTACCACAGCCCCTTGTTTTTTCTCAAAACAGTGTTATACCCAGATAAAATTTGCCAGAAAAGCTTAGAAAATTTGTTCTGGTTCTTCGTGGCTGTACGTGGTAATGTTTTCATTCTTGTTTATTTTGTTTTATAGACTTACCCTGTACTATTGACCCGTGCAATGGTAACGGTGTATGTAGCGTTCAAAATGGTGCAGCTGCATGCACGTGCTTCTCTGGTTTTCTTGGAAGTTTCTGCAATATCGGTAAGACCCCGATACCTTAATAAAAATTAAAAAAAGGTTGAGCTATTTTATACATGATTGATACTTTTAAAGGGTGTATTATGGGTCCAATTAGTTCATATTATATACTTCACTCATGTCTCCTGTCCTGACATCATTCGAAACCAAGTCTTCGTTATTTCATTTATTAGTATTTGGTTAAGAAAAATTTTCCCTTTTCCTCGTTCAGCAGTATAGTATTTGAGATGTGTTACAAGGCACTTCGTGTGTTTTTTCTTGGAATGTAATCAGTGGATGACTGCCTCTTTCTTATTAACCTATATGTTTCCGATACAGAGTAACTGTATTATGTCCCTCCAATCGTAATACTGAAAACTTATCTGATTTACAGCTACTGTGAATGTTAAAAACAATCCCACTTTCCTCCAAATATCTAAATCTTGTTATAAATTGTATATGTGTTATTATTATAATTATATGTAATAAGTTTCCCACTAATATCTTGTGTTACCATCAGTACAAGTAATCTCGATCTGTAGGATTATTGGACAGTGGATTATTATGTGACGAATTAAAGGCATGTAATGAACGGCTATTTCATTGATTCCCACTACTCTGTATTTCCAATGTATTCAAAAGTACGACTTGCAGCATAATAAAATAAAAAGTACACCCTAAACATTAGCTGGTATTGATAATAGCAGAAAAACGAGAGCAAAAAGAATTAGTAACAGTTTGAGCAACATCCGAGTAAAAGTAGAAAGGCTACGAATTTTAAAAACTGTCATCAGTGAAACACACATTAGAAACACAGTGAAGTATCTTGCTAGTTCCTCTCAAGTTTGCTCTGTACGGAAATTTCATAAACTTTCATTTTCGTAGTTATTGATGACGGAAAAGATTTGTTTCATTCGGGTTTTGTATGGACAAATATTTACAACGTATGCTGCATGTATGAATTAACATTTTCTTTAGGGAAAATGCACGTTTTTGAATTGTTTTTATGTTCAGAGCAAATGGGAGGGAATCTCGCAAGATACCAATTTATGTTTGATTGATCGCATCTTCAAAAAGTCATAACTTTCTTATTTATAATCTTGATTTTGCTCAAACTTCAATGACCCGTTCCTCTCATTTTTTGCTTCTATTAAAACCAATTTTATATTAGAGTGGACTTATCCATTACAATTTGTTGTTAATGCATTGCTTTTACTAACACATATATACAGAGCTACATTACTTAAAGATCCTCAAAAAGAAAATGTAAGGAGATTAACGATTGACATGTTTTCATATTTCCACTAGTTAATGACATTTTTGTTTACATTCCTTTTTCTTATTTTAGATGACCCATGTTTGCCCGAACCTTGTATGAATGCCTGTACCTGCAGTGTAACCAGTACTTTCACAGCCTTATGTTCCACCACAAATACCTACGTCACGGGCCAATTTTGTGAAACCGGTAATGCCACCAACGTCGTTAACAAAATATCATGGTTTATACCAAACTCTACAGAAAGTTCGGAAAATTTAAATGATATTATAAGGTAGCATATTCAGGGTCGGCGTTGGAAGAAGAGAGATAGGATGTATTGGTGTCGTGTTCGAGTGGATACATTACTGGACTGTGGATCACATGGTTCGCGATTCAAGTCCAGCCACGAAGAGGTGTATACGTTATAGTACCTAACACGGTGCGGCCACACCCATCCTATCATCTGCATAGCTCTTTAAATAGCGTCTTGTAACGATCTTGGCGACGTAATAGTTGGAGGAGGGAGACGCCAGTTTCCCCATATTCGGACAAAGCATCAACTTATATCATCGCTTTTTTTCTTTTTTTACACTCTATTGACAAAAGTACATTGAAAGGCGCGAAAATTGCATGAACTCCATCTGATGTTACCTTACTTTTATTTATGATTTCCAAAACCGTGTTGGCGCCAATATACTGATTTTAGTGTGCGCCGATTGGAGGGGTAAACCCCGTATTCCCAAATTCTGGATCCGCTTGTCGTGTTTTCATGGCTACAGAAATGTGATATAACAACTTTAATGCCCAATTTTGATGCCCCTTTTCTCTCCACAGTTCACCCATGCATTGATGCACAGCTATGTCGGAATGGTGGAGCGTGTAATCCAATAGGAGCGACACTGGCATATCAATGTACTTGCCCTTTTGGATTCATCGGGAGGAATTGTGAATATGGTGAGATGATATATTATTCCAGATTATATGTACAGTTGTATGCATGTCATATGATTATTAGGCGGCTATGTATCATTTTTCAAGCATGCATATGAATGGGAGTGTTACATTCCATAAGGATCTAAAATCTGCTTTGAGTGTGTTTTTTTTTTTCCTTTTAAGCATTTTAGCGTTTAGCGTGTCATATCAAATAGGATTTATGTTTTTCAACATGGTAGGCCTACCTAAATCCGGCAAAAATTCAATTCGACATCATATTTTTTAAACAATGTTGCTCGGTAAAGCATGTATGGATTCATAGCGTAAGTTGAAGGCATATTACTTCTACTTTATGGAAAGCAAGAAACTTTTTTCATAATTATAGCTCATAGTTTTCTCATAATTACCGTTTTCTTTTACTTGGACGCACTGTATATATATATAATATATCCGTAATTTCATGTTTTGTGTTTGTTTCTTAGATGACCCGTGTGTGCCAGTTAACCCTTGCCAAAATGCAGGGACCTGTAATCCTTCGTTTGACAACTTCGGGTCAACTTTTACCTGTACGTGTGCACTGGGCCAGTTTTGGACAGGAACCCTCTGCAGTACGCGTGAGTACAAAGGGCGTTATTATAATTTTGTCCCGGGTGCCTTTTGGCTTCTGTACCTGTTTTTTTTCTTCTTCTTTATTTTATAGAATAATGGGCAATTTTTATTCATTTAGTTCAAAGAAATACAGTGCGTTTTTCATAATTAAGTCAGTTTAATCAAGGAAATTCTGCTTGTTATGTTTAATAAACCTTTATTGAATTTAATTTATTGAATATTCTTGTTTATGGAGAGAATGTGCAGGCCTACATTTTACGTGTGTCTATTTTAGTGTTTGTAACTGTTACAAATTGGCGAAACTAAAAAACGGGAATTGCAAAGACAGTCCATGAAATTACACAAAATACAGCAATCCCCTTGCATTTTGACTGCGTTAGTATTTATGATGTTGATTTATTATTGATGATGAGGAAAGTGGGTGCATGCTTCAGAGATTCCACACATTGTTTGTATCCTTCGTTCACTTTCTCTACGTTGTATTTCTTCCATGACGCGTCAAGCAATACTGCCAACAACGTGTGCAATCACTGATAATCATGACACGGTATTGTAGCCGTTTAGTGGTCGTCAGTACTAACGATGTTTCACTAATCTCATGTCGTTTAATCCTTTAAATCGTGCTCTATAGCGTCTGGATGTACAAATATCCAGTGTGAGAATAACGGCAATTGTATTACCGATCCTGGCACTGGAGGGTTCGAATCTTGTGCCTGCACTTCTGAATATTATGGAGTATTTTGTGGTAATGGTAAGTTATTCAAGGAGCCATTTAATACGATGCTACGATTGCTTCGGAAGATATCTGTAATTTCACCTGATTAAAAATATCTACTGTTAAAATTTTCACTTTCCTACATAGAGTGTACATGTAAATAATGAACGAATAAAGGTACGTTAAGATATCCCAAATCATTTGGTCACCAAATTATGTAGCTAATCTAGCTATTGTTTCCAACTTATTACAGTCACTATGTTTAATTGATGGATAACAGCTTTGGTATAGTTTGCAATAGCTATAATGCAAACGAGATCATACTTTAATTCACTTTAACTTTCAATAACAGTGTTTCCAACACCACATCCTCAGAAAACCTCAAAAAATACATGCACAGAGTCTGCAAGCACTATGCAGATAAGCCATTACTCTAGTCATCAGAATCAGGCTTGCCCCCAAACAATGTATGTACATTCTCAGCTCCATGGGGAACATTCAGCCAGTCACCATTTAGGACACGCTGAAAATAACGAATAAATCACAATTAAATATGTACCCCGATATTTTTGGTTAATTAATGTTATCATCTGCAAGGAGACTGAGAAATAATGCAAATTATATGCATTCCCTTTTTTATTCAACTCACGACCTTTGCACTTCAGGTCAAGTGTGTTAAACAACTCAACTTTGGTACCTTAGATATTTTTAATGCATGACTTATTACATGTAAACCTTGTTTATTGCTAATGCAGCATACCCATGTACCAACGACCCGTGCAATGGACGAGGTAGTTGTACTAATATTGGGACAGTTGCTCCCTTCTCCTACCAGTGTACTTGCTCTTCACCATACATTGGAATCACATGCGCATATGGTAAGTTTCTTGAAGTGATAGCTTTAGGCTTTTGATTTTCTATGTGTTATTTAGGCCTTCTAATTCATGGAATCTATCATAGCATCTTCATTAAGTTTATACATTCATTCATAAACAACACGAATATTCAAACGTCTCGAGTCAAAGCCTCATAAATACTTTTATACCATATCAACTTGTTTTATTCTTAAAACAAGTCACCTGATAAATGCAAAGCGCAACCAACCAATAAGGAGCTCCCATGGTAACTTTATTACTTAGCAAACTCCCTGCTATAAATATATACATCCTACTCAAATCAGGAAAGGAAGAAATCTATTTTCGACAGCTACGAACTCATAAAGTCTGAAGCAGTGGGCATGAGGGTAAATTTGTCCGCAAGGCATTGTGATTTACAGTATGCTTACCTTTACCCCCCCCCCAAAGCGTTTTTCTTTTTGAAAGAAAAAGTTTTTAATGGCGATCATCTGTTTTTGGGGGTAAGTCCTTTATACAAAAAAGGTTACCATACTTTTCTGCGTGACGTAACATGTATTCGAATTAGAAGAAACAAATCATGTGTATGGTCCGATATTTCACCGACATTGTTTTATTTTTTTCTTCAGAGGATCCTTGTCACTTGACTAACAATCCATGTCGGAATGGTGGAACGTGTTCATACGTGTTTCCTGTAACAGGCACGATCAATGCTCCCACTGTGCAGTGCTCCTGTCTAGCAAACATGTACTATGGAGCCAATTGCGAGTCTGGTAAGTTCATATTAGGTGGAGCACTTTTCTTATGCACACACATACCTCTACCTTCCGACAAAATTTGTTCTTGGCCTTAAGGAGAAAAAAAATTATCTTCCAAATGTTAGGGTCATCTGACAACCAATCTCAGCATAAATTGTTATCATATATGTTCATTGCGCTCGTGTGCGTGTGGGTGTTTAATAAAAAAAAATTAATGTTCATCCCATTTCCTACTGAAAAAAAATGGTACATGCGATAGGTCGGGTGAAATCGATCCGAGATTGGCTTCTGTTTCGTGGGCTCCAGGGCTTAAACCGACCGTTACGGTCAGGCTGACATGGAGCTGATATTCCTTAATAAAGTTGTACATTTTGTTTAATATGCATCGTGTCTCAGTCTATCTGCAATCCGTATTGCACATGGCTGAGTGCTAAAAATCTGTCATTTTGAATAATAATTTATGTTCTGGACATATTCCATATTGCATTATCATGAATTTGAAATTGTAAAAGATTTGATACATACTCCCGAAGAATTTGTATTGATTAATTTGTGTCTTTCATATTTTCTTTTAGCTTTTCCATGTAATAGTAATCCCTGTCAATTTGGAGGTACTTGCACCAACGTGGGATTTTTTAATTACGACTGCAATTGTATTAATCCCTACATTGGAGAAAGCTGTCAAGCAGGTAGAATTCAATTCATTTATTTCCCCTACAACTTTTTTAAAGCCTAGAACATTCTACATCATGCACCGCACGATAATTTCCACATAATAATCGTTACAATTGGGCTATTCCATGCTTATTTAGATTAACACAACTTCGATCAGGAACAACATTATTAATTATAATTATTCTCAGTCATTAGTCTTTTTTCAGACCTACGTACGTTATTACACAAATATTTCGAGTATCCAATGCGTTTGACGTTCTTCCATTAAATTACGGCCATTAAAAATTATGGAAAATTATTCCTTCTATTACTCTACTGCAGTTGACTAATAAATGGTTTTATTATACAGTATGTGGATTTTTCACGTTTTTTGTCTTTCATAAATAGTTGAACCGTGCAACTCCAACCCGTGTTTGAACGGTGGAATCTGCAGTGGCTCTGTAAACGCCGGCACTACAACTACTTCATACTCATGTGCATGTGAAGGGGTGTGGGGTGGACAAAGGTGCGAAGTTGGTGAGTATTATCAGATGAATAGTGTCATTCAGTTACAATATCCTTTCCGAAATAAAATATATTTCCATACAAAAGACGATTAGACGATTAGGCCCTGAGAGATCGTTGGAAAAATTAGATGAGATCACAGTTATCTTCAATTTTATAACCGGTGTTTGGAAAAGCAAACCCCAAGTTGAACATTTCCTGTATTACCGGTAACGCTGTAAGAGGATTGTCCATTGTCCATACTTTCTATTGAGAGTTTGGTTTGGTATTAAGGGTTAGGCATCACTGAAGACCATTATTGATGACCATTATTGATGGGCAAGTTATTGTTGGTCAAAAACATTACTAACCAATCCAATACGAGGTTAAAAGAATAACAATGGATAAGGCTAACAAAGTCGGTCGTTCGTTTGCTTATTAAATATCAATTAAGTTTAGTAGTATAAATATGGCTCAATATTTAACTGGGCACATCGTTATTGGGCCATGGACTAGTAGGTCCATGATTTGGCGAATGTTGTCACAGAGTTAGTTTTTTGTTTGTTTAAAACATGTAGCTAAAACATTTACTCCTACAATGTGTAAGAAAAATTTCCTTTTTTCTAACGATCGGCCCGTGTACCAAGGGGACGATCGGCTAATGTATACAGGATGTACTGAACTAATATGTTCTCGAACAGATATATGATTATTCATGGGCGGGCCTGTTCATTTAATGACTCAAACACATCTTAACTTTCATAAGGCATATAGAAGTTTGCAACTGATATAAATACATTGTAGATGGTTAGGTATTATAGTTTAGGATAGGTCAAGATGTGTTAAATTATGATAGCATTGGTTAGGATAGGTTAGGTTATATTAAGTTATGATAGGAAAGGATAGGATAGGTCAGGTCATGTTAAAATATGATAGAGTATGCTACATTAAGACTCATAGAAACAACCGGAAGATAGTTAATGGCTATACGGCAAAATACTGTTTACTATACTTTTTAATCCAGCCAGGTTAGGGAAATAAGGGGGAAAATTGGGCAAATTTTGCCCAAGAACACAACATTTCATTAACTCAATATCAGTTGGATAAATTTTGACTATTTTCGGGCAATCACTGCAAAAGAAAAGTTTAGCTTTTTAAGAGTTGGGCAAATTTTTCCTTCAGAATTAAAATTTCTTTACGCTAAGATTGGGCAGTACTGGACTTTGAAAATGTGTTTTGGGTAAAATTAATTGGACAATTGATTTGATCAAAAGAAAATATAACCAATAATTTATTAATTTAAAATCTAGGCAAATTAAAGGTTCGTTCAATCAAAAATGCAGTGGATCCACGATTGGTCAAAGTTTGTACCCACATAAGCACCAAGTTACATGTACTTACGAGTGCATCGTTTTATGCATAATCAGCATCTGCAAAACAGATGCCAAACACCGCATTCACGAGTGTAAAATCTGTAGAACGAATTATTTTCTTCTGTCCTTTCTTTTGTAACTTAATAACTGTAACTGAGCAGTAATTTAGACGGAGCCGTAAGCGTGACAATTGCTAGCATTTTATAATTCATTTGATTGAGTTGATACCTTATTAACACCAGTAAACCGACTCTAAAAAAAAACCCTCTTTCATAGCCTTGTCTATTCAGGGTAATTTTATTCTGTGTTTGGTCTGTTGTCGTTCTTGCGTTTGTCTGATTGGTGTGACTGATACTTAGTCAGGTGTTAATTAGGCTACCTAATCAATTGAAGAGTTACATTTTAGAAACACGTCTTGGGGTTAAAATCTGCATATTCCAATAAGTTTCACCGACTTATAAACTTAAGGACCAAATCCGAACAGAAAAATGAAATGGATGATTTATATATCAACGGAGCCATAGATTACAATAATATCATTTACATGCCATTTAAGTGTCTGTCAGAGGAGTATCAGCTCTCTGAAAACACAAAATCCAAAGCTTTGAAAATCGGAAGTTGTCGACCTAAAACTTGCTATAGACTTCATGACATCATGACAGCATATTCACAATGACTTTGGATTAAATAAACTCGGCTCGTTGCCTCAGCTATAGGTGAACCGATGGGGTCCACATGTTATGTCGACACTGTAACTTCGGCAAATTTGCCCCTCTTGACCCATCATTTGGAGGTGTGTGGGAAATAAGGTTTGAATTTGCTTTTGTGCAATAATGAAAGGGTAAATAATTTGTATTCCTTTATATTTGTATTCTGCATTCATTCAATTTCCCATTTATATTAAGTTGTATACTCATCGGATAGGGCCTTTAAATCATTTTCTCTCTCCCTCTCTTATCTAAAATATTTTGGCATACATTATTAACATTGTACATTTACGTTTGTAAATAACCCTGTATGAATAGAAATAAAAGAAATAAATGTATTATATATCCCGGCCTGTGTATACAAATACGACGTGTTAAAAGGGGAACTCGAAGGGGTAAAACATAAACAAAAGATAATACGATACTCTCCGAACCCTACTTTCCACCCATTCGTTGGTTTTTGTTCACTGAGTAAAGCCAGCACACCTCATAATGACTAACCTTGGTACGCCTCTGGTTCTTCCCAACAAGACCCCTCTCTTATAAACCTAACTAGAATGCATGTTTACATTTATCAACTGTTTCTAGGCTAATCGAGAGCACCTATTTGTAATTAGGTGTCATGCTAAATTTACATTTCTGCTGAAAAACTGTTTTTTCCAGGTGCATGCTCACCGACGAACCCATGTATGAATGGAGGAACTTGCCTGTCCAACGCGGATGGTACCTTCCAATCTTGCCAATGCCTGGCGGGATATACTGGTAGCATTTGTGAAACTGGTAAGTATTTTGCCAGGTGAATCTTGTTTTCTTCTTCATTTCCGTTATTACGAAAACTCCAGATACATAGTATTTCAGCATGAAAATAGCCATACATTTTGGTGAATGGATACATGGATACATGGATACGTCCTATACACTATAATTTATGTCCACAAATCGAAGATTTATGACCCAAAATCAATCGTTGAGAATAATCATTGAATCACAAAGAATCAATTTTTGGTTTGCACTACCGTTAAAACGATTTTGTTGTTATCAAATGATTATATACACAAAATAATCATAACCATTATGTGTACAGTATGTAGATTAAAGCGTATCTGCCATAGTTTAGAGGAGGGATTAGACTGCCCTGCAAGGTCACTGGACAGGTGGTTATCTCATCAACTCAGCTCTCAGTTAACATAAGAAAAAGAGGATCATGGGGACCAATGGTCACCGATTAGGCACGGTTTGTTATATAGAGGGCGCAAGTAGCTACAAGTAGTGTAGTGGGCCTTTAAACTATCGACATAATATGATTAAGATATGTAACACTATTGATGCCTCAAGGCTAGTTTATTTATGAAGCGTGAACAAAATTATCCATGTCCTCTACGATTTTCGTGTAGAAATAAATGTGCATAGTGTTTATATGGATAGTGCCCTCTTTCTGCTTGATATCTATTTACTTCATACATTTGCATTAAATGTTACTTTATCTTTAAACTTTCGTTGTATTGTTGCTTTAAAATACTTTTCTTTTTAAAACACAGAGGGAAAACCCCTATTGGGATTTTGTTTAGACATGGCATGTTGTAAACGATTTTTTTTCCGTATCAGGGTAATTCCCTGCAGCATTTTTAGGTGGACTACCTTAAAAAATATGTAGGCCACTTTTAAAAATGTTTAACGATTTTGAAGATAAATTGATAATGGAAACTAATTTCGCAATGTGGGAGGTTTCATCTAAGAGAAAATTGAGAATTTCTAAGATGATACCTCATTCCGTAGGATTGTTAATGATTTAGGCGGAGAATGTGATTTTTAAGAACTTTTTCAAGATCATGAATTGCGCCAAAAACATATTTCTTAATATTGAATAAGTTATCATCACTTATGACTTTGAAAATTTCTAGAAATCTGCCCGCAAATATGTTTAATATTATATCTAAATTGCAAATTCATTGCATTTCTATGAAATACATAAAACACGTTACAGCGATCTAGAGTTAACACTTTGATATGAGCTAAAATTTCAATTATGTTTACTAAGGGCTGCCTTCTACAAATCAACACAAACAAAGATGACTATTTTGATAAGAAGTATGATGTAAGATGATGCAGTTTTATCATATTTTAATCTTATATATAATATTCTCTTAGTTCCCGTTGATAGCTTTGGTAATAATATGCCTAATTGAATATCAACCGATGTGTGCTCATAAACCAAATTGGGCTGTAATTCATTTATTCATTTGGTATTATTCCAATTAGGTAGCACTGTCACTGTTATACTTGGGACACTGCATAACGTAGATAATACAGAAGACATGTACATATCATTTAAACGGTGAAATAATAATCAAGATTTTTTTCTCCAGGATATTTAAACAAAATAAACAAGTTAAATTAGGCGTGTGCACAATTTCGTGTCGATCGATCGCTCAATGGCTCAGATCTTTGAGTGGGACGTCATACTACCTCCAGTCTCTAAAACATCTTTTATGGTTAAAACGACCGATAATGAACGTATAAAAAGTGATTTAATTTCTGTGTATTTTTTTTTACATCTATTCATTAGTTTTCTGATATTGGTTGGTCAGACAACTGCCTAGTCAACCGTTTTTCGTTGATACGTTTACAGAGATTCCGTGTTATGTAACCAGAAACCCATGCCAGTTTGGAGGGTCATGTACATCAACTAACCAGGACCAAAGCTTTCTCTGCACTTGCATTACCGGATATCTTGGAGATACATGTCAATTCGGTATTATACTGCTTTCTCTTATGCTTTGATTTTTTTAGAACAGGTTGCCATTAAATTATGTATTTATTGTGGCATCTATTAGAATTCTTAAAGGTTGTAATCTTGTCTTGCGTTAAACGGTGTAATTTTCTTCTTTTGTTTGTACACGAAATGATAAAACAATTGCCACGAGTGCATCAAGTCTTTCGTGTTCTTTGCGCATTGCTGATCGTCAACGAAACGGAGTTAAGTCTTTTGTCAACTCTGTTTGTTGCTATGGCAGGCAGCCAGTGAAAACGAATTCGTTTAATCAAATTAGAGAAATGCAAGCATTACTTTAAACAAACAACTTTGTTATTCCTGGCTCATTTTTCCTGATTGAGGTGTCATATGAAAGGGCAGAAAATGAACTTTCTAGAAATGTGATTTTCTCTTTGAAATTCAGATACCACCCTAAAATGATTTTTTTGGTACCCTCTCTTCAAATTCCTTTTAATCCACTCATGCGTGGAATATGCATCATATGAGTTACATCAAATGAAAGGAGGGGAGTTAAGCCTTACAAATATGTGTCATTTTTTAATTATAATTGTGATTAAGTTACGATAAAACATCGATAATTCTGGGTTTCATTTTTTCTAGGACGCATTTTATATTAAAATTGAACTTAGAGTTGAATCGAACATGGCCATGCTGAAGAACAGCCTTTGGCTGAAGTATTCCACCGTGCTAAAATGAAATAATCAAACAAACAAACTTAGAGTGTCGGGACCACATACCCTTGTGGTGACCATTCTTATTTAAATGGGCACAGCGGGCCACATGGACCAAATTTTTGATTTCCTGATATGCAGAATAATTAAAAATCCTATCTTTGTGCCATTCCTCGTGATTTCATGAACCTTTGCACAATTCCTTGAATATTCAGCACCATGCTGCGGGACTTATAAAGCTGGTATCTTTGTAATCATGACTGTTATACCTATATTTCTGCTCCATGAAGTATGAACAGTTTTATTTGTAATACTTGAATAGGTGTATACATGTACCTTTGATCTTGTATAAGAGGCACAATTTTTGGTATGGTGTACATTAAGCTGAGGCTGAGTTGATAAAATCTTCTCGTTGCCCTTAACCATTTTATTGTAGAGGTAGTGGCATAGCCATTTTTTACAGTGTGAGAAGGGGCAACCTTTCAAAACTTCCAGACGGGAATCAAGTTCATGATGCATGGAACGGACGTTATCCATGAATATATCTAGGATACTAATGATATGATAGCAATAATATGACAATATTTCTAGATAATAATGATAATCGAATAATGCCAATTATACTGGAAAAATATACACAATCCTCCTTCTCAGGTATCGTAGTTGAGTATTCCGAACACCGGTTACAACAGGGGAAACGATATATTGTCACGAGCGCAAATAAGCACACTCGTTTTCTTTTTTGTATTGAACAATGTTTGTTTATTCATCTTCATTGCTTCTCTCTACTCGTTTGTAGAAAGTGTATTAACTTTTATGCTTATGTGAATAAAATCTACTGTCGCAGATGTGACACCTTTTTCAACGACAACTGTCAAGAGATAAGTTCTTAAACTTTCGTACTTTTCATAGAGTCTCTTTTCCAATTCCTCATTTAGTATCGCCGTGCTTTTCTGGGCCATGTGAAAACAGTGGTGTCTGCGATACCATTGACAGAGGTCTTTCAACACCCTCCTATACTTGCTCCTGTGCCCCAGAATACTACGGACCCATGTGCCAAAATTGTAAGTGTTCATACCTAATGCATAGAGTTTGATCATTGGGTGTACTTTTTGTAAGTAAACATGCTGCTTACCCAACTGCCTGTTAATGAAAGGAAAAGTGTTATCCGAGCAAGACTACACGCTAAAGCTGTCACGCATGAATGTGAATTCGGGCGTCATTCAAATTCAAACACGACAGTGTAGAGCATACTTTTGCTCGAGTTTTACTCTTTTTTTTCGTGAAAAGGCACTCACATATATTCAGCGACTTTAAGAAGTTGGTAGAAATAAAATATGGCGGGTTTTTTATGTTCATTTTTTTGTAGAGTTGATCTCACCTCTTTGCTTCGTAAATTGAGCATTAAAATTATCGTTTTCGAATGCAAATGTGGTGTTGCAAAATAATGTTGTCATCGAATTATAACCGGTTTTATAACACAACCATTTTAACTTTTGTACAGTGCAGGACCTTTGCCTTTACTAGCTAATTGTCGCGTTTGGTATTCCGTCTAATTCTCCCTTTTTATTATATCTTGTTGCGTTTCATCTCAGGACCTGCAGTTGGTCTGATCACACGTATAATGATTCCCATGCGTGGTTCCTATTCTAATTGATGCTAGTGGGCGCTTCCGTTTAGCATCCCATATTAAATTATCTAGAATCCCTCAAATAAAAAAAATGATTAGGAACTTTAATATCAATTCTGAGGAGCTTTCACATTTAAATGAAATCAAACGATTGCGCATCAATTTGGCTAGTACTTATGAATGGACGGTAAAAATATATATTTGTACTAAATAAGGAACCTTCAATGGTTTCCTCCAAGCTACTCTCTAGTTCTCCTTAAGCATATCGATTTTATGTATTTTTAATTTAATGTCCATTCATTTTGGCTTTTTTAATACAAGAATTATCATCATTGGACACAATGGGCCATCGTGAGTGAGTTCCTGTCATAAGCAAAATATTGCATTAGTTTAAAAATAATGTAAGCTATTTTTAAAAGTGTCGTGCAAGTTATTGTAAACATAGGCCTATATTCAACCAATTTCATCTTTTTTTATCTTTTCTAATTGCTCTTGGAAAATTGTTCTTCCTTCCAATCTTGCCAATAATATTCTTACTTGATTGTATGAATAGTGATTAATTGATGACATGAATGAATTATCTTTAAAAAGACAGGAGATATAGGAATATTACTGAGTCCTTTTCTTCTTCATTTTCTCAGGTATTTCCCTTATTTTAATCGTGATTGTAATTGTTATTTTCATGTCGCTGCCACTTCTTTATTACTGCCAGCCAAGTCGTGTCTTCTTGATCCTTGTCAGAATGGAGGTGCATGTTCGCAAGTTACAAACACCTTTCATACGTGTTCTTGCTCCTCACAATTCACTGGGAATCGATGCCAGTATGGTAAGTAGTAACAATAATAGCGTAACAGGGGATAATTCATTCTCTATCCATAGTTTGATTTGTTTTTTGGCAGCATAACTTAGTGACCGAGCAAACACTATTTTCATAAAATTGTTTGTTTTTATATGAGTAAAGGATACATTTTCATTTTGTTTAATGGAGTCGCTGAAAGCCATATTGTTAATCTACGAATCGGCAGTTGTGGCAAATATCCGATAGGACGGGACTTTTCTTTTTACCATGGATTGTTATGTATCAGTGGCAGGGAAAAGATAGGTTATTGTTTAATCGTCAAAGGGTAATCTTCTGAAAAGTAAGATTAAAATCAATATAGCCTAACATTAGACGTTGTATTGTTAGGCAATTTTCATTATGTATGATTTGTATAACGTGTTTATAATCACTATCTCACCCTTCCTTCCACCTCCCCTTCCCTATCCCCCTATATTCCTCCTTCCATTTCCACCCCAACCCTTCTCTTCTCTTTGTTCTTTTATTTCCTCTATTTTTGCCATTCGATGGTTGGGTGGAGTTGTCATTTGTAATAAAGAGTACTTTAACTCATATTAAAGAACATATTAAAATGTTTTCTGCTTCGTCACCAAAGTTCGGACTCCATAACACAATCTTATGCTTTAGACCTGAAATTTACCATTTCTTCCCTACCTATCTCTTTTGTCGCTTCCTCATCTACGTCTGTTTCTCCCTATCCATATCTCTCTTTCTCTTCCCCTCTTTCTTTCGCCCTCTCTGTTTCTTTCTCTTCTGTGCTCCTATGGCCATAATCTTTTTATACAACAAGTGTTACACATCACTACTATGGTTATTTTGATATTGCTTTCATTTGAGAGCGTGCTTGTAAAGTGTTACTCAGAGTCGTCGATGTATGAGTAACCATAGATTGTGTAAGTTTGACGTATTACGGTGCATGTAGCACACACGTGTGTCAAACTAAAACCGAATTTGGCCAATCTTTGTGTATTATCAGCTCTGTTGGTCCTCATGATGATTGGGAAATAATAATCACTGATTTTTTATTTATCTACATTTTCCATCACTCGGATTACTCTATAACTTCTTCACATGCTATTAAGTGCATTTTATAACACTATAACATTTGAAATATATTATATTGCCATATTTTATATTTTGTTGCAAAATGGCTGACATCGACCTCTTATTAAATATTGCGTCCCCAATATACTGGACCGTATAAACTCGCTAATGCAAAGGTTTACCACTTGAATGAATCTTAGCTTTGGGTTATCTTGCTAAATTATATTTTTCCAGAATTAAGAGAATAGAATCCCACTTATCAGTGTTCATAATTCAAACTCTACCGCTCGTTGCAGTGCTCTCTTTCGAAATTTTGTGTAGGTAACTGCATTACAAATTGCTGTTTGTAGGGTCAAAAACCTAAGGTTCAGTACCTTCACTCCCTCACTCGCACATTTAAAGATGAAGTTGAGTTCTGGTCATGCGATTGCATTGTGAACGAAACGGTGTGGAACCGACCAGAAAAGGTTGATCATCTAGCATATAAGAGTTTGTGTTTATTGCAAGGGTCTGGAATCATCAAAATGATAAGAAATTTGGCCAAGTCTTGGTAAAGTTACAAACACTTGCACAGAAAGATGTTTATGGGACTACACGAACACGTGGCGTAAAAAGCAGGCCCCCCCCCCGATTTTTACGATGTTACATGCATATTTAGAATATGAAGGCATTTGAAGAGCCATGCTTTTCAGGGAACATGTCTTAACTGATGTTCTTCCACACTTGCATAATAAGAATGAGTAATGCTCACAAATTATTTTTCACCTCTTCCTAGAACTCAACCTTCTCTTTAAGTAGACAGAGATCGCGCAGTTTCATTGTTTGCCCTTGGCGTCATCATTTCATCCATACTTACGCCATTGCTTGCAGTGTGTATATCCTAACTCTAAATTAATCAAAGATTGATGCTCTGTTTTGTTCTGCAGATGACCCATGCAGAGTAACACCATGTCTGAACGCCGGAGTATGTACCCTTACTTTCGACGGCTCCAACAGAGTCTGTTCTTGTGTGAATTCCTGGACTTCAGATGATTGCTCCATAGGTCAGTCATGGTATTTTTGGTCTACTTGACTTGTCGAACATACCAGTTTACAAGAGAACAGTCTTCGAGCTAATGATGGACAATTTTAATGCAATTATTGTTTACATCCCATTTAAACTTTGTTTGTAGGCTGAGGATGACCAGTAAAGCCTTTAGTTATCCTCAGTTTTAGGCAAGAAAGTTTTTGTTTGAACGTTTACGTGTCTCAGGCCAGAGACCTGCGTTGATTAGTTTTTATTTAAATTGGGGTCCTCCCTGACCGTTAGCCGGAAAATCCGAGCCAGCTAGCGGGAGGGAGAGTTATACCTTCGATCGTGAGACAGTGGACTATAATTGTGGTCGACTGTCGTAAGGCCTGGGGGCGATGGTTCTCATGACGTTATCATGATCAATTGCAAATCCCGGCCGGGTGCCTAGGCCAATCTAAACTGTTTACTCTCTGTTTAATCATGATCCGTTACTGTTTGTATTTTTTCTGATAATGTTGTCCATTGTGAAGTTAACAAACTATTTTCATTTGAATTATTTGTTATACCACAAGTCTAATGACGATTGAAAGTTGGTATATTACAAGTAATAAATACCATGGCCAATTGCAAAAAAAAAGTTGTCAATGTCCTTGTTCTTTGTCCCAGGTAGATGGAGCAATAAAAATAATAGAAAGACAACTCAAAACTGATCAGAGAAAATTAATGTGAGCCTGGAAAAATCGAAAGACGTCTAAATACATACAGAAGAATATGAATTTGCTGAACCAGAGAGTTCGCAATATAGCTGAAAAGACTATACAAACAAGACTGAAACTCTATTAGTTGCAAAGCTAGATATACAAAAACCTTATTTAATGAATCGGCAAAGCCATATTTATACCAACATGCTAATTTTTTCGTCAGAAACTCGAAGCGACTTCACAGAAATAAATCTAATTAAAAACTATTTAACATGGAGCACTAGGTAAGTTTTAATTTGGGTTTTGGATCTTTGAAAGCTTTTAGCAATTATCAACAACAACAACAATTAGTAAGTTTGCATACCATTTCTTTAAACACTTTTCAAATGATAATTATTATTGATGATGATAACAATAATTCTTTTTAAAGTCCTGTACTTGAATCATATTTGTTTTCTCTCACACAGCTGGCGGATGCAACCCTACCACACCATGCATGAGTGGTGGTACATGTGTCCATGACATCAGTACAGGGAGTTTTGTACGATGCGACTGTTTACCTGGATATGTAGGCTCGTTTTGCCAAGACAGTAAGATCATATCCTTTTCAGAACAAGGTTTAGCTTTTACATTTTAAAGGGCATTTTAAACTATTCATATAAAAATCAATGATTATGAATATACAATATTCAGGAAATATCAACAACTCTTCAAAGTTCATAAAGATTTTGTGGAATGTCATGCACGCAATATTATAACCTGGGCAAAGGCATACTAGGGAATCAAGTTTTGGGGGAATAAAAAGGGAAATTAATGGGATAAAAATGTATATATAAAGCAATTGAAAAATAGACGTCACAAACTGATAACCAAATTGGCAATTTAATAATTTATTAATTTGTCATACTTTTTCAAAAATTCATAACTTCCTTATTAGTTATCCGATTTTGCTCAATTTTTGTTGTTGCTGTTTTTCTTGTTCTTCTGCATCCATTAAAAGCAATTGTTTTTGGAGTGTACTTAGCCTTTAAGGACTCCAATCGGCCGATCCCGGCCAGGAAGAGGATTTAACGAGTTGTCCCCATCTTAAGAGTTAGGTTGCCTCCCAATCTATCACTCACTTTGACCGATATCATGTTTTCACCTCTTGTATGCAAAATTGGACCTACATACAGAACACATGTTTTAGAATTAAAGGTCAACTTTGGTGTAATCAAAGGCTTTCTATTACTATTTTATTGCGATATTTTAAGAACAATTTGAGCCTTGTATTTAACTCACAGACGTGTAATTGTTGTCTATATAGAGGATACGTCACCGGAATGTGGATCACATGGTTCTCGGTTCGAGTCCCACTGTAGCACTTATCTCCTTTGACAATAATTCATCTATATTTGCCACTCGCTTGAATGGGTATACGGTAGGATGCTAACGTTAATGCGGTTGAATTGGCACATGTGCGCTTGTTTCAGTTTTCAAGTTTCAAGTTTTATTCAAAATGGTGCCAGGTTGGAATATTCCCCAGGGAGGGGAGCGTGTGTGCTATTAGGTGCGGATTAGCAGTTGAATCTTATAACGGGGTATTATCCTTTTCAAGTGACCAACAACTGACATTTTGAATAACGCAACGGTCTATCACCTTATTCACATAGATCATATGCGGCGGCTATCGCGTCATATATAAGAGAGTCTCAGTAAGCGAAAGTTACTTTTCCCGAAAATATTTTTAGATACTTATTTAGAGAAAAAAATGTAACTGTAAACCTCTTTAGGATATGATTCTTTGGTGATACTTCGTTCAAGATAATAGGGCAGTATACAATTTTTAAAGCTCCCCTCTCGTAGAAGGTGTTATATTTTGACCAAACGGAAAAAAGGTAGTAACTACTCCCAACCCGTATGCTACGACATATTCTACGCCGCTGACCTTCTACATGTGTAGTATTAGATGAAATGTAGGACTTATACTTATTGGCAGGAAACTGTTTGGGGTATGGAAAACTTCCTTAAATCAACTAGTACAAAACAGAATGTATCCCTTTTGTAAATGAATTATATAAACTAATACTGATGTCTATCGTTAAAACCTTTGATTTTCCCTTTGACCATATTTTTTCATCAGGACTAGCCTGTCAAAATGGACCGTGCCTTAACGGTGGAGCGTGTGTGGATGACGCAACTACTCTTACATACACGTGTAACTGCCTTTCAACTTATGTGGGCATGAATTGCCAATATCGTAAGTAGTTCAAAGATTTGTCTTCGCTCAAAACATGACCGTAGCTAAGGGGGAGCGGGAGTAAAACATTCCTACTCTTTTTGTCGGTAGAAATAAACTGCCGAAAAGACATGTCGTAAAAAATATGTCATTGTGAAAGAAATCGAATTTGTGCAGTTTTATAAACCCCCTTGCTGTTCATGATCGAATAGGAATGTTATCTGATTCCTAAAATATGTTGGTTCATTGAGATGATAATTCGTTTAGTTTAAATTGTAGGCCTATACCTGCAAATAATTTGTATGCAGCTAGAATGTACACAATCAACCTCAAAAACTTTTTTCCTCACCATTTTATTGGCTAACGGATAATGAATATGAAGAAAAGTCGGACTTGGGTTTCCAACGGGCCTTATTCACAAGTATTATACTGTTTTCACACTGGCAACATTTTGCTTTAGATAAAACCTAGTAATTTCAATCGTGTGCCATTTATTTTAAATAAGTACTATAATAAGTGATACCATCAAAATTCATTATTTTTTTTATCTAAGTGGGAAAATTAGTTCAATTAACATGGAAGCAAATTAATTTCCTAGGTTAAGGTTATCGAATGTGAACTAGTCAATCCATGGTCAGTATCGCCATTTTAAACCTGATTCCAAGTAATTGCGTAGTTTGTTATTTAGACTATCCAATATGTTGTTTGTATAAGACCATTATATTACACTTTGATGTAATATTGTTTTATTTTACAGCGAATCCGTGCTCCAACAACCCTTGTCAAAATGGCGCTCAATGTGAAGTTGTATTAACAGCCACCGGAGCTCAGGCCTCATGTCAATGTACAGATTCATGGACCGGAGACTTGTGCACAATACGTAAGTGTATCAGCAGTCGAACCGTTTAAAAGCAACATTAATTGTTTCTCATGAATGGTCTCATTCCAGCGATTCAGTTGTATGTTCGTTTTTAATCCACGTGGTTAATTTCTTTAATTTCGTTTATAATTCAAATCAGATTAAGGTTATTAGCCTATAAATGTGCCTCGGAATAGAATTATCTAGATAGATGGCGCTATAGAAATGCCTATTATTATTATTATTATTATTATTATTATTATTATTATTATTATTATTATTATTATATTTATAAGGATTTGTAAAGAAATGAATTTAAAAACGTATAATTCTTATTTTTCCGCTCTACAAAACGAATTTTCAGTTCTGGAATGTTATAACAAAAACTTTTACATAATCAAAAGCTCACTTTATATCGACTTGATCTGTCTTCATACATGTGTTTGAATTAACTCTTGTTATCAAGAGTGTAAGCTAATAATAGACATATCAATGTATATCATACACTGTAAAAATGTTGTGTATAAAAATTACCCAATAAAAGAGGACTAACGTGTCTGACCAACTTGAGGGTAATTTATGCACTACTTGCACTACCGAATTGCAATCACCTTTTCTACAAATTAAGCAGTATCACTCTTGTTGGACATACACTAATTGCGCAAAAGATGGTTAAAAACATGCTGGGCAAATTTTACACATCATTATTTTTAACTTTCTTCACATCAATTCGCAATTCAGTGGATTATATTACATTTATTGAACATTTTATAGGAGCAATCATTCGCATATCTCTTGCTTAGTGCAAAACAAAGTTGATAATAGTGTATGAATATATCCAGAAGTAGATAGCAACTGGCCTTATAAAGTTAGGGTATTTGAAGCGCATATCCGACAGCCTATTAATGCGAACCTATTACGCTCAATACCATATAAATAAGGCATGTTCGGCAGATCAATACATCAACCGACAAAATTAGAATTAATCGAGTGATGTTAAGCATTTATATTTCACCGAGCCATCTCATGCTCTTATCCAATTAAATCTCCTGTATCTTCCTCATACTGCTCGCAATCTTTAGTTCATCTTCGTGATAAGCATCATAGGCCTTTGAAGATTACAAGAAGAAGAATAAGAAGGAGGAGTCACGGCCCATCGCTTTTTTGTGTGTGTTTTCTTCTATTCCTCTAATTTCTCTCCAGAAGCTTTAATCATAGTCTTGGCCTATAATTCAAAAGAACCAGGACGAGCCTCGTTCTTCTGTATGAAAAGTAGAGTTTTCTGCTCGTTTGTTTGATTGTTTGTTTGTTTGCTATACAAATATTTCTGTTTTAATGTCACAGCCAGAGGATGTAACCCTAGCCCCTGCGTAGGAGGCACATGTGAGCACAACTCTGCCACTGGAGAATTTTCCCGGTGTTCCTGTCCATCCACACGTCTCGGCGAGTTTTGTCAATTTGGTAAGTTCATCAAAAGGGTTTTCAGCTGCAAACCTCACGTTCTCCATGTGTTCATGAAGCTTTACCGTCCTATTAGAAACCAGAAGGCGTTTGGGAACAGAGATGCGAAGGGGGGGGGGGGGGGGGGTAAATGTGTGCTTGATAATGATCAAGCCCGACAGCCCGGATAAAGTCCTTGCGAAGAATAATTCCACAAAATGTAAACAAAAAAGAAAAGTTTAATAGCAGTAGTGCCCTACAAGCGCAAACCTGGCGACTGTACAATAGGGGATAAGAATTACGATAACTTTCATATACAAAGACATCAAGGTAATTTAATGTAATTAGTATCTTTTTTTCAAAGCCATTTATAGTTATCGTATCACATAAAATTAATTTGTGGAAAAACCTAAATGGCATTCTAAGCAATGTTTATAGATGCTCTGAGAATGGATATCATAATATCGATCTTTAGTGTTTTTGCATAAATTAAAGATAATTTTTTGAATAGTTGAATAGGCCTAAGAACACAGTTTCTATTTCATTTTTAACAATGACTTCTGTTTCCTGTATTGCTCGCCATAATGATTGAAATGATTTATAAATGTGTAAAAAAAGTTAGTAATTCATAATTTAATATTTTAAAACCTTCTCGGAATAATTGATTTTGCTACTTGTTAATAAAAGATTTGTTTTAATGACATTGTACGAATGATTTATCAATCTAACAAGTGTCACTGGTGATTTTACTAAGAAATTGTGAGTTAGAATAGCTTCATTGGAAATGTTTGCAGCGAACATGCAATAAGGAAAGGTATATGCTGATTGTGCGCTGATGCTCTCAGTCACATCCCCAAACCAACTCCTCATCTATTCTAAACCGAAGACTCCTCTGCCATTCAGGAAATGTAACATTTGGAAATTGTAAATTTTATAAAAATTATTATAATTTTGAAGTGTATCATGTATCCTCTGTGAATTTACACGGAGTCTAGGGGATTTTACCAACAAGTTACCTACGAAATGAGGATTGTTAAATGATTTCTAAGATGTTGCTAATCAAAATCTTGTTGTATTGGAGACACCCCATATATGTCATCTCGTTCTCTTTACGCAGAAAACCCATGCAACTCTGATCCATGCCAGAACGAAGGCATGTGTGAGTCGGTTGTGCCAGCAACGGGCCTGCCACCTGTCTACTCGTGTATGTGTCTCAACGAATGGTCTGGAGTTAACTGTGAGCTTGGTAAGGTTTAGACAAGGTTTATATTTGGACAAATCATCGTTTGTGATCATTTCATGCCCGTAGCTAGAGTATTTGAACTTCAGTAAAATTCTGAGTCTAGAGATCTTGAATGGTGAACGTCAAATGCTATGATCGATTCATCTTGCATAATTATGAAATAACAAGACAAAAGAACTTGTTTTTGCTCCGTTTCGATTTTACTAATGATACATAAACTATATCATTCACAGCCTCTGACTAGCGGCTTGCATACATCTTATACATTTGTGCTCGCTCGCTTTGATCGCTTGGAACTAGACCATAATATATATGTAAAATGGTAGTTGACAGTTACTATGAAATAAACAGTATTAAGTATTAAATCGTAGTTGGTGATCACAAGGAATATAAAAGTTCCCTATATGATCTTAACGAATGCTCCACTGCCTTGGACTAACATATGACATTGGGAATACTTGATGGTCCACATCCAATATCACATATCTAATAGATTAAGGAATGTCGAATGAGCATTTGCCACTTCTTCACTGTAAAATATTTTCTTCTTTTTTTCCTCTTTTTCTTTTTCTTTTCCTCATATTTCGATGGATCTTTGCAGGATTTAACGGATACAAAAACAACAAGATATACAAATTATGTGCCTTTGGCTATATTCAGTGATTGCTTGTTACAAGTTGTTGATAACATGTTTCTTGTCTTTGTTATTATTGATATATTCCAGCTGGTGGATGTTTGGGGTCAGTTTGCCGGAATGCAGGTACTTGCGTGTCTGATCCGACTACTGGAGAGCACATACGATGTGATTGCACTTCTTCCTTTTCAGGCGAATTCTGTCAAATAGGTAAGTAGTTTACATGCTCGTAATCCATTATGTTCCAACTTTGAAAACATATATATATAAATGTATATAAAGATATAAAAAAAAACACGAGAAATAATGATCCTTCGTGAAAAAAGAAATTATTTTACGAAATGTATTCGCCCTTAATAGGGCTTTGTCAAGTAATAATTATGCTTGACTTTCGAAATTGTTATGCGTCAAACTATGCGCATCCTATCCCCATAAATATTAAAATGCGACAAGGCGCAAAGATAGAGAGAGAACACGAATAATTACGTCACAAAGAAATGATATATATGAAATATAAATAAAACAATTGAAATAAATATATATAGGCATATATATATATATATATAATAATGATAATTAAAACGATTGAATTAAAAAGCCTGTCACATTCACCAGAAAGGTGTTTTCAAACTTTGACTTTATCATTCAAAATTTCCCCTGGAATGCTGAAATTTCGGAATAAGGTTTTTCATATGAAATTCTTTATCAATAATTAAACGTGTACTATTGTTAATGATCAATACATTACTCAAGCACGAACAGTACGCCCTTCGGTAGGCCCATATTTACGATTTAAATTTTGTTTAAAGGATCTTAAACCTATTAAAAAAGATCTAATATAGGTTTAATTAATACAGTGAAAAATGTATATGTCGTGTAACTATAGTTTGATGCTCTCGAAACACTCATATTGATTTGGGGTTCCTGAGACATATTTGGCAATAAAAGCATCTACTCATACCTACAATGTATCATTGTTTTGGTATTGAGAAAAAAAAACAGTGGTCTTCTGTGGGTCCAAATCTAGACCATATTTTATTGTATTGTTTATAGTGGGTTTTCTACACCATTTCCCTGTTGGAGCCGTCTGTGTACCTAACTATATTATCTGAGAGGAGTGATGTTGTGAATAAGAAGACCATCAAAATGATAAAATGACCAGTGCGTCATGAACTTACTTGGAAGTTGTATGAGTCGAAGTTTTGACAAAATATGCAGTTTGTAGACATTTTAACTTAATGTTTACTTCCTGTAGAGATATTGATAACGTATTGATAAATTATTGATGGTCATAGTGTCACGTAACACTAGCTCTAAAGAAAAACGCACGCATACACGCCCTGGTGAGTGTGAATTTGTAGGGTCAGAGCGCGCTCAAAAAGCTGAAAGATTTTAAAAAAAAAATTGAATCTGATCTTAAATTTTCCCCGCTATAAGGTCGATGTCTTGCACATTTATTTAACTAGAACATTTCTAGATAAGAGTACATAACACTAACCCTAAAGGCAATATATCCTCCAATTTCAACAAACAGCTAATTAGTCCAACAGAAATTTCCCAGTCGGATTATCATTATACACTATATATTTCCCATAGTTAGAATTATCATAAAAGTGTTAGATAGAAAGGACTTGTTTTCAAGTGAGGTCCCAGTGCTAGCTGCAACATTGCGGTGACATGTTAATGTCACTTTCCTTTTGTTTATTCTTTGTTTTTAATCTATTAGCGAAACCCTGCACCGCAATGCCGTGTCAGAATGGTGCACGGTGTGTATCAATCAGTGACAATGACTATACTTGTGAGTGTACAGAAGGATGGGTTGGACGCCACTGCAACATTGGTAAGAAAGATTTACTTCGTTTACACACCTACTTAAACAAAATTTAAGATGTTCCAAGAATGGCAGTGTATGCAACTCAAAAGGTATCATATTTTATCTGTATCTTGTAACATGTTTAACATTACATTTCTATGCCCATATTGAATATCATTTACATTTATTTTGTTGCTATTCTTTAAAAAAGGCTTTATACATCGTACATTATAGATCACAATGGTAACTCATATATACAACTAGAAGCTTGACTATCGCGTCGTGTTCGACCTTCACGTTTATTTCATGGTAATTAATAACGTGTTATTAGACATCGCCGATAAGTTGTACTTCATTCATTACTTTGCTGCCGCGATTGTCAGAGCATTATGATATTCAAGAAGTCTTTCAAGGAGCTTTCACAGGTTTTCAGCAAAGTTAAGAATCATGAAAACGCTTAGAAAGTTATCCTCTTATGATTGAAAAACAATTATAGAAGGGGAGGATTTCTTCTCTCTATGTATTATACTTGGCTGTCAGAGAAAGAATTTCCCAAGGATGGTCCATACAGAAGGATCAAATATCAAACAATCAATCACTTGATAAATTATTTAGTTAGACAATCTACCAATATGTAAATCAATCACCCAATCAATTAGTCAATCAGTCGATCAAGAGCGCAGCTGATTTGACATATCGAAATGACTGCCAGTTTATATCTAAAATTCCAACTTGCAAGTTCCGTGATCATTCCTGTGTACCTCAATAATGAAGTAATGATATATTTTATTGTCCTTTCTATCTTACACCGCAAAATAAAGCAAGGTAACATTTATCAGTAACATTAACATCTTAATTATATAAGATATGAAATTTTAAAGCCTCTATGCAACTCTCAACTGTGCTGTTACCAACTCATTACACATATAGTTATTTACAATAAATTCTAGATAAGTTAATTTTTAAATTCGTGTTTTATAATTTGTATTGTTTTCATTATTTATGCGATTTTAATGTGTACAGATGATCCGTGTACTCCGAACCCCTGTCTCTACGGAGGTACATGTCAGTCTACAGACCAAGGCACCTATTCTTGTACATGTAGAACCGGCTTTAGTGGACCAACATGTGAAGATGGTGAAAATTCATTCATATATTTTATTTACAATTCTCGTAAAAAAATACATTCAACAATCGATTATACATGAGAGAATATATAAACATTACAAATAATATGAAAGAGCCAGCAGAGGCCATTGGCTTTCCAAAGGCTGGGCTCCAATGGCCGCAGATAATTATGCAAAGTAAAGAGAAAAGAAAGAGTGGGTAGTACATAAACAAGTGTGGTGTACAGGCTAATTAAACATTAAGATGTTTATATTTTCGTTTGAATGAGGCCAGAGATGGGCACATTTTTTTTATATCGGTGGGTATTGCATTCCAAGTACTAATCATTTCAGAATATTTTACTGATTTACGTGAAGTATGTTATTTTAACAATGGAATATATTAATCATTAGTATGTCTTGTGTAATGAACCCAGAACCTCTCGTATAATAAGCCTTCTTTCATTTGAATATACCACAATGCTCTAAACAGTGCTTCAAATTAATGGTGTTCATGATCATTGGTTTGGTATTTTAACAATGAAATATATAAATCATTAGTATGTCTTGTGTAATGTGGAAGAAAATCCTTTGTTATTTTGAACATAATACAGAATGGCAATACTTCGCTTATCAGGGGCGCGATCCGACTTTTACCATCAGAATTAGATCTTGTAATAAATAAAGGACCAAGGATGTCGGCACCGTGCAAGCATCGAACCCAGAACCTCTCGTATGATAAGCCTTCTTTCATTTGAATATACCACAATGCCCTAAACAGTGCTTCAAATTAATGGTGTTCATGATCATTAGTTCCCTTTTCCCATTCCTGATCGCAGAATTTCCCAATTACACCTCTGTCCTACTATTTCCTCCGCTGAAATAGTCTGATAAAATATCAATA
Organism: Strongylocentrotus purpuratus; assembly: GCF_000002235.5. Lineage (NCBI taxonomy): Eukaryota > Metazoa > Echinodermata > Echinoidea > Camarodonta > Strongylocentrotidae > Strongylocentrotus > Strongylocentrotus purpuratus. The sequence continues at coordinate 33,650,999 of NW_022145612.1, read as the reverse complement.
TCATTATATTACGTTGTTTTCCTATAGCTGTTCTATGCGAGAGTCGTCCATGTCTGAACAACGGACAATGCAGTGTGAATAATGCGGGAACACAGGTTTTATGCGACTGCCCGATTCTGTTCTCTGGACCCCTCTGTGAAGAATGTAAGTCGTGAAACATCTTGAAGTCATTAGTGTGGGGTTTCTTAATTAAGAGATATAATGTATATACATGATGTGTTTTTTTAAATATGATTCTACAAAGATCGCACTCATTTTACTAATGTTGAATATGACTTTGCACTGTTTGTATATTTTTGCGATAGAAATTGTATAGGCACCGCATGTCTGTAACTGAGGGGGTACGGGGTGCGTTCGACTAGAGATCCGCTTTATACAACAACAACAAACAGATCCCCCCCCCCCCCCTTTGGCATAAAAAGTCATTTTTTACTGAATTGCCTTAAAACATAATCTAACAACAACAACTCCCCCCCCCCCCCCAAAAAAAAAAAAAAAAAAAAAAAAAAAAAAAAAAAAGACCGGTGCACCGGCTCATCCTCAGGCCGATCTTTAAAACTCCGGCCATGTGCCTGCATTGAAATTACCGATATGCCATTTCAACTCACCGGAAAAAGCGTCATTTTTTAAACTTGTGATAGTTGCCCTTTTCATTTCTGATAAGTGCCCAAGAATGTTATGATTCAATTTATTTTATCCAAATCTGTAGTGTACCTTAAAGGTGAAATTCAAAGAAAATCAAAAATATGTCAACTAATGTATTACTAGAAACTGGTAAGCTAACAGATGGCCATTGTACAAGTTTTAGGTCAACTACATATCAGGTGATTTATAAAAATACAACCACCTCCATAGCAGCTGGGATCAGGCGCGCCGGAAGCAGTTTGGGATTGGGGGGGCAAACATTCCAGGGGGCTCACATTCCAGGGGCAGTGACGTAATGAGAAAAATAAAGTTCGGAAGGGGGGGGGGGGCAGACGAAAAATCTGCATCACCACCAGTCTTACACGTTACATGCAGGTCCCGCGGAACGTTTTTCAAAGTGGAGTATTATCGATCAGGTAGAGGGTAAATTGGCGTGGGGTCCAGAGCATGAGCCTCGGCAGGGGATCAACGGGCTGAGCCCCCGGAAGCTTAGGCTTTTTAGCTATTTAATTACGGTTAGATGATCATCCAGGGGCCCTCTGTAAGGCAATTGACGTGTTCCAAGGGGGGGGGGAGAGCCCCCGGAAGCTCAGGGGTTTTAGGTATTTAATTACGGTCAGATGAGCATCCAGGGGCCGTCTTAGTGCCCTTGGTGTGGTCCAGGGGGCAGAGCCCCCGGAAGCTCAGGGGTTTTAGGTATTTAATTACGGTCATATGAGCATCCAGGGGCCCGCCTTAGGGCCCTTGGTGGGGTCCAGGGGGCAGAGCCCCCGGAAGCGCAGGGGTTTTAGGCATTTAATTACGGTCAGATGAGCATCAAGGGACCCGCCTTAGGGCCCTTGGTGGGGTCCAGGGGGCACAGCCCCCGGAAGCGCAGGGGTTTTAGGTATTTAAATACGGTCAGATGAGCATCCAGGGGCCCGCCTTAGAGCCCTTGTTGGGGTCCAGGGGGCAGAGCCCCCGGAAGCGCAGGGGTTTTAGGCATTTAATTACGGTCAGATGAGCATCCAGGGACCCGCCTTAGGGCCCTTGGTGGGGTCCAGGGGGCAGAGCCCCCGGAAGCGCAGGGGTTTTATGTATTTAAATACGGTCAGATGAGCATTCAGGGGCCCGCCTTAGAGCCCTTGTTGGGGTCCAGGGGGCAGAGCCCCTGGAATCTTGGGGGTTTTAGGTATTTATTTACGGTCAGATGAGCATCCAGGGGCCCGCCTTAGGGCCCTTGGTGGGGTCCTGGGGCAGAGCCCCCGGGAGCGCAGTGGTTTTAGGTATTTAATTACGGTCAGTTGAGCATCCAGGGGCCCGCCTTAGGGCCCTTGGTGGGGTTCGGGGGCGGAGCCCCTGTAAGCTCTGGGGTTTTAAGCATTTAATTACGGTCAGATGAGCATATTTTATACCTTATTTGTGACATTGGCAGGTCACTTATTTTTTTCTTCGTCTTTCTTTCTTTTTCTCTTTAACATACTTTTTCAAAAAGGAGGGGGGGGGGGGGGGGAGGGGGGCTCGAGCCCAGCCACTTTGCAGACCAAGACCTAAAGGCTTCTAAATAAGCGTATTTCGCCTGACTGTAATTTGGGAATTTCTTTTTTTCCAACAAACGCATAAAAAGGTATGAATTACAAAAAAAATGGAGAAAAATTCCCGGAAAATCATGTCACAACATCAACATTTGCAAATCACTTGTTTCGAATAAAAAATACATCACCCCCCCCCCCCCCATCAGTACGCCAGCGTTCAGGGGCTCATGTCTTCTCATCTTTTATAACAAAAAAACGGACACGCTTTCCCATTCTCGCACAATATGTCCACGATATGCGCGTATCGCTATTATATAGAGACCTCCATTGATAAATCCCGTATAGGTGGCATGCGCAATGTTTATGAAATTTAATTCCTGTTAACTTTCCTTTTTCTTTGAATGGAATTGTATATGTGATTTAATTCAGGTTTTTATTATTGTTACGTTCTTTTTGATTAAAAATACAAACCATGTTTACTCCTTTACTGTTTGTTTGTTTTTGTTAAGGGGGGGGGGGGGCGTTTAGGGGGGGCAAAAATGCGTTTTGCCCCCCCACTTTTTTGACTGGGGGGGCAACTGCCCCCCCTGCCCCCCCACTTCCGGCGCCTATGGCTGGGATATACGAGAAACTGATTCGCCGGAAAAATAACGATGTTTTAATGACGTCCCTATATGGACCAATACTGCCCAAGCAGACGACATCCCATAGAGAATGAACATGATTGCAAAGCTATTATATGTCAAATTATAATGAGTTTAGTGTATATAAATGTAATGGCATGTCAAACCATTCAAAAGGGGATATGACCCGATTCTGATATCTACAATCTTTTGCTTGTAAATACACAGGATAGGGGTTAATTAACAATCAAAGAAACCAGACTTTCAAATTGAAACCCCCCTGGAATGATATTAAGGACGGCATTTGTTCCCTCTTGAAACGCTGAACATACCGCGGTGGGTGCAGCTGAATATACAATGGCGTCTTTTTTTGTTTACAAGCGACAGATTCCATTATTTCTGTATATCTGCATTTGTCATCAAAATAAAAACTTGCGCGGGGTTTAGAGTGAGGCAATAGATTATACATTTAGCCTGACGGTAGTGAAGTAAGAGAAAGAACTCAAGAGAAGATGAAAACACAGGCACTGAAAATGTGTGAGATGTCATGGGACATCGTCTGCTTGTGCAAATCATGTCCATACTGTACTCTCACACAACTCAGCAGCGTTCGGAGAGCTCTTCAGGTGCTATGCTGGGGGTGGTTTTAAGCGTTTTTTAATTTATAATAATCATTACTTCGAATGTTTCCAATCATTGAATTTTGATAACCTTGTCGAATCAAAGTTTCAACTTTGCAATAATGAAAAAAAGTTAGTTTTTAAAATCAATGAATATCTACTTTAAGCTCAAGACCTGGTGTTTTCAAGCAACTAACTCTCTCTCTCTTTCTTCCTCTCTCTTCCTCTCTTTCTATACGTATATATTGATATTGAATCATTATTCAGCTGATGAGTGTGCCACCAATCCCTGCAGAAATAATGGAATATGCCGATCAAATGGAGTTACCTTTACATGTCAATGCGATATCAATTACACAGGAGATCGTTGCGAAAACCTAGGTAATATTATCTCCAAAACTCTATTATCACATGCTATGTATTTCTTAATTCTTTTTCATGAAATTCAGTTTGAAATCTTGTATTTGTATTTTATTTGTTGAATTTTAACAAAGCACTCTTTAAAGGAGGAACAGCTTTGACGTGCCCTTTTTGTATCTACTCATTTAAATGTAAATTCGGGTGTTGCAAAGGTAATTAAGGAGTCAGGCTTCAGTCTAATAAGTCCTTGATGTAAACCAATCTTTCGGTTATATACCTTGGAATATACAACATTTCCTGGATCACATCTTATCATGGACGAGGAGCTATTCAACTGGACTTCACAGCTTGCTTGCTTAGACCCTGTTTGACTTACAGTTCAAGGATACCTGCTGGTTGCTGATTAAACATGCATTTCTATTTTTGCAAAAGTGTGTCTTAAATGACATCCTCTTTCATGATACAATTTAAGTGAAATTTTGCCATCAATTATTTGGCGAATTTGGGGCTCCCAACACTTTAGAGGGGCTTTAAGCGACGCGTTGCTGCCACGTTGCTGTTTATTGGGGAAGGGGCTAGTGTCTATGTAATTATAATCCACTGCACCTCATTTGGCTTTGGTTGGGGTTACTAGAATATACAGGCTGATATTTACATACTGATCTTCTTTTTTTGTTAACAACTTTCCTAAAATTTGCACTTCTTGGTTCTGACACATTTTTGATTTTGTTTAACCATTAAGTGTCCGTGGTGAGATGTAACGAGGAATGTAGCGGTAACGGAGCCTGTATTCCAGATGAGGATGGTAACTTTGTGTCGTGTGATTGTTTTACTGGCTTTACTGGACAAAATTGTCAGACACAAGGTAAGCAGACATTTACCAATTGATAAGTTATTGTGCTATTTTACTAGCTGTTCAGGTAGGATATCTTATTCATTTTGTATTTTTATATAATCACCAGACTTCATGTCTAGTTTATGCCTGGATTACATTTGGACTGCAATTAGTCTACGGAGCCCGTATCCTGCCTGTATCCCCTTTTCCGTGCGGGCAAATGTAAACTAAGCATCAGCTATAGGTAGTCATCAGATAAGCCTGGAAAGTAATAACGATTTACATTGTGAGTAGTCATAGTCACAGGGTGTAAATCGTTATCAGATGTAAGTTGTAATTTGACCTAAGTTGTAATTTCTTAAGTTGTTGGTCCTAATAGAATCTGTAAGTAGAAATCAGATGTAAGTTATGAATGGTCTTTAGATTTATACTAAAATTGTTATAAAATGTAGGTACATATAGGCCCTAATTAATTGTAAGTTGTCTTCAGATCATGAAACTACAAGCTGTATAACGTCTTCATAATGAATTTTGTATACGGGATGTAAGTGGTACAGCGTACAGTATCAAGTAACGAACACAAAACATATAGCAATGATTTATCAGGACTTATATATTAGTCATCAGATGCAATTAGCCAATGTAGGCATAAACAGGTCAGTACATTATAGGATTTCCCGGCCAAATTCGCGAGTTTGTCATTCGAATTCATTTACTTTGCATTTAAGTAAGCGCAGATCAGCTTTGCCATGCCAATTATCATTCAATTTTCCCGATTTTGTATTTAATTTAGGATTTTAGTCGAAGGATTTGATAGATCTGTCATTCAATTTAGAAACTGCCCAACTAGCATTCAAATTAATTGTCACTTGTCGAGGCGTCATTTTTATCATTCAAATTAACACCTGTCATTCGTATTCGAATTATGTTTATTCAAGTTAGGAATGTTAGGGGGAAGAAATGCAACACACGTTTACAGTTTTAAAAAAATGCAATTAAATACGTGATTTTCCATTGGGGCCTTTTCTGGTATTCAATTAATTTTGAGGACAAAGCATATGTGTGTAGTCAGACATTAGGTAAAGAAGGGGCGAAATCAAGGGATATGGCATCTCTGAACGGACATGTTCATATACCCTGGAAAAGTGGGGATACAAAAACACCTACCCCAGTCACAATATTGTACCCTTGATAAATTTATGATGAAACACAAGACAAACAACTTCCTTACATGAAAATTTACACAAATATTAAGACCATCAAGTCCGTAGATGTAAGTCTTTTTTTTAACAATCAAACTTAAAGGGTGATGAATATCTGATAAATCTAAAAGTATATGAAGAGTATAAATGCAAGAAAATTAAATAGGATGAAATACACATGAAAAAACGATCTTGAAAGAAAAAGAATGAGCTATAAAAAGTGTTTAATAAACGAGAAATTTATATTGACCATTAATTTTAGTGCACAAAGTGCTAATTTGAATGCTACAAATGAATTAGAATGCTAAAAGTACACCATCGCGATGTCAGACAATCGTGTTGCGCTAAATCGAATGACCAAATAGCGAATCAAGCACTTTGTTCATTAATTTGAATGAAAAATACATAGATTCTAACGAAAACTTCATAGATTTAAAATCAAGAAAAAGGAATATAAACCCGAGATATACCCGACAGCACTAAAACCGTCGAATTTGAACGCAAGACAAATTAATTGTAATGACAAACTCGCGAATTTGGCCGGGAAATCCTATACATGTATTTAATACCAGACTCAGATCGTAAATAGCTTCTCCTAGTACACCGCAAGGAGAGACAATTCATATTTTTAACGTGACCCCATTATGCGACATTCTTGGTATGTCTCATCTCATGATATTTTATTGTTATTATCATTAAGCAATAATATAAGCGATTAAAATGAAATGTATATTTTTGTTTAAATTGCAGTGTCGCCGTGTGATAGTATACAATGTTTGAATGGTGGGACTTGCTTTACAGCCGCGAATAATGGGTTTGTTTGTTCCTGCAATAGTGGCTTCTCTGGAACGCTATGTGACATAACAAGTAGGTGGTTTCATAAATCTATTCAATTCATATAAATTTATAAGTGCTTATATAATTCACTTGCATAAACATTATGTTTGTACACACATGTGAGTAGTGCACCAAGGGAGAAGGTACTTAGGAGAAAACAGATATTGATGATATTTGTGTTTGTACACAACAAACGGGAGAGTTATCGGCGAATACGTTACATTCCACTGACCGAACCGTCAATTTGAGATTCGCATAGCAAGTGTGTTCTATTCCCGAATTACAAATTAATTCAGATCATCTGCACTGTTTTTTTCTTCAATTAAATACTGATTAAAAGGCAGAAGAATGACAATTATTTCACGCATCTAAATTTGTAAAGCATTAAAGGGAAAAGTGGCACTTTAAATAATGTTCCCTTTTATGTATAGCACAATGTATGTTGTTTAAATATAACAATTAATGCAATGAAATGTGAAAGAAATTATTACACAGTTTTACATGACGTTTTCCTCTTTTATTTCGGCCCACTGCAGACACTGGTACACCTACTTGTAGTAATGCAAACACATGCTTTGGTAACGGACAGTGTGTGCTTTCGGGCAGTACTGTGAGCTGCGATTGCAATTCTGGATACACTGGACAATTCTGTCAAACAATGGGTAAGTGAGTAACAAAAATAGGGGGTGGGGGAGAGATTGCAGAAGAGATTATGATGAACTGTTATATTTAAGATTACAATACATTAAGCTACTTTGATCATAATGGTCTTTTGTTTAGGACTCAGTTCCATATACACCATAATTATGGCATTCCCATTTTACCCACAGTATTCAAGGGATTCTTTCCTACTAAGTACCCATTTACTTTACCACCGTCAAAAGTGACTAGTAAACACAAGATTGACGGATCATAGAATATTGCACTCCTCTTTAAACAAACAAAAAATTATAAATCAAATAGGGATTAAAATTATTATGCCATAAATATATCAGAAGAAGGAATAAAAATAAGCTTTCTGCCGTCATTTTTTTTTTTTTTTTTTTTTGCGGCGGTTTACTGCATCACGTCTGAACGGGTCTTTAGATGGGCCATTGTCTGTGTGATACATTTTTTCAGTAATATTTCTGACCTACCTGAAAAATTGATTAACCATACAGCACTTGCGATTGATGCTCTACAAGTTTATGTTTCATGGAGAAGCGAGGTGTTAACCAGTATATTAAAATTATACGCACCATCATGACCATAAAATACACGGTTAATGTCATATTCAATAATCATTGTTGTGGTAAGGAGTCATCTTCGCAGTTTATGTCCTCCTATATAATATATGTCAGCAGACAATGAGTCATTTGGGTTTCCATATTTAAAAAGAACATGACTTTATATTGCTCTCTCCTTCCCCAAGAGATGAAGACAGAAGCACTGTGGAAGAAGTCAAACAAAGTTAAGTGAAGAGAGGAATATGTTACCCGAAAATGATTGTTTTCTTGATTCAGCTGTTTGTTTACCAAATTGTATGTTATTAGATACAGTCGCATCACAGTGTAATGAAGTTGTGTGTTTGAATGGAGGATCATGCTTTCAGAGCACGACTACTGGTGAATATATCTGTACCTGTATAGCTGGCTTTACAGGAGACACATGTGGAAATGGTAAGTATATTTTGCATTAATATACATCAGTGGGGGCTTTAGTAAGAATTATCAACACAAGCTGTTACTTTTCTATTAGTCTCATTGTGACGAGTATTCTTTTTGGAAAATTACCCTCGTTCCATATCTCATAGGTCAAGCGTCCATGTAAATAAGTTAGATCTATACAATAAAATGCCTGTCCAAAAAAAATATATATGACAGTAACAGATCATTCGATAGTTAACAGCTAATTGGCAAATTAAATGCATGGTCTCATGTTCGCTTCCAACCAATCAACTGATTAAGGTCTACGTCATCATTTTGAAGAGATTGAATGTACAGTGTGTAACAGTGAAAATCTTGATGCATGGTGTCCATACATGCATGTTCAACAATACTATCGTCTATGAAGACTCATTACCTGTAACAACTTATATTACTCTATGCAAAATCCTCAGAGATATTTAAGTTAAGAATTATGTCACATCTTCCATGAAAGAAATAAAAGTCAATGGAAATTGTTTAATATAATGTCCATGAGTAGAATAAGATTCAAGCGTAATATCTATTCTCTTCGATATTGGTTCAAGGGATAAACAGCACTTCTGTGTGAGTATTTTATGTATGCCTTTAATTTGACTTATATTGTATCAATTGTTTGTTGTACTAAATTAATTAATCTTCAAGTTATTCCCAAACTTTTTTCCCCTCGAACATATGAAGGTCGATCAAATTCCGAAAAAATAACCCCAAACTAAACAGGAAGGGTGTACCGACTGTTAATTCGATCAAATTCCGAAAAAATAACCCCAAACTAAACAGGAAGGGTGTACCGACTGTTAATTTCCATGCAGATATTCGAGCTTGCAGTCCAAATCCTTGCCGTAATAATGGCTTCTGCTCAGCGACTGGTAATGACTACAGATGTGCTTGCTTGAATGGCTACACTGGAACAAATTGCGATGGTTAGTATGATCAATTAGTACTTCTTTTCAGGGGTTTTCAAATATCGATGAACATGGTAAACAAGGAGCGGGATCTTCCCCCGGTGTGGCCAATTGCATTGAGATCATTTTTTTTCGAGGTTGTTTTCGATCGGTATGCTACTGTCTTGTCCACAGTTAGCAATAAAAATAAAGTATGTGTGTCATGATTCGAGTCACAGCCGCAGCAATTCGACGAGACATTGATCCACATTGTTGTCATCCTCCACCCAGGTGTAGTGAATAGGAACTGTTGGGATAGTTAGGGGTGTCATCATAAAATAGTGACTGAGTTGCCAAGTGGCTCTACAATCCTTCCATAAGAGATATAACCTTCTTATTATTTGTATCATTTTCTTCAAACCTGCTTTAATTTCTTTTAACAACTTACTCATGTTATTAGAGGGCTGGAGTTCACCTCAGAACAAAATCATTTCCATTAATTCTTTCTGACGATTTACATGGAGATTTTTTCACCCGCCAGTCATTATCCTTTTTTTTGCAGTACCAACTAGCGCCAGTTGCTCACCCGACCCCTGTCAAAATGGAGGAAAGTGTTTAATCTCTTCAAATGGAGCAGAACCTACATGCAGTTGTCCAGTCGGATACAGCGGCACCTCTTGTCAAATCCGTATGTACCATATTGTTCAGATATCTTAATTCCTCACAGCCTTTCATATAGTTCAACAATAATTTTATAACTCTCTGTCTCTCTCTCCCTCTCTTCATCTCTTCGATTTCTCTCTTTTCATTTCTTCTATGTACCTTTACTATGTTGAGCTCCCCCTTCCCAGGTAAATGTATACAGAGCAGGTTGGTGACCTACTGGTACCATAAACGTATATCGTGTCAATGTTATACCAATGAATATTTATTTCACAATGGGTTGATTACATTCGTTTCTTTTCAATATGAGCTGTAATAGTTAATGTAAAATTGACACAAATCACGTCAATTAACTGAGCTGCAAAAGTGATACTGAATAATAATTCTAAGAAAAGGTGAGTTATATAATGTTATATTAATTCATTTAATGTACTGGTACATTGTATTTTACCTTGAAATGCTTAGGATATATTTAAATCTGTGCATTTGGTTTTAACTAAAGCATAAATAAAGAATAAACTGATAAAGATTAAAAAGTACATTCGTTACATAAAGTCTATATTACTTGTAACTTAGTATCACTTTTGTTTCCTTCTTCTGATTTACAGCTCCAGTAGGTGCCCATGCCACCAACATAAAGATGTCAGCTTGGGCCCTCCTGCTTGGCATTATCACGCTGCTAATGGGTCTTTACCAGTGATACTATACCAAACACCTACTGGTCCGGAGCTCGCTAAATCACAGTCATTTACCATTAAAAAGTTGCCAAATTACAGTTGGAATGAGGGATATTGAAAGAAAGCATTTTGTTATTATTTGTATCATATTTCTTCCTAGGACAGAGTTGGCTACTTTAAAACACACACACATATAATTATATGGTCACTGAATCATAGGTTCATTTCTACACTTTATATTTAAATGTTTCAAGAGTAATCTTAATTTCAGTATTTATCTTGTTAGTTGTATTATCATGGTTATGGCTTTCATAAAAACTTAATGTCTTAACTTTTTTCTTCTACCTCTTCTTCTACTTTAAAAAAAAGTGTCTTCTTATTTTTTACTTATTTTTCTTCTTTATAATTATTAAATAACAGTTACATGGGTTGGATTAGATTTGATTGTAATAGGATAAAATATATTGAAATTTCTACAGAGTCTCTTTTCCCTCCATCTCCCTCCTCTCTCTCTCTCTCTCTCTCTCTCTCTCTTTAAATGCATTAACAATGTAACATGTTTTACCCTCATACCCCCACTTTATATCTTAATACTACTTAGTCAACGTTATGTATATTTTTTATTGGGGTTTCAAGATACTAAACTGCATGCAGAGGGTCTATACTAATGCATGTAATGATCACATCGATTGTAGGATATTATACCTTTTTTTTTTAAGGTTTCATTTATTTTTGCTATTAATTAAGTACTGTACTTGGTGTAAGCATTACGATTATCATGCATGAACAAAATGTTATTACTCTTGTCTTTTCATGTAAGAACAGTTTTGAAGGCTGTTTAATATATATATCCTTTTTTAGCTATGGTTTATATACTATTCTTTGTGGTGGTGGATTTTAGTATTACATTCAGGACAAAATTACTTCTATTATACGTATGGTAAATGAATAATGTAAAAGTAATAATTCAATTAAAACGAGCATCAAAAAAAATATAGGCCTACGATATACATATATGAAATTGTTTTTTTCTTCTAAATCTCTATTGTTTATGTTATATCTGTTATGCTATTATGATGAAATACAATGTATAGACCTCTAGTAGAGTAATCGCGAAATATTATTAATGCCAAGGATATAAGGTTAAAACTGTGTACCTTTGACTTAAATTAGATTTGACAGATAGAATTACTGGAGAACCACTATATATTTTTCATAGTATCGGTACCACTAACTTTATATAATTAGGAGGGGAATGTTTTGTACATCCAAACAAAACTGACCTATCTACCAACGCTAAGTACAAATACAATGCAACTTATGATTCACATGTACGTGTACATTCATATCATGTTACAGGGTACAGCACATCTCAACTCCTACTAAAACAATGAACTGATACTTGTTTAATGATATAATAATACAGTCAGTCTGTATACAGTCATGTTTAGACAGATAATTGTTTGAGACATCAATAGTAATGTATATTCGTTATATTTTGGCTAAAGCAGGATCTCCAGGTTTCCTATTTATATCAGTACTGCTACAGAACATTTGTAACGGTGGTGGCATGAACAATATACAAAGAAATATATTTTATTAAACTACATGCATAATAATAAAATGACTTGAAATCGTTTCTTTCTTCACCTGAACTTGAAACAGACACAATATTTTCAACTTTGAAATCAAAAGTGTCTCAATACCGGTAACGACAGAATGAGGTGCATTTCTAGTACTTTTTAAAGATATACTTTGACTGACTCCTTTACACTTTCATTACTTGTGCAATATTAAGAACTGTTAAGAATGCACCCTATAGTGTGTTCAAAATTGCAGCCTAAGTGACGCATCCAAACTGTTCTAAACAAGGGTGAAGGTGCATGGATCTTGGCCCTGTTTCATAAACCTTGATAGCAAGTTGCAATTATTGTTATACGATCTTGGACTCGTGGCATCTGATTGGCTGAGAACAAATTTGTCATAGAAATTTATCATTTGTTATTGATGACAAGTTTCATGAAACGGGGCCCGGTGCTGCCTTCGCGCTGTCCGTATATATATCCACTAAATATAATCGTCATCATGGGATAACTTCGCTAGCCGTAAGGACCGCTATTCATAAAATGGAACTTACTATACGTGATGGACCGCTATCCATAAAACGGAAATGGGGTCACTATTCAGTCCCTCTGCACTAGTTTGCCCAGGAGGGATTAGAGCTCCCTGCATGGTCACTGACAGGTGGTTATCTCATTAGCTCTCAATTAACATAAGAAAAAGGAGATCATGGGGGACCAATGGTCACCGATTAGGCATTTCCTGTTATTACAGAGGGCGCAAGGAGCTATAATTTAGGCAGTGGGGCTTTAAAGGTATAATGACCGCCGAGGACCGTTATTCGTAAGGACCGCTATTCATAACATAAGATGAGGGTGCTATTCATAATTCAAAGGGTGATTATTCTTAAGGACCGCTATTCATAATACGAAATCGGGGTCGTTATTCATAAACGTGAAGAAGAGGCGCTATTCATTATATGGGGTCACTACTCAAAAGGACCGCTATTCATAATACCAAAAGAGGGTGAATAGCGACCCTCTTCTCGTATTATGAATAGGGACCCCTATGAATAACGAACCCGGTTTTGTATTATGAATAGCGACCCTCTTCTCATATCATGAATAATGGCCCTTATCAATAATGACCCTTTTCTCACATGAATAGTGACCTTCTTCATCTATTATGATTACCAGTCCTTATGAATAATGAACCTTATGAATAATAACCCTTTTCTCAAATTATGAATAGTGGTCCTTATGACTAGCGGTCGTTAAGAATATAGTGGTCCTTATCAATAGCGGTCATTTTGAATACCGAGCGGACCCTGTCATTATTCATATAGAGTTAAACATGTTATAAGGTGCGAACTGGTCAGGCAGAGCCCCCCCCCCCACCCCGAGTAAACTTTGCCAATTTTGAATGATTCAATGACCTTACATTGTTACTTTTCTATTCATTGCATCAGTCCAAACTTGGTACAAGAGGATTTTGACAACATTTTTTTAAAGGCTGCTGCTCAGTCATCCGTGTCAGCAAAGTTCTAAGGCAGCAATAAGGTATTGGGAAGCTACCATAGTTGGGTATACTTTTTATATTAAGCACTGTATTATATTTCATCCAATGTGGGTCGCATAGTTTATTAAAGAAGATTCTTTGCTTGGGAGCGTGATAGGAGGAGTTGAAATTTTCGATTTGAACCATTTAAAAACGATATTTATGCCCTGTTCCCTACATACTTGTGCCGCAGAGTGACGAGACCCCGAACGAATTGTGCATTTGAATCCCTTAAATACAATAAACTAACCCTATGCCATGGCAAATGACACGTATTCACTCTGCCGCCCCCCCCCCCCCCCCCCCACCTTCACCCCTCCACGCTATGAAATTCACTGGAGAAAAAACCTATATCTTTATATTTAAATTAGTCTGGTATTCTAATCATTTAAACAAAGTTACAAACAGATGTTGTTTAGCGTCCATTCGATTGGCGATCAATGTTGATGGTGCTACAACCCGCTGAACAGCGCCATCACTACATCAAAACCAAATAAAAAGAGAAAACTGATGTTTCATACAATAATGTGTTTTCCCGATTTGATACTTTAATTATTCACAATGGAGAAACAGATCGAATAAGGTGAACTGAATTATAATAAGAAATAATTTGACCAAATGGGCGGGGGACGTTTTTTTCAAAGGGGGAGCATTACAAGTAAGAGCACATTTTAGAGACAGCGTACCTACCAAAATTTGAAAAATTAAGATTCCATCATTACTTCATGACCACTCCTCCGTCTTTTTTTGTTTCGTTTTGCTTCGTTTTGTTTAATTGTTGTTGTTGAAATAATGCATTATCTGCCTCCACGACTTGCTGTTTTGATATCATGGCCGAGCTTGAAGATTCTTTAATTCTATGGTCTCCACCAACAAAGGTCTTTCATACATGATAGATATTTATTATGAATATAAGTACTAGAAATAAAATATTTCCACGTATAAATCGGGGGCATTGCAAGCAACGGCAAAAAAGTACATGGTTAGATGTCATCAGAGCCATCTATTCACAGAGTCTGGCAAACCCGGTTCGAGTTGGTCACGATATGGCGACCACTGCTTTGTTGGGCAAGCACAAAACAAAAGAATATACGCCATGTTGTGACCCAAGTTTGCCAAACTCTCCTAATCAATGGCACTGGATGATTGTCATGAGCTTCCTTTGCCCTCAACGATGACACTGAACATTCATGAGCCGCGTCCACCACCTATGAAATTACAATGACGAACTACGTCATCCAAACATGATTTCTATTGGATACGGTATTGATGTGTGTTCACTGTTCTGACCAAGAACGGGGTCGAAGAATTCCCACAAAATTAAACGTGAACTCAAATATGATAGACAATTTTGTTTAGTCCGGAAGGTTTTGATAGGCTGCAGGATTGACAGACACGTTCCATTCAAATGTTTTTCTTTTGTGGGGAGGGGGGGGGGGGGGGGAGGGGATTGAGAACCAGGCGGTGGTGGGTGGGGATGTAATCCTCAAAATAAGCATAATGTTTACTAGTATCTGCCACGGGAATTATATTCGGCTGGTAATAAGCTAAATAAAAGAGAGTTCTGCTGACAGTCCCAATGGCGGATCCAGGATTTTCCAATGGGGGGGGGGGGGGGGGGGGGTGCCCAAAATGTGAAAATCGCGCCGACTGATATTTCGCTCAGTGAGGGGGGGGGGGGGTAAACTATTTTTTTGGCCGGGAAGTGGGCCCATTTTCATTGTTTGTTTAAAAAAAGCTAAAATCAACGTTACCATCTTTTTGTTTACCTGTTATTTTTTTGCCCGTCGCCCGCCCCCCCCCCCCCCCCTCCCCGTAGTTCCACCCCTGGACAGTCTTGTTGATTTCTGTAGCACTGCTGACCCTAATTTATCTTAGTGATGCGTCTCGTCACCATTTCATCCATTACTTTATTTATCTCCGTCCTTTATTCCCCTTTTGATTTCTCCCCGCATAAAGTCGCTTTCCTTCTATATAAAAGCTTCAGTCTGTCCCTGCCCCTTCCTCTCTCTTCCTCTCTCTCTCTCTCTCTCTTTCTCTCTCTCTCTCTCTCTCTCTCTCTCTATTGTTCTCATACACACACCCACACTCACAAAACTCACAAAAACACATATTTAAAATTATAACAAAGTCATTGCACTCTTTCTTTGAACCAAATTCTTGATTCTTAATGTTCTGCACAAATTGTCTACCTCTAAAAGTTATAACACTTTCTTGAGTCCTATCGCTAAGGGGGTGGCGGGGCAAAATGGCAAAACAAAAATAAACAGAAAAGAGGTGAGGGCAAAAGGAGAGGTGAAGGAGAGGGAAAAAAACGAGAGATAGATTGCTAAAAAAATGTTCATCAAAGGGTATAATATTATGTGGATCAGTAACGTGGGGACGAGATTATAAGTCTTACAAATTAAAGCTGTTGTAGGAGGTGCATTAAACGATTATCGACAAATGCTTTAGGGTGATCCGATCTACATACTTGATGTAGCGTATACAGCATAGCAGGGAAGGAAATGGAGTATGGATTGAAAGATAGAAGACATACGGCAACAAATACAGAGAGAGCATAATTATCATGAGAGTTATATCAAAAATATATTTTGGAATAACGTCAAATTCATGCATATCGCTCACAATAGGTTAGATCCGGATAGTATATTTTTGTATGTGCCCGTACGTGTATGTATATACGAAGGATAGAAAACAAATCCACTTTGATGAATTTTGGATTGGAGTAACCCGAAACTTTTTAACTCCAGAAAGGGTGATTGATGATTGATTTTTATTCGACAAGCTTCCAATATACAACAATATACAATAATAACAGATCAAAAATAAGTCAGCTTGAACAGGATAACCCACGAAAGCTCGAGAGCTTATTTCCAGTGGGGTCCCTTACAGACATGTATACAATTAATAAATTAAAATAGTAATATTTACAGACAGATAAGAAAATTAAAAGAACTACTTATTAAAGATAATAATAACAACATTAAACTGATGATAGAAATGATATTAAGTACAAGAAGAAAAAGAAGAAGGAGAAGAAGAAAAAGAGGAGAAGGAAGAAGAGGAAAATAATGATGAATTTGTAGAATTTCTATAACGTACGAAAACATAAGTATATACAACATGAAAAAGTATGAACCGACAGAAGAATAACAATTTCAATCATATAACATGTCATTCACTTCTCTTCTCTGACTGTCAAGTATTAGGTATTCCTTTAATTTCCTCTTAAAATGATCATAGTTTCCTATTTCTTTTACACCATTGGGAAGGGAATTCCAATGTTTTATGGCATTGTAATAAAACGAATTTCCAATACTACCTACTCTTTCTGGTAAGTTAAAGTTGAATCGTCTATTTCTTGTATTATAATCATGTACGTCAGTAACAAGATCGAAGTTGGATCGAATATAATGATTCGCCCTAGTATGATATATTTTATGCACGTGATGCAATGCGAGTTGTTTTGATCTTTGGTCGACTTCAAGAAAACCAGCTTTAGAAAGTTCGCTATAGCCAACATGAGTTCTTGGACCAGAACAGTTGATAAATCTCACCATTTTGTTCTGTATAATCTTCAACTTCTTTTGATCTGACTTGTTTATGTTACTGTACCATGCAGGGTTAGCATAGTCAAATAAACATTGAATAAGAGCAAAACAGAGTGTACGTCTTGCTTTTAAATCCATACAACTTTGATATCTGTACAAAAATTTCAGACGAGAATTTGCTTTTTTTACAACTGATTCTACTAAAGATGAAAATGAAACTGCGCTAGCCAACTCAATGCCTAAATACTTCACAGACTCTTTTCTCTTGATTGCTTGATTATTGTGTGTCACTTTGAATTCAAATGACTTTTTAGAACTACTTTTAGAACAAAATAAAATGCTTTCTGTTTTTCCCAAGTGTAAAGAAAGCTTATTATCAGTCATCCAATCGACACACGTAGACAGCTGTTCACTGAGCTTTTCCTCAATATATTTAGGATCAGGATTTGAATAGAGTAGTACGCTGTCATCTGCGTACAATAATAGTTTGAAGTCTTTTATACAAATACACATATCATTTATATAACTTGAAAATAGAATTGGGCCTAAAATACTTCCCTGAGGAACACCGCATGTTATAGGCATTAGTTTGGAACGAATATCATGAATGGCCACTACTTGGTGCCGATTAGATAAGTAGGATCTGAACCAATCTAAACTTGCCTTATCAAAACCCATTAGTTGTAACTTCTTCAATAAGACGCAATGATTAACTGTATCAAAAGCTTTTTGCAGATCAAGGAGCACCATACCAACAAAGCGTCCTTGGGAAGTTTCTCTCCTCAAATAATCAGTCAAATGAATTAGACATGTTTCAGTCGAATAATCATGTCGAAAACCAGATTGAAATTCATAAATTATATCATTTTCTTTGAAGTATCTTTCAATTTGAACACAGACCGATTTTTCTAGAATCTTTGATGCTACGCTTAAAACACTAATAGGTCTATAGTTGCTAACATCAGTTTTATCTTTCTTTTTATAAAGTGGAGTCACTTTTGCTATTTTCATATCTTCTGGAAAAGTACTCGTCAAGATAGATAGGTTCATTAAGTAACTTAGAGGCTTAAATAAAACCTTCGCACCATCTTTTAGAAATTTAGCTGGAATCAAGTCTAACCCAGTACTTTTTGATACATTCAACTTACGTAACTCTTTGAAAACAAATTGTTCACTGATTGGTAATAACTCGAAGCTGTTTTCACGTACACCTTTTCTTTCGTAAAAGTCACGAATACAATCATTGTCTGCGCTGAAAAAGTCTTTGGAAGGGGGGAGTTTGTCTACTAATTTGGCAGCCACATTTGTGAAATGAGAATTGAATTCATCAGCGATGGCCATCTTATCATGACATAATTCCCCATCAATTTTAATGACAGATTCTTGTTCTTTTCGCTTCTTATTTTTCAATCCTAAGCTTTTTAGATTCTGCCAAAGTTTTTTCGAATCTTGTTTATTTTCTTCTATCTTGTTTTGTAAGTAATCGAGTTTAGCCTTTTTCACCTCTCTTTGGACCATATTTCTTAATACTCTGTATCTTTTATAGAGCTTCTCATCTTTTGCTCTTTTCCTCCATTTTTTGTATACTATATTTCTCTCTTGAATTAGGGAAAGAATATCTTTAGTCACCCAAGTTTCTGATCTTTGTTTTATTCTTATCCGTTTCAGTGGCGCTATCATATTCAAATTTGAGATAAAAACATGTTGAAATATTGACCATGCCTCATTTACATCTGTACAGTCAGTTATTCGTGACCAATCAACAACAGATAGTTGAAGATTGAAAGACTCTTCTGTATATTTTTTCATGGATCTGATATCATTAGTCCTGTGATGACCTATAGCCAGTCTAACATTTTTCCGTGTACAGAAAGTAAAATAATGGTCGCTAATACCTAGATCAATGACACCACTTTGACTTATTTTATTTTCTTTGGTACAACCAACATGATCCAATAGAGAAGAACATGTAGGTGTAACGCGTGTTGCCTCTTTAATGAGTTGACTAAACCCATGAAGACTCAACAAGTCAATATATTTTTTAGCCAGTGGCGATTTGCGAAGAAGACAAATATTCATGTCTCCTAAAAGAATTATTTCGTCATCCTTCTTTAATGTATCAAGAATATTGGACAATTTCTCGATAAACAAATTGTTTTTCGGAGGTCGATACAGAACACCAACAACAATTGGTTTTGATCTTGGTATAAGCAAATTTATCCACAGGGATTCCGTATCTCCAGTACTTATAGCATCCATAATATTAAATGCAATATCATTTCTGATATAGAAACATACACCACCTCCAGAGCCAGAGGATCGATCATGGCGTATGATTTTATATCCGTCTATTTCAATTTCTTCATCATTTATGGAATTGTTTAACCATGTTTCAGTGAAAGCAATAATAGACAGCCTTTTTCTTTTAAAAAGAATTCTAAGTTCCGATATCTTGTTTAGAATAGACCTCACATTAAGGTGTAAAAAATGAAGACCTTTAACTTTAAACTTTTCTTCAAATTCTTGATAAAGAGAAGTGTTTTCATCTCTGAGGTTTGGCTGAATTACTCTTGCTATCGCTTGCTTTTCAGGTGTAACGCGCGTTATCTTAAAATAGTTTTCTTTTAGTCTATCCTCGTTTTGGCTTTCTTTCTCTAAACAATCGTCGTTAAATAATGAGTCACAAAAAGATGGCAGACAACATGTTAAACAATTCCACTTCTCATCAGGGCATTCATAATATAACCTGCGGTACTCTGAAAAACTGATAGCTTGACAATTAGTGTGAAACCATTTTTTACAATAAGAACACAGAAGGCCGTGTTGATTACATTTGACTGGCTTATCACAGTTCCCACAAGGGAACTTATATTTTCGACCGTCAACTATAATTTTCGGATCATCACTAGATTTTGTCAAACTTTCACTTAATTCAATACCCTTCTTACAAATTGAAGATATTTCGCCCAGTCTTTCATGTCCACCTTGGATGGTCTGAAGGCTGGTTTCAGTCGTGACCTCTGTTTGACTGCACTGAAATCCAAAGATCTCCCAGAAACAGATTCGGCGTAGGACTTTACGGGGCTGCTTTTCTCCTCATCAGAATGAAGACTCTGGTTTTCTCGGTAGATGGCTTGATGCCGCCTTGCTCCAGGTTCACTGCCTGTAACTTGATCGGACGACCGTTGAGTCCAGCCATGGCCTCGTGTTGTCGGTTGGTCAGCACTGTTGATGAGGCGTTTCAGGTTGCCTGCCAAGATTCGTTGACCGGCTCTGTTGAGGTGAACGCCATCACGCCCGAGATGCTGCTCGCTGATATCATTGTTGATGATGAGGCCCCATCTGTTCTCGCTGGCTGCCAACTCCATCAGATAGTTGATCTCATCAACCCGCTTCTTGTCCGCTTCACTCTCCCCTCTACGATGGATGATCGTAGAGACTGAGACGTTAAACCCCTCGGCAGCAACAGACTTGCCGAGGTCTGTGATTTGGTGGCAAACTTCACCAGCACCCTCAGAGATGTTATTGGTGCCAGCGTGGATGATCAGTTCTCCCCCTGGCTTGAGAAACTCGCAAGGTGAAGAGGTGAATATGTCTCTCACTTTTGCACCGGGAAAAGAGACGCACCTCACATTCTTGCTGCGGGAGAGATGTCTTCCGTCGATGTGTTTTATCATGGAATCACCGACCACAACTACATCTCGTTTGTTGCGGATCACACTATGTCGGTGGCGGTATCCCTCTATCTGCTCATGGTATGGTGGTGAAGTAGAAGTAGTACTAGTAGGTGTTGACAAAGATCGGTCTGAGCTGTCATCAGTTGCGTCGTTGTCAACAGTTGCGTCGCTGTCATCAGTTGCGTCATCAGAGATAACTTCAGAATGGGTGATGTTGGTTTTGGAGAACAACTTCAGGTGCTTGGCCTTGTAGTCACGAAGTTGATCTTCAATTGGCATTGATACACTCTTGGCACTGTTGTCTGATTCCGTGATCTCGGATAGTATTTCAAACCGGTTATGCGTAGCAATTGTCGGGAAATATTTGGTGGTAGGCCTAGATACTTGTTGTTGTGCCCTCAGATTCCCTTGCTCCTTCTCCTTCTCCTTCTCCGTCTCCTTCTCCTTCTCCTTCTCCTTCTCCCTTGCACTACATCCTGACTTATGGATCCTGCTGAGTATCGTCGTAGAAGTAGAAGTAGAAGTATGCTGTTCGAATAGATTGTTGAACTTCTTCTCGATAGTATCTAGCCTACTATTCAAGCCTTTTATTTCACTCAGTACATTATGCAGTAGTTGTCGGCAGTCTGCGTCATCATTGAAGACATCATCTGGCTTTTCATGTTTATCTTCATCTACATCACCAGCGGCATTAGTGTTCCTTATTTCGTCTAGGCCTACTGCATTTTCTAGTCTTTCAAGAAGGATCGCCTTTACTCCGTTTGTATGCATACCTCTTTTCTGTAACTCAGCACGTAGTTGCTTCACGCGGAGTCCACGTAAATTTGTTGGTAAAGTTTCCATGGTTACGTTGCTGCGTTGGTATCTGCTGGTCCTTTGCGTAACTTAACTAGTATGGCGCAATATTTTTGCGCACAATTGTTTTGATGCTACGCAGAGTGTTCAAATTTGAAATATAAATTCGCTAAAAAACTGGATTAAAATTGACGAAAAACGAATATATCTCGGAAAATGTTCACATACCGTCGAAAAGAGTGAAATGTCCACAATCACAGGAAAATTTCCAAGACGTAGATGTGCATGCATGCATGCCGTGACTAAATTATCTAAGACTTATTGAACATTATGCAAATCATATTCATTATATTATTTTTAAAATTCAACAATCTTTTGCACTGCCCTTGAAAACAGTAGGTTGAATACTTTATCTGTTTCAATTCGATACTTTGATGCATAAGGAAAATATGAATTTTGATTTCATTATGATGGACGCTTATTTGCATATTATTTTTGCTAATTGAGCTCACAGTTTGGATATCAAATTGTGTCTACCATGTAAAATAATATTATAATGTGTGGCGTTTAAATTAATTCAGACGGGCCTTAGATGCACAATTATTAAGAAAAATATGAATTTCTTTATATGCAAATTTTAGTCATATGATTATATTACATGTATTATGAAAATGTTGTCACTGTATTCAATTGACCTTACAACACGACTTTAAACACTAAATCCTTTACATTTAGTACTTACATGCAAAACGAATAGGGTAGATATTAACTTTTTAATAAGATAATATCTAATTTGCATATTATGCAAATTGAACTGCTTTACACTACTTAAATTTTCCTAAACTTGTAATAGTTGTTTAGAGGATTACTAGTATTCGTATCAGTCCCTGCAGTGGCATAAATTCTTTTGGGTTACCCCCTAAAAATTCGCTATTTTTACTCGACTAATATGTGATTGTCTATTCCATTGCAGTAGCTGCATGTACTTTACTTAATATCTTCAAGAAAATATTATTTTATGAAAAGGTTCTCAAAATTTGTATAAGATTCCAACAATCATAACATAAACGAAACGGAGCTTTAAAGAAAAGGAAGAAGATTAATATTGATAAGAAGAATGAGAAGAAAGAAAGAAACGGCAGCACGATCGTGTATAAGCCTTATATAGCGGCAGTGCGGAACGTGAACGCTTATACTCAAGGTAATCTATTCAATCGACCACGAGTTCGTCATCTCCCTTCCAGACATCCAAATAAGTCACATACAGGACTAATATCATTTCATTTCTACTGTTTTTCTCCGACGACGGGAGCAGAATTCAGGCCAAGACAGAACGACGACGACATTTCGACAATCTGCATTCATGGGTGGTAAGGCTTTATAAAATGGGTGGCACAAATTCCCCTTTTTCTTTATTTCTTTCTTTTCTCCCCTTCCCTCTCCCTCCCCCTTCTCTCTCTCTCTCTCTCTCTCTCTCACTCTCTCTCACTCTCTCACTCTCTCTTTCTTTCTTTCTTTCTTTCTCTCTCTCTTTCTTTCTTTCTTTCTTTCGTTCTATCCCTCCCCTATTCTCTCTCTCTCTTTCTTTCTATAATCTCAATTTCACTCATGAAGGGCCTCTTGAATTAACCATCATTAGTATATGGTATACTCATCGAAACAAATAGGCTAGTATAGTCAGTTCTTTTTGTCCGCCAATATAGTTTAAAAATTCACTTTTTGACAGTTCTGAACATTTAAACAAACAAAATATTACTGATAATCTCATTAATAGCCTACTTCTAACCAATACATTGGTATCATAATGGTGTACTGGAAAGTGTGTATACCATTATTGATTTTGCTCTCAATATCTTCATTCCACAACCTTTCCTTGCTTTCATTGTATTTCGCATCGTTTTTGTATAATAACTATCTGGTCACAGGACTGGCCTGTATGCAGATTGGATACATGTATAAAACATGACAAATATAATATTTCCCCCTGTTCTTTTTTTATTTTTATGTAACTGCCATTTGATTATTGTTTTTTGCCTATACTTTACTCTGTCGCTTATACAACTTATGCCCTTTTGCGGTCATTAAAGAGCCGTATCTAGTTTCAAAGAATCGGAGCAGCTTTGTATATAGAGTAAAGGGAAACTTTTTTCTTCCTACCACCACAATGACAGGCGGTGGAATAGGCAGGCACGTAGCAAGGGGGGGGGGGGGGGCAAGGGGGGCACGTGCCCCCCACCCCAAATTTCCAAGATCGGTTGAACTTTTTTGACCCCCCTTTTTTTTACCTCGATAGATTACATTATGTGCCCCCCCCCCCCCAAACATCAAACTCTGGCTACGTGCCCGTGAATGGGGGGGGGGGGGGGGGGCATAATACGCCAATTTTAATTTCATAAGAACGTAGAGGTTTCCAGAAGATTTCCGGACACCCGTCTTTTGGGGACGGACGCAAAAGACTGCAAAATTTGCTAATCTTTTGTCAATATTTCATAATTTTATACCCAAATTCATAGAAGATTTTAGGTCATTTATTTTCCTTTTTTCATAGGTGATATCAGATTTTCCGAGATAATTATGGTGAATGTCACGCGCGAACTATATGCAGGTCACATCACCATACATCATACAATCATCAAACGAGGCATATATATATATATATATATATATATATATATATATATATATATTCAAATAATATGCTACAACGCTGAGAGGGGACGAGGGGAGAGACCAAATTTCGGCAAGATAAATGTGGCAGGGGATAAAAGTTTATGATATATTTCAGTGTTGCATTTATTTGTAGGTATACCTGACGTGAAACGCATTTGTCTAGTGCTTGCATTGCAACAAAAAATTATACAAAGCGGGTTTACTTTTTTGTGGTTATCCTAGTTCCGTGAGCCGTCACTGACACTGAACAAAAGTGGATCACTCCAATCCCTTCTTCTTCTTCTTCTTCTTCTTCTTCTTCTTCTTCTTCTTCTGTTGAAGTACAGCTAGGCCACTATGTTGTTGGTGTATCTTCTAGAATAGAAGAAAGGTAGATTAGTCATTGGAAAGTCATTTGCATAATTGACATCATATCCTACATTTATTTTGAGTAGGCCTACCCGTTTTGTATCCTTAATTCCTACAAAAATGAAAACAATGTAGCGAATAATCACTTGGCATCGCTCCATCGGCGTCGGATGCCCTAATAATTAAAATATTCTCATGAGACATGTATTGATAATTTAGCAGATAATCATACGGAAATAAATATGTTTGCATTAGTCAATATGAGTAAGTATTGTTGTGTCGTACTGTATCGACTACAACGCCTGCATTGATATTGCCGCAATACTAGTTTCTAGCTACAGCAAAGCCGGGGCTCAATTTCCATGCAAAAGGCATTCTAGATCTCGAGATCTGACAGCTCCCGACAAACGCAAACCTCTTCTAAGAAAACACTGACAACGCACTTGCACTGATATCGGGAACTGAGCTGAGCAGAGCTAGCTGAGCGCGGATAACACACGAGCTGTCTAGCTAGCTGTCGTCGTCGTACTCGTTTGCTTTTCCCGTTGATGCTTCGCTGCCGATAAGTGGAACTCAGTGACGTGTGTTCTTCACGCTGCGTCTCATTATATTTGAATAGGAAACTCAGCCAGGGTTTCGGGCTCGGCGGCTAGCTCAGCAAACGTTGGATGCTCTGTGCCGATCGCAAGGGACAGGTCACGTTTCCCCCGCGGAGGTAAGCCTGGTCGGGTCGACGGCTCTCCGCTGTAAATTCCTGCTGCTTTCCTGTGTTTATGTTGACGTGTATACATGTGGATGTGATTTGAATTTCTTTCGAGGATTAGGATATATTTTGTGTAACGACTGGTTGACTGTTGTTCAACACTCCGTACATATAGAAGAGTGGAAGTTTAATTCTAAACTGGGCGTTCCACTGCTAGATATTGTATGGTCACTTGAAATAAAGGGAAATCCATGCAATAACAAGCAGTTAAACTAATCAAAAAGAAAGCAGAAAAATCAAAGAAGACTGGTGAAAGTTTGAACAAAATCAAACAAAAATAGATATGAATTTTTGACAGTTGTAAACACTAAACATAGACCTACATTAAATTGGCTGAATCGGTAATGTCAGTGTCAAGCCGTCGGCTGTCTGGTTGCTTACTTACAAGCATTTTTGCTTTCTTATAGCAGTGAGGTAAAAAATAACCAGCACCATTGTATAATGCGAGATAACTTTCCCAATCATTTTATCACACAAAAATGAAATTTTTACAAAATATATGACTATATTTATAGGGAGTGTCTTTTCTTTTTGAGAACTTTTTAGTTTAAATTAATAATTTGCTATCCACAATACAATAGATTTTGCGATAATTTGCAAGAGGTCAAAGGTCACAGAGATCAGAGGTTTTTTTTGTCAGTACATCATGGAAGTACCTCAAAAACAGTTTGGTATGAAGTGTCATCTAGGTTTTGGTATTCTGCACCATCTATGAGTCAATGGATTCATTGGATTAGACGTCACCGATGTCTTGATGTTAATTGCATTTTTGAAATTTAATTTTCATATTTCCTGAGAAATTTGAGCCATGAACTTAACTGGAGGCATACTGCAGTCACACTCATTTTTTTTTTCTTCTTCAAATGGATTGCTAATCATTTAACACTTGTCTGTATTCCTACTCTATAAACAGATTGCATCTGCTTTTGTCTTGTAAAGCTTCTCATCGATCACTTATCAACAATGGTTAGATTAGACTCATGAAACAGCATTGTAACAGAGGCCAAACCAAACTGAGACAATGCTGCGACCAGTCCACCATACCCTGTTCATGACAGAAGTCCTGTCCTGGAGTCTTACTATTCTAGTGTTGGCCAGCCAGCAACCCCAGCAATCAGGTAATTATGTGTACCCATTAGGAGATGGGTTTCATAGAATATCATATTCAGCATTTAAACGTACATCATGATGACAAATTGATATTGTTTGCAATATTACAAAAAGAGGCAACAGATTTTGTTTTCTTCCTCCAAATTTCAAAATAGATGTGTGCATGATTCAACCAGAGTAGAGTATGTATTGGTACATTACAGTACATACATGTATCTCCCAGTATTTTTGTTTTGTTTTTGTTTTTGACGAGGGGAGGGGCTCAGTATATGATTTCTCTCTTAGTAGTCGGTGGGATCGATGCATAGGTCTGGTAAATCACGTGCTCAATTTCTTTGTGTTGAAGAAATTTGTTTATGGTATCCTTAAAACAAAAACAAATAATCTGAAAGTCCCACCATTTATCAAAATCATGTATGCATGCCTTGCACATCAAGTACATACAACATGTAGTCTCACACTGTATGAGTAATACTAGTTTAAAAAACAAAACCTGTCTTAATTCATTTGAAGGCCAAAACCAGTTTGCCAATTTTTAACATAACATACCTGTATATTTGGAAAAAAATACACCTAGGCAATGCACAATAACCATAGCTTACAGTACCACATGCACAATCATAATGTGCCTAATTTCAATGCAGCATTACCTGAGCCCTGGCCTACACGCTGCGATTCAAAATGGAGAACGCTCACAGAGACAGACCCGAAGGTGAAAACTAGCCTACCATCACTGTTCTCTTAGCTCAGCAGGGCAAATCAACATAGACATGTGGCTTTGTTTGATAAACCTGTATCTAAAACTATTTTCTTCACTAGAATCTAATGCCTCATCATTTCCTGATCTCATCATATGATAAGGACTGTGGCAGTGTTTAAGGTTTGGTTAGGTCTGTGAAATGTAATTTTGAATCTGACATATAAACTTAAGTTGTTTGTATATTTCAACATAATGAATTACATTTTTGTTATCCATTGTGAACTGAAAATAAAGTACAATCCTTCATATTTTGGGGATTCCTTTGCATGCTCAGTCCCCCACCCCCACACACCTTTTGTATGAATGCTCCAAGATCACCGTGACTCCAGGGGTATGTTCACATCTAAAGAAGATCTGCTCTTTTATCGGTTTTTCTCTTTTGTTGTGTTTGTTTATTTGTTTTGTTTTTCAAGATAATGTTGGTGACTTGCACTCTTGCAGTCATGACTTTTTGATGTTATACAACTTTACATTGGACATATATATGCAAATGAATGTTTGTGATCAATATGCTTAAGTTAAAGGTAAAGACCAGTTTTGGAAACACCCCCCTCTCAAAAAATGAAATGGAAGCTCTTATTACCAATCATGTGAAAAAATATGTTTTGACTAATACGTGATGATACAAATTTTGCTGAGAAACCGCCTACTAATTGATATATTTGGTAAATTATTATATCTATTTGGACCTAATAGATACCGCACACGTGTCGCATAGTCCTATATACATCTTTCTGTGTATAGTGCTTGTAACTTTACCAAGGCTGGGCCAAATTTCTTTGATGATTCCAAAACCTTGCAGTACACACCAATACTTACATGCTAGATGGGCAACCTTTTCTGATCGATTCCACAACTTTTCTTTCATAATGCAATCACATGACCATAACTGGTCTTTATCTTTAAGTGTTCATTAGGTTTTATGATGATAATGTGGTAATGTTGCACAAATTTTCAGATAAGGATACATTAAACTTCCATACGTAAAGTGATTAGAACTTTCAAATGCATAACTTTTTTTTATATTTTGCTCTGTTTTTGTTCAAGCTTTTACCAATCTCCTTCCCTGTTTTATCCTGCTTTCTGTAAAAATATAGTTTGTTACTGAGGTAGGATTTGAAATTTGTACAAGTAAAGGTCAAATCTGTATTGCAATGGTTAGAAATGATTTTAAGATTAAAAGAAAGTTGTGAACAATTCCTTTTTTCAGCTGCCAACAATGTGACAGTAAGAAACTAATTTACTAAGAAATAACGTAACTTAAGAATATAGAAATACAGCATTGTGCATATTGTGGGATAATGCATTTTGTTTCATCGATTGTACAATGTACATGTATATGCACATAGATACGTGCATGACTATGACATGTACATGTACCGGGTAGGTAAAACCAATCTCCATGTAACCTGTTTCCTCATAAATAATTGAAGAACATGTCCTGAATACCTTCATTAATGTATTTTCATTCGACCTTAGAGTACATATTTTGCCAGAGAGAAATTGTTTATTATTAATGTGCCAATCTCAGGGGGATTGTAATATTGCTTTGCCCTATAATTAAGACGAGAGTACCTGATAAGAATGCTGGAGCATTTAGGCATGTTGGTTTACCAATTTATTTTTTCTTAAGTTAGTGTACTAGGCGGCGGTATCATTAAGGTATTTTGTGCGATCTGTATTTCTATCGGGTTGTACTTTACAATTTGATAAATTGAAAATTGCAGAAGTGAAGAAAACAAAATATCAACATTTTGAAGAATAACCTATGTATTATTTCTTCTTCAATTTTTTCTCGAATATTTAAGGTTTTCTTTAGTTTAGAACACTTTAAAAATGATTCTGTAATTTTTTATTGTGCAATTAATGTATTTTAAAGAAAAGTGGCTGGAAATCATATTTATTGAAAATTATAAACTTTGAAAAACCATGTGTCCTTTAATGGATTCTAATCTCTCTATCTTTATTTGCTCATTATCTCTGCTACTACATGTATGCAATGCGTACAAACATCATTGGGCACTTATCATTAACTTGTAGTCTTGACTCTTTAATATAGTTTAATTTTTTTCTAATTTCTGTGAGCACATGTTTTCTGTAATTACCAGAATTCAAGAGGACTTTAATCTTTGAATTTATAAGTTTTATTTGTACTAAAGCAATTTAGTAGGAATTTAATCTTCTATTTGGCTTAACTAAATGTTAAATTCCAGTTTTACCTGTTTCACATCTTCAAAATATTTCTTTCATTCAACACTATACTATATCCTTCTCAACTCATCATCATTTTACAGATATGACAAGCAGTCATCGTTTTCACATTTGGATTAATGGAAGCCACAATGCAAAGGAGTCACGAGATGGAACTTTTGTCTCACCAGGTTTCCCAACCACCCATTTCTCGTTAGCCACCACATACAACTTTCACCTGACTCATCGCAGCAAACATGGACATGTTAAGCTGAACTTCACTGATTTCTTTCTTATGCCCTTGGATAATTCTGCACAGTGTGGATCACTTCTCAGCGATTATGTGAAGGTGAGATGATAAAAGATATACAATGTGGCTTTAAAAGCCCACTGTACTACCTGTAGCTACTTGCTCCCTCTATATAGAAAACAATGCCTAATCGGTAAACATCGGTCCCCCATGATCCTCTTTTTCTTATGTTAATTGAGAGCAAAGTTGATGAGATAGCCACCTGTCAGTGATCTTCCTGTGTGGTCTAATCCCTCCTAGCCAAACTAGTACAGATGAGCTTTAAGATATATTTTTTTCAATTTATTTCTCTTCACTGGTTACCAGTAGGTTTATAGTTGAAAAAATGGAAAGAAGCATGAATTTGACAAGATGGTATATAGAATAAAGTAATTTAGCTGGAAGAATATTGAGAGGGAATTTCAAATTATTGAATTGCTTTTCTTTTTTGTGTTTAGTAGTCCAGTAGGAAGGTTTAGCCATGTGGACATGCATTTAAATATGAATGTGTGTATATGTATGTGTTTTACATACTGTGTATGGGTGGAGGGAGAGAGATTTTGATTATTTCTCAAACATTTAGGGGGAGGAGGGGGGGGGGGGGGGGTTGTGGATAGACCAGGTAGGAGCAGGAATCTAAGGAGATGGGGAATGTCATGTGACTGTTACGATGCAAATGTACAAGGACAGGGGGCAAAACACAGACCTGATGAATAGCTTTATTACATGCACTCCATTAGGTTCTGATGCAGAAATAGGGCAATTTGCCATCAGATATGTTAGTCGTAAGAGAGATAGAGAGAGAGAGGGAGAGGGGGGAGGAAGAGCTCCTTTCAGCATAAGTGGATCCTTTTCCATTAGATGCTCTGGGTCATATGAGGTCCTATATTTTCTATCAAGTCAAGTCAGCCGGTATGACATCTTGTTAGTGGACAGTTGCACTCGACCCTCTCTACAGTTATTGCCAAATACATTGTATACACATCCAGACGAAGGAAGGAATGAACTGAGGGAAATCTATTGACATGTCCTTGTAGTGTGTGCTTGTTTTTAGTGAACAAATCAATTTGGCTTGGAACTTGTGAAGGCACAACCACTCAGAGTATCATATGTTACTTTGTGCTCTTAGTTTCCTGCCTCCCCACTGAACATGACTTGGTTTAATTTCTTTAACAGAAGCATTCTGCTAAATATTGATTCTGATTTTATTAAATTATTAAATGTGCACAACTCAAGATGTTTTATGTGATATTGTATGGAATGACATTGGCTTATTTTTAGTAAAATTTGTTCTCTCATATTGCATATAAACTAAAAAACACCTATTATAATCCAAATAGTACATAATCATAGAGTCAGAGGTGCATAGATGGAACAAGGGAGATATATATATATATATATATATATATATATGCGCTGTTATCTACTCATGCATGGTGTGGATTGTGTACAATATGAAAGAGGAAGAGAGAAAGAGACACTTCATTTTGATAGGAGAAACATGGTCTCCAGTGACATTCCATGAAGAATTGGGTTGTCAAGTAGAATGAGAAACTTGGTCAAATGCAAGTATCCTCTTTTCTTCTCTCATCCACCGTCCACTGTGTCCCCACTTTCTCAGGTATACACATGTATACATAGGATGGGGTGTATAGCGCTGTTTGCATGGCACAAACACATGCAAACAGAAGCCCGTGCAGTATTGGTGTTCAAATGCATGGTTCCATTTTAGAGTTTGCGTCAGGCTGTGCAAATCAATGTTCATTATGTAAAACATTTGCTTTTCATCTTCTCTACCTCCGGTGCTTTTGCAACGATTGGGCATGGACACTGTATGGAATGTACTGTCAAGCTATTGATTGGGTCTAGGGATCTATTCAATCGATCATCATGGATTAATTGTGTAATGAAAACCTGCTTTAGGCTTTTTGCCATAATAGACAGAACTTGATTCAAAGAGGTACATGTAGTTCAGGAGACATTCAGATTTCATAAAAACTGAATGTAACAAAACAAATCTCCTCCAGGTATTGAGCTTGCATATAAAGTCCACTATAACAGTTTTTCTCCCAAAAGAGAATATTTTACAATTTCAAACAGATCGATACTCTTTTGATGCGACATTAATTACTATAACCATTTCTAAATTTGTATGTTTACTAAGAGATTTAAGACGTGTACATTTGTTATTCGATCTTCCTGCTGGGAACCATTTTGAATAATTCTTTCAAAACCATTCATAGCCACTGCAAAATTTGATGTGAATAACTAATCACAACACCCATCTGTATTCTGTAATTATTTGTCAATAATTTGTCAAAATACTCTTCGGCTGTTCCATTTACGTTTGGGGATGTTTACATGTAGAATTCAAGATGCAGGAGGATAAATACTCTCATATAAGCCACTCTAGTTCACACAACTATTACATGTACCTATATTACAAAAATATTATTAGTTTGATATGTTACAAAAATATGAAGTAAATTATTCATATTTTTAAATCACATGAATAATTTCCACTAGATAACTCTTTGCAGCTTAATTTTAGTATCATTTACATACTATGACATACATGTACATGTATGTATGACACTCTTGTTGTACATGCATTTAATTTTCATAGTGCATATACAGTACATTTTGATGGGATATGCAATTAAAAGCAGGGTGAAATTTTGATTACATAATGGATATATTTTCTTGACAAGATTATGAGCAAACAATCATGTAATAAAACTGGATTACTAAATCCAGTGAGGGGTAACATACACACATTTTGATGCACTGTGATAGATGCATCTTGCTCTTTCAAATTGCCAAATTGAAATAGAAGTACATGTATGTCTTTCTTTATTCACTCTGAATATACTCTCCTTCCCCTTTTCTTCCTCCTTATGTCTCACTTCCCCCATTCCATTGTCTCTCGCTCTCTCTTTCCTCATTTTCTTCTACCTCATTCTCTCTTACTTCCCAACTCCATATCAACTCCACACCCTCTCCTCTCCCTCTCTTCTTCCTCACCCAATCCTCACTCTCTCCTTCCTCACTTTCTCCTTCCCCTCTCTCTCCTTCCCCCTCTCTCTCTCTCTCTCTTTCTCTCCTTCCTCACTCTCTTCTTCCGCACTCCCTCCCTCCTTCCTCTCTCCATCCCTCCTTCCTCTCTCCATCCCTCCTTCCTCTCTCTATCTATCTCTTCTTCCTCACTCTCTCATTCCTCACCCTTTCCTTCCTCTCACTCTCTTCTCCCCCTCTCTCTCTCTTTCCTTCCTCACGCTATTCTTTCCCCTCTCCTCTTCACTCTATCCTTCCTCCCTCTCTCTCTCGTTCCTCACTCTCTACATTGTGTCTGCCTTATTTTGTATCCCTAGCTGCTCCCACCCCCTCTACCTCCTTCCCCTCTATTTCTCATATCTCCTTTGCTCCTCACCTCTTTCTCTCTCTCTCTCTCTTTCTCTCTCTTTCTCTCTCTATCTCTCTCTCTCTCTCTCTACCTTTGTCCCTCCCTCTCTGTTTGCCTTCCTTCCTATCCCCCTCTCCCTCCATCTGTCTGTCTTTGTCCCTCTTAACACTATGAACATGACGGACAAAGAAAGCGGACAAAATATACAGTTCTTCAGGTACACAAAGGAACATCCCTTCGCTGCTATTATGTAAAAATGTGTAGAACAGGTGTCACATGCATATTCACCTTTTTACATAATAGCAGTGAAGGGATGTTCCTTTGTCTACCTGAGGAACTGTATATTTTGTCCGCTTTCTTTGTCTGTCATGTTCATAGTGTAACTTCCTACGTATTTCAGTTTGCTTCACTGCCACTCTTTGATAGACACTCTGCCTTATACATTACATGTATGTTACCCTCTTTATAGTTTAGCAATCAATTAAAGCTTATTGGCTGAATTGTGCCTGTCATAACTGTAGACAAGCATTACAATTTTTTTTGGGGGGGGGGGGGGGAGTAGGAGAAATGTTTGCAAATCCTTGCACGACCATCTTCTAAAGGTGTGATAGACAAAACAGAAGGTGTGAAGAGGTAATTCAATTATAAAAAAACTTGTCACACATTCATGCCAAGCTAGCTAGCTGCCTGCTTCATCCATATTCAATTCTCAGCCACTTGCCTGCTGCTCTGTGTACCTGTTAAATTATGCACATTTTGGGCAGATGCTGAGGAGAGATAGGAGGTTATTGACTTGAATCTTGTTCATTTTCTGTGGAACAGTGCTAGACTGTCTCTGAGGGACATGAGATGTGAATGCAAAATCTGAAATGACATTAATTAACAGTTTTAAGCATTTTTGGTGCTGTGTCAGATAGTACAACATAATAGTTTACCCCATTTGTTACAAGGAGGATTGTGCATAGTACGTTAACCTTGAAGATTTAGTTAATGTTATTGTTCTTATCTATTATATAGCAACAAGCACAGTGAAAAAGTAATGAATACACTATCCATATTATTATTATTTTTTAAGCAAGTAAGCATCATTGGGACCGACAGCTGTTAGTCCTCTTCGAGGGATTTTTTTTTAATGCACCTGTACATGGCTTAATGCATTGCCAATTATAGGTACAGGAGGGAATATTCTTGATTTTAAAACTGAAATTAATATAATATATTTATATATATTTTTTTTTTCTTCAAAGTTTGATTTTGACAAAAATTCCCAGAACTAATCCAAAAATCAAAGAAAGGTCCACAAGTAAGATGGCATGAGTCATGCTTATTACAGTGGCCCCTGTCATTACAAGTAGATTGGACATGCAACATGTCAAACAGAAGGCACATTTTGACATTAAAAAGCGAGCTTTCTCAATGGATAGAAATAGATGAATGATGCTGCTATTGTAAATACTCCAAGGAATAACAGCTAGGACAAAATCGATTTAAAAAAGCAATTACAATGAAGTCATTCTAACAGCTACTCTTATCTACAGACTTTTAAATAATAGGTGATTACAGCAGGTATGGTTGCTATGGGAAACCCCATAGGTCAGCAGATATGGGTTAAAGATATCACAAGCTACCAAACACCTCCCTCCCTTCCTCCCCCTCCCAGAAGAAAAATAGGAAAAGGAGACTACGATTGATGGTGTTGTTTGTATTATTACATTTTGTGTTATTTGTGTTAACGATTTGATTTGATGTTATTTATGGGTATATTTAATGCAGTATTAATTGCATTGTTGGTATTAAGTATAATATAGCAATGTTATCTTTGTAATCTCTTGTGCAGATTATGGATGGTACCAGTGTAACCAGGCACTGCAGTCATCTTCGACCACAGCCTTATATCTCATCCTCCCACGAGCTCACCCTTGAGTACTACTACACTCCTAGCACAGGTAGCTTCCTCCATCACAGCCTCCTCAGGGTGGGCTACCAGTTCCTCTCTCGGGCTGAAGCCATGATCGAGTGGGACAACCTAATCAGAGGTTATTATGGTAAGTCCTATTAAAAGTCAAACACAATCTTAGTGTGGTAAGTCTTTCCAGCAAAGGATTACACTGTCAATCTGGAAAACCAATCATTTTAACTCCTTATGTACATGTATGATGTACATGCAGATGCAGGTAGGTTTAGCAGAATATATATATATATATATATATATATATATATATATATATAAAACGTATGAATTATTACTATTTGTATGAAGGCTTTTGAGCCAACCAGAAAAATTGGCATATCTTGTGCTTTGAGTGAGAGTACCCAGATGACTATGCGGTGAATTCCTAATATCTCATGTTTTAGGGTGCGTGAATGAGAGTAAAAAGGTGAATATGCTGAAAAAATATGCACAGTGTAAAAAAATGTATGCATGCAATCCTTGCAAAATAACAGGGTAGGGACAAAATAGGTTCTTTTATGCATGATAGATGTGCAAGTTAATTTTGAATATTTCACTTATTGTGCAAACTTGGAATGTGTTCTTCAGCTAGCTAGACATATCTTTTTGTGCCACTACATAAATTTCACTTAGCTACCTTATGGAATTCTCTCTCTCTCTCTCTCTCTGTGTTTGTCTCTGTCTCTCGCTCTCTATCTCTCTCTCTATTTCTCTCTTTCTCTATCTCTCTCTATTTCTCTCTCTATTTCTCTCTCTCCCTCTTTATCTCTCTATCTCTCCCTCTCTCTCCCCCTTTCTCTATCTCTCCCTCTCTCTTTTTAGTTTGATTTAAAAAAGGAAAATGATATAACATGGAAAAAATGAAAATATACATGAATGATTGAGGAATAACTGGCATGTCATGAATGTTCCAGCTTTGTACAAACAGCTGCAAAGATGTAAAAACATAAACACAGAACTTCAGTCAGAAAAAAATAAACTTTGATGTAGTAAAATGAACAGCAAAATAAATAAATCATTTAACTCATCTCTGCCTATACTTTTCCTTTAATGTCATGAATATCTTTTTTCTCGAAGAGGTAAGCTCTCTCTCTCTCTCTCTCTCTAGCAAGATTTGGAATTGCAATTTGGGGATGTGTAGATGAAATAAAATTCTGATATTTTGATCCAATCTACCATCGTTGATGCATACAAAGATCTTTTCTGTCTAGAGGTTGTTCAGGACAAGGATTGACGGTGGCGGGGCTTGGTAGCTAGACGCAATAACCAAAGTGCCCTCACCTTTCTGGTTTTCGCTGATATGTAGATTTTGAAGTTGCTTGTTGGGATGTTCAGCCCAAGATAGAAAATATGCTTTGCTTGTGCAGCTGCTTACTGCAGCGCATCCCGCCAATTTGAGGGCAAGTCACAATATTTGCAGTCACAGAACAAGTGCCCTTCTTCGGTCTTCTCTAAAATCCAACTGACCTTTTCAAATGTCCACTTGACTGAGGACATGTCGGGCGCTTGCAGGATATCTGATGTAGCATCGATTAATAACATTACCTGCATAGTGAGCTAGGGCAAGGATGTGGTTGCATTGTATTGTATCCAGGTGTCATTCGATGCTGCATAAGGGCCATTCTGTACATGTTGTATCCATGGGACATTTAGACAACATTTTCTTGCCTTTAAAGAACACGAATCAGCAGTGAATATTTGTATTACGGGGGCCTTATGAAGATATGACATGCAAATTATAAATTGTCCTTTCTCGGCAAGACAGAGCTGAAATTTTCATATGTCGTATGGGAAATCTAAGTTCATGCTCAAAACTCTGAATTTCATTGAGAAATATCACTGAAAATGTACTGAATGGACAGTCTAGCTGTCTAGAATAGTTTGATACATTCGCTCAAATGTTGCTAATTGTTGCTAAACATCGCTAAAAATGGCTAATGTTGCATAGGTGAACTCTGATTTTCGCCAGCATTCATCAGAAAAGTTGGCGAATCAAAAATTAGTAACGTTCGTAAGCATTTGCCGCTCAGTGAGATAGCCCCTTTATAGTAATGTTAACACCACAAATCCTTTGGTTTTATCCAGGTTTTAGCTTAATTTCTCCTTTTTCGATAAGAAAGTATTGTAAAGATTATTGTCACTTGTGTCCAGATATTTTCTATTTTCCATTTGTATTTACAACATCGTTATGACTACAAAAATATTTCCTTGTGTACTGGTATTTCTTTTATTTGAACATTGATTTGCAGGTTTCCTAAGACTCCTGCATTTTTAGTGACAAATCTCTGAAATATCATAGATAGATTCCTGGCATTTTTATTTTGAGCTATCTCAGGTAAAAAGATGTCCCCATTTTCTTCCATCTATTTTTTCAATAAATGTAAAAATCAGTAGAATGCAACTGTACACCTCAAGTTTGGCAGCTTTGGATTTCTGAGTAATGCCAGATATTTTCTTTGAATAATACCCAAGTCCCATAAGAATTCTTTGTTTTGAACCTGTTTACTTTTGAAATTGTCTTTGTATAATACAGGCATCCCCTGGGTGTCAGTCGGTCCCATCTTGTGAGATTATGTAAATTGCAGTAATTTGACAAGTGCGGCCCCAGACCCCTAGGGGTCCGCACTTGAGATGCGAAATTTAGTGCTATATCGGTGCGAAGGAGGGGGGACTGCAAGAAGTGCTTCTCTTTTCAACTTCAGTCCAGCTAGACTCCCCTCCAGACTCTGATTCAAGCATATGATTATCTTTCCTCTCAGTAATGCCAGATGACACGTTTTGTAAACCTGATGGAGAAGTTTCATCTTCAAAGACTGTATGAATTTTCCATACAACAAACTGGGGTTCAGACCTCAGGGCATTAATAAACTTGGAAAAGCTGAGTTGATTTGATGATTTAAACATGCTGCTACTGAGCAAAATTGCATTTACATTTAAATGTATGACAGTCCTTTATTTGGACATATGATATTGCATGGCTATCAACATCTTCAGAGTGAGCAACTAATATTGTTATACAATCATCGACTATTTGAAGAGAACTATTTTGTTAACATCTATAACCATGACAGATGTTCTATAGTCTTATGACAGAATAAGTTAAAAATAATGCCTTAAAACGAACATTCATATTCTCATTGCTATTAAAGGGAGAATTGTAAATATATTGGCCAGCTATTGGTATAGTAAGCTCCAAGATATATGTACATGTAATTCAGTTTTTAGTTCTATAGGCATAGCATAATGTAAAGAAAAAGCAAATTCACTCAATGATTTGTGTCCAAGCACATTAATACGATTGGATCATTGATCAAATTAGAAGTAGCAGTAATGTAATCCGATTTATATTTTTAAAAAAATTATCTTGTTTTAAATTTTAGTTGTTGAAAGATCTTTTTTTCCCCAAAAATATTTTCAACTACCTTACATCCATAATCATATCATCTTAAATACATTGTGATAAAAACCATATATGAATCATGCATTATTATTTGTGCTTAAGAAATCAATATAAGTTAATTCCATAACATGAAAGGTCTGATTTTAAAAGCTTCAAAGATGTTTATATTGTGATTCTTCATAAAAATGTAGAGGCTAAGAAAATAATGCAGAACTTACTCCCCAGTTACTACTTGTGATCTCAATGATAAGTAATAACCTTTGGAAGACATCCTATTGAATTTCAAAGTTCACTGTAGTTTTCCGAAAATGAGCAATTCTTTCTAAAGCCAAAGGCAACCCATCCCTACCGACATGACAATGCCCTTGTCACTGTTATTCCATGCTTGCATAGTCTTAGTATTGCTTCTAGATGTGTTATATTGGTCATAGGAGAGGGATAAGGTGATATGTTGTCTTCTCCTTAAACCATCCATGGGACGGATAATGGCATCAATAAAGGGATACTATGTGTAACCAAATGGTCCCAGTTGATGATGGTTTGGCATACCACAGTAAGCTTTGATTGTAACTCTATCCTTTATGCCTGAGGTTCAAGACTCGATTGTGTCCTGCTATGTTTAGAATGAGGCAAAGAAAGTAGCACATTTTTAGACAGGAAGAATTTTTCTGTCACTAGGATTCTCCTTTGATATTGAACATTGCAAACATTAGTAAAAATGTACATTAAAGGATTGGCTTTGGCCCAGTTTGGCAGTCTGGCTCTTAATTATAAATAAGTATCTTGTATGTTATATTGTACAGCACTGAGAAACATTTGTCAAAACACTTTACATATATATATATACCATGTATTTTAAAGCCTATCTGCAGAAGTTAGGCCAGGGGGATTAGACCCCTCTGGAATGGTCACTGGCAGGTGGTTATCTCATTATATCAGCTCTCAATTAACTAGGAAAAAGGGGACCATGGGGGACCAACGGTCACCTCTTGGGCATTGTTTGCTACATATAGAGGGCGCAAGTAGCTATAAGTAGTGCAGTGGGGCTTTAATACACATTTGCTCCATTAAAATATAATTTATTTACTAAAAGAAAGTTTTTTTAAATAATTTGTAATCTTAGAGAGCATGTATAAAGTAACAGTTTGTTTGCACCATGCACAGTTAAATCTGATATGTTTA
This sequence comes from Strongylocentrotus purpuratus, assembly GCF_000002235.5. Taxonomy (NCBI): domain Eukaryota; kingdom Metazoa; phylum Echinodermata; class Echinoidea; order Camarodonta; family Strongylocentrotidae; genus Strongylocentrotus; species Strongylocentrotus purpuratus. The sequence continues at coordinate 33,611,248 of NW_022145612.1, read as the reverse complement.
TAGCCCTTTGCACTGGCTGATTCTGTTTTCGGTTACAGATTTTTTCGATCATTGCTGTTGGAACGTATGTATGGATTGTGCTAAAATCCAGGCTGGAATACTTGCTAGTAGCTGTAATATCAACCACATTATTGATCTGCGTTATTCTGTGAAAGACCTGCATCTTTCTCACCTCCTACCGTGTCAAAATGCAATGTGTACCCTTTACTGGGAGAACACCAACATGGCATATGATCATCCTAGTTTGCTCTTCTTTCTGTTTCTATTAGATTTTTGACTGTTACTAACTCGATCACCATTTGCCTGCTTGTCATAAACAAATGTTAAATTAAAGAGATTAGTCCCATAGCTATACATGTATGTGGAGCTACGGTAAAAATTTACTGCTGTACTAGTTAAGAGAAATACCAAAATAACCTGTTGAAGTCATTTGGCCATTCAGTTAAAATCACGGATTGGCCTGAGATGAATACCAATTATATTATTTTAATATTCGTGCAAACGGGTATTTAAATTCAATCTGACATTAGCATGTGAGCATGCAAATGCATATCCTGTTCAGTGGCCGATGGTATATATGGCGGTGATTGTGGTGTCACCCACTGTGACCCGCAGTTTTACATTTGGATGAAATTGTAAATTGTAAATTGTTTTCTAAACCTATGAAAAATACTTCAGTATTTCTGATGCAGAAATGATTTCAAAATAATTAAGAACATCACTGTCTTTTGATCTAACCTTCATCCAAACTTGGTCCAAAGTGCCTGACAAAATGAGTACAAAATGGTTACCAAAACATTGAGAATGTCAAAAACAATCAAAACAATTACAAGATAGGATTATTGTAAGGTGATATATACAAATGTAAATTATTTGGTTAAGCAATACTTGGTGTTTGGAGTGGTTAAATAATTGAGGGTTAAACCGTCATTCTTACTTTCCGACGAGATGACCAATCAGGCTATAAAACACGTAAGTTTCGCATGCAAACACACAAGTAAATAAGCCACAAGGATCAAAATGACTAAAACAACAAAGATAATACCACTCAGGCAACTAATAAAAAGGATTATTGTAAAGTGATGATTCAATTACAATTTATTAATCATCTAAGAGTGAGTAAAATTGCCATACATTTACAAATTGAGAATTAATCAAAGAAAATATTTTTCTCATTACTTTAATTTTTGGTATGAACTGGCTAGCCACGATAGGCAATTAATGCGCACACACAAATAACCTAGCCACAACATGCGAAATTTTGAGGATGGAATCAACAATGAAAACTATAGAGGATGGAATCAACGATGAAAACTATCACAGCGACAATTTGCAGCACGCATTCGCATAGCTCTGCTTTTGCTAGTTAAACTGCCATCTCATTGCGGTCGCAGCCGACGTGCATGCATGCATGCATGCAGTTGTTATAGGGGGCGGAGTGGCGCAAGTGATACACAACTCTTTTTACTATCGCGCAATTGTGGAACGTGTTGGAACTATTTGTTATTATTTCTGCACTCAAGATACCACTTTATGGTACCTTTGCCTGGTATTGTCTATTATGTAGTACTTTCTTGATGTTTTAAATAACAGTGTCATCATAAAGTTTTAGATCTTTGAATATCAAAATCTATTTATGCTTTTCACAAGAGAGAGATAGAGAGAGGGAGGGGGAGAGATGGAGAGTTGGAAAAAGAGAGAGAGAAAGAGAGAGAGAGAGAGAGAGAGAGGGGGAGGGGGAGGTGGAGGGGCGGAGAGATGGAGAGAAAGAGAGAGAGAGAGAGAGGGGGAGGGGGAGGTGGAGGGGGCGGAGAGATGGAGAGAAAGAGAGAGAGAGAGAGAGACGGGGAGGGGGAGACAGGAGGGATATCAAGGATGATACAGGATAGGAGAGAGAGAGATGAAGGGGGAAGATGGTGTTACTATCCTGCTGAATATTCTCTTCTTTTTTTCCAAAGAGAAATATCACTGATTTCTTCTACAAACTCAATAACTTATCTTTTGATATTATAAATAGCAGTGCCTTTTAGTAAATATTATCCATTTGACAGGGTAATGACTGATAAACCCTCTGAGTAATGGGAATATGCACCAGTCATAATGGGGAGAAAAACAGTTCAAATTGCCAATGGGATTTTGACATTCTATACTCTGAAAGCCAGGAAAGATCTGAAGTACCGCTTTGGCCCAGTAAGTTAATTAAAGATATTTGCCTTTACTTTGCGTGGCTTGACCTGATGGCTACCTGCTTCTGCTGGAGAAAGGAGAAGAGGTCTTGGGTGACTTGCTAGCCTCGTTGGATTTGCATGAAGCTAGTATACTTATATTTCATGTTTGCCAGTGAGAGCATGAGAAATTTTAAATTATCACTTTATTGAGCATTACAATCAAACAAAGTAACATGCATATGTGCATCAAACAGATTATGCCCAGGTCGTGTATTAATTGATTACATGCAGGGTAACAGTATATAATAGATTATGACAAGAAATAAAATCATGTAATATTTCAATATTTTCTGTTTGAAGCCAGAAGGATGTTAATTATGCCCCTCTGGCTCCAAATAGATGATATGTTACTCTGAAAATAATAATATCATGCAATGAAAGATGCAGCTTTACTAAAAACTATGTAACAATGCAACTTTCATCACATTAAATAGCTTTTTGATTTCATAACTGTAAGCATTGAATATCTATTTTTATGTAACACCCATAGTCACATTTATACATTTGACTGAGTTGAATGAAACACATACTGCACCTTGCATCCGAATAATTACCTTTTTAATTTATAATCTATTTCGTGTAACACCCTTGATCACATTTATCACAGATAAAAAGGGAATTGCAGTATAATTTTAGGCGTAAATTCCAAGGATTGGATCCCAATATCATAACCTTGCTCATTATCCAAAGCCTACCAAGTGCAGTATGAAGCTGCTTGTTACTACAATCAATATATGCAATTCATATCAAAAATCTGTGCATTAAAGATGACATCAAATGATTGGTCCCTCTGTAACTGATAATAATGAACACAAATACTGAATGTCCACGGATGACTTTACACATACATGTAAGTGAATTGAGTAATCATGATTAAACAGGCACTTTCCAGTGATTGAATGGCGAGATAAAATATGCAGATTTGGACAAGCACTATTAAAGTGAATGATAAAATGACACAAGTTGGGTGATTTTCATTACAATTGGCCAATTCATTTTCTAGATTCTAGATATCTATGTGTTTTTGTAAAATTCATTTATTTCTTCATGTCAAACATAATTTGAGGTTGGATTTCAAGTAGTAATAAAAATACAAACAGATAGATAACAATGGTAGAAATAATGTACAAAAAGTCCAAGGCACTGTCAAGTATGATACAAAAATGTATGAATATTAAAATGTGCTACAATCAAATTATTGCACATTACAAAATAAATCAAAGTAAGCTCATGAGTACAATATTTCATAATGATTGTATATAACATCAGAATTAATCAGGGTATATGTGTGTCTATAAATTGAGCAGTTTATAAGAAAATTGATAATAATAATAGATAAAAATAAAGAAAACAAAGGGTCACAAACATTACGTAGATTCAGAATCAAGTTATGAGTGATAGTACTGTGTGTCATGTAAGTGATGGTACCATGTGTCATGATATTAGCCATAACATTTGTAGGATTAATAAATTGTTTCCAACATGTGAAATAATTATGCATTTTTATTGAAGATTACTTCATATACATGTACCTTTGTGCAGATTTCTTTCTTGGGGTTGGGTTGAAAGGTTAAATTACAGATCCATGGATAAATGAGTCATATCTTTTCAGATAGTTGAAAAATCATCCCAGAAATTTACTATTCAGTTTACTGAAGAACATGCACAATGGGTTTTTATAGTTAACAGCAAATATAGATATTGCATGCTTTGGGATTCAATGTAAGAAAATACATGAAATTGAGAATGAGAAGGGCCATACATTAGACTTGAGGCCTTTCTCGTTCTCTAGTCTCAACCGTCGTAAATGATGTCGTTTTTGACTGAGCTAGCTAGGCTGCGGGCTGAGGTTGAAATATGATGACATGAGGGAAGTTCAATAATTTGGGGTGAGTATAAGTTGCATTGGACAACAAAATGCTTGCAATATTTGTTATATATAAAATTGAGGGTAGCTCATCCCTTGCTTAATTGGATTCGGGATCTTTCCATTCCATTCAGTTTGTCTCCCTGTCAAATGCATGCAGCTAAGACAATGGGTACGAAAAGGCAAGCATGAATGCAAACGTTTTGCTTTAAAAAAAATTAAAAATAATTAAGGGGTGTTATATTGCATGCTCATGCTTATCACAAATAACAAATTTTCAAGTGACAGACACCCTTTTAGTTAATAGGATACTTGCTAACAAATGCCATATTGTATATTTTCCTTGATTAGTTCGTTTCCCATATGGCATTTTATATGTTCTTTATACAATTATATTTGTCTTGATTGAATTACTTATCCATCTATTCAATTTCCAATGTTCTTTCATGGAACCAATGTTTTTATGTAAGTCGAATCTATATCTTCAAATAACTATTTTGATGTGCTATGGTAACTCCTTTTGGGGCACGTACCATATGGATGGAGTAAAAATTGTAACCGTTTTTATGTCATTTGTTTAAATGTATTGATCATTCAATTAAGAACTGTATCCATGCCAGCATTCTGTTTCAAGCCTCAAGCATACCAAAAAATTCATGATTGAATAAAATTGAATGCACAAATTCATCAAATATTTTTGCTTAATTCATCCTGGCTTTGAAGAGCAAACAATGTCCTTGTAGTATTCCACTCAGCTTTCTAAGTTACTCAAACACCAAGCTGCAACTATGAGAGCTTTACTCTCGGTAGAATAAACCAATAACACTTAAAGGTATATGTACTTCTGATAGCAAGCATGGAGTGGGAATGGCACTGGTTGAATATATGTCCTTGTACCGTTCCACTTGCATCAAAATATACTTGTGCCGGATGTGTTGATGTCCTGTCCATGTTTCTGGTATAGTTCAGTAACATTTGAATTAAATGGCAGTTAAGGTAAGAAATCATTCTGCCTGAAAGCACCCCACGTAGCAACCACACAGCAACCCTATATCTATTGATCTTCAGCTGCCATTTGATTTTCACATGGCTTTCTTCAGAGGGAATAAATGTGCCTTTGGCAGGCATATGAATTATTTTTCACCTCATTTGTTTCGTATTCCAGATGAGCAGGGAAAACATTCACAGCATTCAGCTGAGAATGGTTGGTGTCTTGAAAAAAATTCAAAGAAATATGGTGACAAGGTTTTAGGGTTTCGATCAACCAAAATTGTAGATGGGCTTTAAATTTGCTGACGTGTACAATGTATACTGCTGGATTACCTAAGTGCAGAGATTAGGAGTACTGCTCCAAGTTTACCCAATATTTTCTTTCAATATCTGCAAGGTAGAGTTGTGTTTGGCAAAGAGACGACAGTGAGTCTGTCTGACTGATGGATGCACTGTTTACCGTGCCGTGTCAAATGATACTGGGGCTCCCTCTGACTCTAAGGCTGGCTCTGTCTTGCTTGTTTACGAAGCGCACCTCACAGAAACCGGAACCAGATACGGAGATTGTTAGACATCAATTTGGAGTGCCATGAGTACACATCAGGCAGCTACACTGAATAAGTTCTTAGGTTTTCATTCCTACCCTGTTTGCAGGAGTGGAAACCATGTTGCCAGCAGGCTAAACTACTCTCTATCCCATTCCTCACATGCTTTCTTGACCATACTGATTTAGATTTAACTGGAGAGAGCATATCGAGCACAATCATGTTCAAAGTTTTCTTCCACATCTCAAAATCTTTCTAATTTGACCTAAAATGGGCAGAAATTTCTTCCAAAACCAGTTTGCATTATCCATCCAACATGTTTGTTACAAATGTACTTTATTCTGTTAATCTCTGAGCCCAAAATTAAACAGGTGAATGTTCAACTCATCTAGGTTTACCTTTCAAGTAAAGAACTAGAGCCTTCATAGTATTGTAGTAAGGAAAGTGTTTTTGTTTTATATCATCCCTTTATTCAATATCAAAATCAAACTAAGAAAAATAACATTATTATAATATACATGTATTAATATCAATCAAAACTTAACCCAAGTCATGCAAAAGTTAATTGCATGCAGGGCAACCAAAAAGAAGTATTATACACTATGACAATGAATAAAGATTATATTGATACAGAAACTGTTATTGAAAGTATTCAATTTCTAGAAATAAATAATGAATCAATAATAAATTAATCTATCAATCACTAGATTAGGCTATATCCATAGATATAATGGTTTTGAATGCAAAACAAATGGCTGTGCACAACAGTGTAATGAGGTTCCCGAGTACACTCCCAGGCTTACAAGCGAACACTTGAATATTCGGAAGCCATGTTTTTTAATAATTTTTATGATTTTTTTAAAATTGTTTTGATTTTTTTTTTTGTTGAGTTGTTTTTGTTTTTGCCACCACCATACCACTGGAGCAGTATCCCAGGTCCGTCGCTGAAAACGCATGCAATTTTACTTTGAGTTGCAGTTGAAGGCGCCGATTTAATAATAATAATAACAGTAAACAATGCTGTTTTAAAAACCAAAGATGGCAGAATAATCCATTTTCCTCCGAGTCCAAACAGAAATCTGGACATTTGGTCCCAGTTTCTGAGTGGTGAGTTTGACAGTGCTTGAGTTGGGAAACATTTTTTTTTTTTTTGCGGCTGAAGTTATCAACAGTGCGGGTACTCGAGCATTCGACTACTCGTCGCAGCCCTAGTTTTTTCTCAATAAATTACTCCTCTCTTTAATCACTTTGGTTTGAAATGCTCATTCCTTACTCAGTCTAATATCTATCTATCTATGGTCAGAACAACAAAAAATATATGGATACCTGTATGGACAGAGATTGAAGTTTAAATGAGTACATTAGTTAATTTTCAATCTCATCTCATGGTAATTAAGGACAAAGCCCTTCAGTTGGTAGTGATAGTTCATTAGGAAATGTTTCTGTTGCTAACTGCCCTTTTATTAGACTCTATTTAAATTTGTATGTCCAAATCTTCAGTTAGAGATGAAGATGTTCCACATGCTTTTTGAATGTACCATATGTTCACTCTCAGTAGAACATGAAATGAAAATGTAGGACTTCTATTTCTCAAACAGCATGTGTCATACTCTATAAATCTCCAACAACTTGATATATGTTAGATTAGTTCTTTTGTTTTATTTTATTTTGTTGTAGTTTCTAACATTTAATTTTCTGTTCTTTTCTTTTCAATGGTTTTTACTTTTTGAAAACATGTTTAAATCAAACAGAACATCCATTTCATTATCAGTTATCTAAATATACTTTTGGAAATAGGCTACATTTTAACTTTGATCAATCATATACATTCCTGTTATATATTTATTCTCTCTCTTGTATACGTCATGATTTAAATGCACATATACTTGGTGAATAAAATCAATCAATCAGTTTTCAGATTGATCAACGGATTAAACAAATCTTTAAGATTTTGTACTGTTCAGTATTCTGGTGACTAAACTAGATCTTTTAAGTTACATGACTGCATTGGAAAATTTGGAATCATTCTTTCCTTTATTGTTTTTCTACCCAGCAGCTGGAAACGTTGTTTATTTTAGATTTTAGAAGAAAGTCAATTTAACATCAATTTTAGCTTGATTTTTTTTAGAAGGCGGTTGAATAATCTTAGCTCTTTTCTCTACTGCATTTTTTTCTAAGAAAATGAAAATAGATGCGGCTGATGTAACAATGATGAGAGTTAGTTACTTGAGCCACCTCCCCTTATCGGTACTTTGATTGCTTTCTAAGCAAAGTGCTCTGTTTAATTAACTTGCATCTGTCCCACCGACCAAAGTGTGTGTTATTATTTCCACCTCCTGTTGCAAGCAAGAAGATTCCAGCCGTAATCAGTTTGGAGTGCAGGGTATGACAGAGGGGTAAAGAGGGGAAGATTGAGGGACAAAAGCGTGTGTACCTCCCAGCGATGATTCTCAGCCTGCTTTAATTGAAGCAGTGCACACATTTCTAAAGTTACTTGTGGTAGGTAATCAGTTGCGTGATGGTTTGTAGCTGCTGGCTCTAGTGTCTTGTGTCAGCATTTCCAAAAAGCTAATGTTAAAAACATTAGTGGGATGAAGAATTTGGAAGGATTTATGGGTGAAATTGTGAAAGCGTACTTGGGTATGATGTAAACCCTTATTGTTTTTCCCTCTTGTAAACTATAAAAAACATTGTTTTTGTATAATGTGGAGGGGATAAATTTAATTGCATGATTTTTTTTAATTGTTAAAAAAATTAAAAATCATATCTCAAAAGCAGTTGCACAATGCATCCAAACATTTGATGGAGCTAAGCAAGTAAATTTTTTTTTTAGTGTGATTATGGTGAAAAAGCTTGTTTTATATCTCTTTAAGTTTGTTTTATCTTCTCTTTGCCAGTTCTGGTACAGAAATGATACACCTTACTTAGATACATCTTACCACACCATTTGTTTTATCCTCCCATGTCATTTCAATATTCTGCTATCTATAGTAGATAGCAACTTAGTTTTAAGAGGTTTTTTTTTTTTTTCTTCATTAATGTTTTAGTGTCTATTGAAGTAGGATGGTTTTTAGGGCTTTTATAATCACTTTTGCATGCTGAACTTGGATATTTAGGGGGTAGGGATTATTAAACTAATGCATATTTAATAAGTGAGATGGTCAACTATTTTAGGGTGAAAGATGCAGTCATTCTATTTACTAAGGTGTTAGCCGAGTTGAATAGAGTCTTGCCCTAGAATTTAATAGTTTTCTATATCTTGAAAAAAGAAAAAAGTTGATTTTTTTTTTTATATAACTGCCACTATCATCTGTAAGGATGGAAAGGGAATTTCAAATCAGTTCTAGGTGCAACAATCAGGGAAACATTAGCTCTCAATCCAAAGCTTATCAAGTCATCAAGGCAATAACAGTTGACATGTGCAAGATTTATATTGACAATCTGCATGTGGATGATTTACATCTCCCTGAAAAATTTAAATGGGTATTAAACATTGAATATTGGCTATTTTTTTTACACGCAAGTGAATGGAGTGATTCAAACTTAATGTATTAAACATAACGTAGTGCTCAACAATAGGTAGTATTAATATCCTAAGCGTCCTCAGTATTATTTTCACTTATTTTAGGTTTTGTGGTTGTTATTCTTGTTGTTAATTATTATTTTTTACTACTATACATACTACTACTATACTACTGCTACTACTACTACTTATACTGCTACAACTACTACTACTACTACTACTACTACTACTACTACTACTACTACTTCTACTACTTCTACTATTACAACTACACTCTAAAACTGAAATGTTAAATCACTATTTAAAAGAGCCGAGGAGTGACCATTTTTTCAAAATGGTAGATTAACACTTTGAACATGCTGGATCCAACATTATAAAGGTTGAATCTAGAAGGTTAAAAATATCAATCAGGCATTTGAAAGAATGGTCACTCCCCGGCCCTCTTGAATAGTGAGACTACTACTTACTACTACTACTATTTCTGCTACTGTTACTACTACTACCACAATTTTTACTGAATTTATTTAGTAATGCCGGCATGAATATTATGGAATTGAGAAAAATGACATTTTAAAAAGGTAAAAGCTTGGTCTGAATTCAGGGGGGGGGGGGGGGGGGGGGGGGGGGGGGGGGCTTCATAGTACAACATATTTTTATTTTATTTTGTATTACTCTTTTTGTATAACTCTGTAAATGTGTTTTTTCTTCTTCTTTAATTTGTTTATTTCTGCTGTACTGTATTTGAGGAGGAAAAACCAGAGTTAATAAAGGCCTTTCGAAATCTTGTTTAGTTCCACCTCCCCAATCACATTTTAGAAACTAGTAGATGTCCTTGCAAAACATGAATTTGGTTGAAAAATGTAACTTTCCCTGAGCTGTAGGAAGAATGACTTCACAGAATTCAGCTACCATAAAACAAAAAAGAATTTAACCACATTCTTAGCGTGTGGCTAGATACAATGGGACTGGATATTGCAATTTTCCTAAATCTAATTTAGGAATCTGCTCAGACAACCTGGATACTAGATTTGAAACAAGATTGGACCAAAAAAATATGAACATGGCCAAAACCTTATTAGTATTACCTTCAAATTAGATTTGCCTGAAGCTGCTGTCAGCTTTTACCCATGCCCTAGAAATGGTTTTATAATGACCAATATTGCCTAAAATTGCCTCAACTACATATCTTTGTTTTGTAGGAGAATCCATATTTTACCCTACCCACCCATAAAAGCTAATGGCCTCGTAAAAATGATGCTATTTGTTGAAGCTTATAGTCTGTCATGTTTCTGCCTGCACGGATAGGCAATTCTTAAATTACAGTCTGTTCCAAGAAAAAAGGTGCTCTTCTGTTTTTTAGAATTAAACTCATAGGCCCGAATTCACAAAGGAGGTTTACATTAAACCCATGGTTTAAAATTAGCGAAACATAAGCGCAGCACAGTCAAGAGGTCCAATATTAAATGCGCGCAAGGCAAGGAACGCTTATTTTGCGCTAATTTTTAAACCATGGGTTATGTAAATGAAGGTTTAAACCATGGGTTAAATGTAAACCTCCTTTGTGAATTCAGGCCATAAACTCTTATCATTTAAACATTGCTTAATTCCAGATTTGTTTTCACCTTTTTTATTCTAACTGCTCGAATTGACGTGCTGCAAAATTTGCTGCCAAAGGAAGTGCCTGTACACTAGAGAATTTAATTTCAAATATGCAGAAATGATTACATTAAACGTAAAATACATGCACTCACAGCTGCCTTTTTAAAATTTAATTTAACATGTAATAAAGAGTTGAGATAAAATCAGTTTTTCATTTTTCTTTTCCTCAAAAAGGGGAATTGGAAAAAAAGTTCTCTGCTTTTTTTTAAATTACAGCAAAAGCTCATAGAAAGTATGTGCTTCTTGTTGGCTGCGTCCTTGTATAGCACTTTGCCAGATCCTCTCTTCATTTATTGGCATGGCTGACTGAAAGTGGGATAGCTCCCAGCATTGTTGTTACAGATGGTGGAAAGACAGAAAGGATGGCTATAGGCAGACTGCAATCATAATAAACAAACCATAGACCAAAAAAAGAGTGAGCAAGATGGCCCTAACACGGAGAGTGAGCAAGATGGCCCTAACAGAGAGTGAGCTTCCTTGTTCCTTTGTTACCATTTTCTGTTCATTTGAGAAGAAAAGTGCTAACAGCAAAATGATTCATTCATCTATCCCTCAAGGCAGTTTTCATTTGGAGTTTACCTGTAGTTGATCATGCATTAAAAAAATGCATTACATACATGTAATTGGACTTGCTTTTTAAGCTGTATGCAATCATGCAATTATTCAAGCATTACAAATGCATGCAGTATCATACAAGGATTTCATTTTGAATTCTTAATGTCATATTATAAATACAACACCATATTTTACATACTTTTATGAGACAATATCATGTTTGTATGATATCAAGATTAGTTTCACGCTTACACTTCATAACCGAACATCAAAGTAGATAGTCAAACATAAGAGATAAGAGATACAAAGAGAAACAGATTTATGCTCCAAACATTAATGCAAGAACATTGAATCATGCCTTTTTCAAGGTAATCAAAATATTGAAATAGGATTACGACTGTGATTAATTGATAATTGATTCTACTTGGTTTTATAAATTCGCCCTATACACAACTGATTTTGAGGGGATTGGTACACTTTATACTATGCCTGTCTATTCATTTGGAGTACAGGTGATTGTGTTGTACATGCGGATAAAACCTTGTTCAGATATGACACAGCAAAAATGGCGTTTTAAAAAAAATTGTGACATAAGTGTAATACCCTTCAAATTTCTGTATCTCATAACACAGAGCTCAGTGAATATACATAGGACCTATGTTGTGCTCAGTTGCCATTCATTTACATGTATAAAAAAAAACACAGCACCATTTTTTGCAGAGGTTTAACTTCGATTTACTGCCTCTATCAAATGTGTATGAGCCAATGATTAATTTTGATTGCAAACTGAATCATGTATGTGACATAGTTAAACTATTGATTAGTCAATCCAGAGTATAGAGCCTGTAGTGCCATGCAGCTGATTTTTTTCCCTCTAGTATGCACGTAGATGGTGAAGTTGTTTTTAGGTAGACTATACTGTATTCTGTCCCACTTATAATTGTACCAGAACTTTCTTCATTGTTCATTAATATTGCGCTTTTTATTTGTTCTCTATTCTAAATTTTGTATACAATACATCAAAATACACATGATCACATTTCTTCAAATGTTGTATACGAGTTGTATACTATAATTTGACACTGTCTAGGATGATACAGATTTGAGTAATTTAGTTTTACAGCCACTGATTATCAATACTTGTAGCTTTGTTTCAGCATTATATTTCAATTCTGATGAGCCTGCACCAGTTCTATGCTTAAATCTTTTCTCATCCTCTTTTTCTGAAGATTTTTTTCTTTCATCATCTCTGTCTGTGTTTCCTAATGTACTCTCGTTCATTTTGTCACTTATTTTCTTTTCTTTATTTCCTTATATATTTCAGTGTTTTAGGCCTGTTTGTCTTGTCTTATATTTTCTTTCTTTATCTTCTGTTACTATATTTTTATCTCTCCTGCGTAGCTTTGTCTGGGAAATTTATATTTTTCAATATCACAATAGTTCATTACTAAAAACATCCTGCAAAATTACCTACAATGCATCATGCATTGGATTTATGTGGAGAATTGTCGAGGGCAAATCAGTGGCAAACAGTTCGGTGTGTCCTCATCCTAATTGCTCTAATGAAGCCCTAATTTGCTTTGAAACGAAATGGCTGGATCAACATGGCTTCTGCGATTGTTCCCAAGGTAGCTATTAGGGCAGATTATCACCCATAATGCTAGCTGAGTCCCTTCATATTGAGGTTGGTCTCGATGGATGAAGGAGATAGCAATGATCATCATCATATGAGATGGCTTTACTCTTGTTAATCCATTATGGGACGTCGTCTTCATGTCCTACTTATTCTCTTCAACTCTTAACCCCTGTCCTCTTCTTATCTTTTTCTTCTCTCTACCCCAATCTTTTTTCCTTTTTTCCCCTTGTTTTTCCTTCTCTTTTCTTTCATGTCTTTCCTTTGCTGCTCTCTAACTGTTTCTTCCTGAGTCAAAATAATTTTTCTAAAATTAGTCCAAAACTAATGAAAAAACGTCACAGAACATGTTTTATTACTATTTTCAATTCTGAGTATAGTTTTCATCATATTTTGTTCCAAATGTGAATTTGGGTGATTTATCAGTTTTTTTCCACAAGAAATATAGTGTTATTTTTTTAGGAAATATCATAAAACATAGAGAAAGTAGCCACAAAATATATCTTTGTTTCACTTTTCCATAATTAAATGATATGTAAATTGCATTCTCCTTTATCTCTGTTTATTTTGTGTTCTGTTTCTCTTTTTACACTCATCTCTATTTCTCTTTTATAAATTTCTCTTTCAAGACTATTTTTGATTTTCCTCATCTTTACTCCTCTCTTCACTACCTTTTCAATTTCCTCCTTTCAAAAAGGATATTAAGGTTTTTTTTTCTCAAAAGCATAAAGATGAGAGACACAAATCAGTAAAAAAAATCTTATCTAAATGAAGAAAAAAATGAATTTATATAGTTGTTATTGATCACATGCAAATTGACAACTCTTCCTATTTTTTTTAATTAAAAAAAATCATATGATTTTCCCCAAAAGAAAATATTTATTGGTGCATGCACTCAAATTAATGATTGCACATGTTTTTCTTGATCCTTTCCTTTATCAGCAACCATGAAAGTGGAAATATATGGAATTTCAGTACAGAGCAAATGGGACATCGATACTCAAAACCTTTCAAACATAAATATATTTGTTGTGTTCAAAATCCTTTTTTTTCCTCAATCTCCTTCTGAATGTAAAAATTGCTCCGTGATATCGAACTTCACAGTTCAACAAACTCTTGAATTTCGAAGAAACAGATGAGCCTTTCTTTCACGAAAAAATAGTAGACAAGATATCAAAATTGAGAAGGTTTAAACTCTGTAATACTCTGAAAAGATTAAAAGACTGTTTAACCCGAGCCTAAATTATTTGTTTTAATCTACCAGTATTTCCAGGGGTAAGTAGTAGTGGATTATCACTTTCTTGAATTTCTTCAATAGATTTTCAATAGCTGCTAGTCATAGCATTAGTATATATTGGCTTTTATTGAAAGACGAGTGATTATCCTTTGAGGATGTAATACCATGCAGCAAGCCTCCATTCCCTTGTGATAGTGAGGTCACCAAGGATAAGTGAGGAACTGTGAGAGAGGTACTTAACCTGATTTGAAAGTAGGGATAGATCAATCAGTCTTTGGCCTTTATTTCTGACTAATTACTGCCATTATGCCGCCATGTACACCCACTTCATGTCCATGTGTGTAACATAAAAGTCCTCGTTTGTGCTTCTGGACAACAAGTGAGAGATGGTCTTGGGCATGTTCATACTTCTGCATTCAGTGACAATGTGGAAAATACAAACAGAGGGGAGAAGACAGACAGAGAGATGGAAACAAAAGAGACAGAAAGAAAGAGAGAGGGCAAGATTGAAGGAAAAAAATTATTGTTGACAATGACAATGACAATGACATGTCACCCATAACCAGGGTATTGGAGAATACAATCATATATGTACAAATGATTTTTAAAAAATTCAACCAAGGAAATGTATTACATAGTATATGAATTATATTATTTGTGAACATGTACAACAAAAACAAATTTCAAGCAAACATAAAAAAGGGAAACGGTCAATAATCAAATGATTGGGTAATTGAAAAGAATTAAAAAGAAGGATTGAATGAATGAATGAAAAAAGTATAATGAATTATTATATTTTTGTTAATGAATAAATGAATGAGTGAATAAATAAATGGATATCATAAAATGAATACACTGTATTGATAAAACAACTAATTCTGTAATATTCAAAAGAGGCTGAATGGGTTTAGCATAATTTGCTGTTATGTTGCAAAGAAATGTTACTAATAAAATATAATTGGTTAAAATATAGTGCTTCGAATGCAGAAAAAAGGCTTTGATAATTTTCTTACATAATTTTAACGAGGTTGGAGCAAGTTTCTGTTCTTTACAATTAAAGAGTTGATTCATTTTGATGGCATTTGATCGTTAAGTGTAGAAGTTTTGAAGATGGCTGTATTCAAATCCTATTAAAGGTAGTATTTGTCAGCATACTCTGAACCACTTTCCCCATCCAAAAAGGAGTATTATCTATAGGATGTTGTTGCTCCATTGCGTAGCTCATGAAATACTGCAATAAAGTCAATTTCGGGTTCATATTTTGAGCTGTAATCTAATAAATGAATGTTCATTGCGGGGTCTTTCATTTCATACTTTCAGGCAATTTTGGAGATTATGTTCCAAGAACTTCATACAATGACCTTTCCCATTTTAGATTTCAGGTCTTTTTCTCCAGTAGCGAGATATTTTCTTGCATGATATTAAGATGCACTAGACCTGGGATCGTACCTGCGATGCATAAGTATTGTCAGAAGAATTAAAGGGGACACACAAACCTGTATTATGAGTGTCACTGACTTGACCAGTATGCATGTTCATATCAGTATCTTGATCCACTTGGAGTATCATTAGCATCTTGTTTATCATGCATGATTATCAGCATATCTTCAGTGTCAATTATGATCCTCATCATGATCTCAAGGCATGGCGATCACCTTCTAGATCAGCAGTTCAATTTAAAGGTATTAATCATAATATACTGAACAATTTATGCTTGAAAATTGTTTAGGACATGGGTGATGGTGAGGTTATGATATTATCAAACATGAGTGATTTTCCAAATCTAGCTTCATTCATGCATAATCTGCATGTCAATGTCTAAAATAATTCATTATCAGGAAAAAGTAAGAAATCATGAAGCTTTGAAATTTCAGAAGAAAATAACACTTAATTAAGTTGTCATGGTATAGTGATTTTCTTCAAACTAAGACATTCTTGTTATTGAAGATGAGGAAGGGCTCAAAAAGTAATGTACACAAATGAACAAAATGAATGAGGAGGAATGGCAGAACCTAGCTTTAACACAGAGGTCAGTAGTACAAATAGCACATATATATCTTTTTGTGTTCCTCTTTAAATATATTTTGCTTTTTAGATATACCGTGCACCTTTTGATGCAGGCTAAGAATGCCTGTTTTTACAGGCACATACATTATGAAGCTAATACATTATGCTCTGTTTGGCCATTGCTCGGTCGGTCGCACGTCCCCATGTTAGTATATGGATGATTCACATGAGGGGGGTTATAAATGCATTCAACGAGTAGTGTAACGAGGCAAAGGGGACCAACCTGTGACCACATTCTCCTCAATATCATGGAAGAAAAAAAAGTACACTAAGGAAGATTGATGAATGCTTGGTTGTCGTTTATTACATGCCTGCCGCCTCGAGGCTGTGTGCCAGATCTGCGGCTAGCTAGAGAAGACGTTTTGTTTGTGTGTATGTCGCAAGGTTGTCCATGGTTAAGTGTAGAGTGGATATAAGTGAAGCCTAGCTGTGTTGAAAGGTCCAGTGGTCATCTTGTGCTTCTTTGTAAGCAACTTCTTTAATAGAAGGAAAAGCTTTTTTATGCTTTCTGACGTTTTCTGACCTCAGCTTTGCATGCTGATTGTTATGCGGAATACCTTGCTATTAGTAGTTTTTTCCCATTGATTTTAAATGTATATGTTCGATCAAAATGTGATGAAAAAATATAATTAAGTGTTTCGTTTGGTTCACATAAACGGTACGTCCTGTTTTGTTATTTTCTTGATATTGAGACTTAAGCTTTCATACCTATGAGATACATTAATTTTAGAGTAATTTCTTTACTATTTGAAACTCGAGAGAAGAAATATACTCCGGTAATTTCCAAGTTCTATAGCATTGTAGTATATTTATGATATGTTATATAATCATTTTTGTTTTTTTAAAGATGAATGGGCAAGTAGAATAGGTATTAGTAATTTTGATGTGTGTTGTGTGTGTGTGCACACAAAAGTTATCTCGCTCTGTACATATATTCGTCTTAACTGTGTGAAATTGGCATGCATAATATATTTGTGTACTGAACAGGGAGCCTGAGTGACAATGTATGTATTGTGATTAATGAAATGTGCATTTGATTTGACAAAGAGCTAATCCGAATGGCTTTTTTCTAATCCATTAAAAGTGCTGATTGATATTTTGACCTAGGCATGAAAGTAGTAGGATCGTTTATTAATGTAGGTAAAAACTGAAAACACATAATCAACATTTAGTGAAGGAAATTGATACTCAGTTTCAGTTAGAATAATGATAATTCTATTGGCTTTGAAATCATGGATATCATCGTAACTGCATGTTTTCCATCACTGTTTTTCGACCAATTTTTAAAAATCATTTTCAGAAATTGAATTGTTCTTTTAATATATATTTTGCTTGTGACTTTGAAGTATACTATTTTCTTCAATACTTACAAATATATTTCAATCATATTGATATATCTAGTGTGAATTATTGTTATCTTCATTAGATGATATCATACATCCTGCATAGGAATGGATATCCCACAACAGATAACAGTAATTTGCAATCATGTGGAGAGCGGAATACTGCGAATGAACACCCTTTCATGTAAATGATGATGTTTCACTCTCTGATTGTTTATCAAACATTATAAAGAAAGAGTAAGAGTCAGTGTTACTCTCCTTGATTTAAATCAAAGCAGTCCTAGTACCCTGGTGGCCATATTATGTAGTAAACACATTTTCAAGTATAACAGGGGATTCACACTCTTAATCTAGTGAGCATTACGTTGTTTGACGTAATTGACATATCCCTTAAAGTGGGCTAGAAACAAACTTGACAATTAGGTTGCCTGTTTGAGAGGCCTCTATTTTCAACAGGTTTAGAGTATTGAGGGTGAGGCGGTAGTAATGGCTTCCAAATAAGGCCAATTCTTCCCCCATGTGCAAAGCTAACTTCGTTTGAAAAGGTCATCACCAACTCGGTAGAATGAAGTGTGTTCCTTGTGGGAACATCAAAGCGTGGCAATATTTAGGATGCTGAAAGGTCAAGATAGACAACTTCAGTTAAAATGAAGATAAAAGGTGTCTCTTTAGAACAACCCTAGCAGCTAAGGACAATTGATATTGTGTGTAGCTTAACAATGCTTTATTGGAATATGTTAATCATTTTATCTGTAACTTGCTCTTTTATGCCTTTGGAAGTACATGTACCACTTGAAACCTGTTATTTAATTTTGTACCAGAAATGACAATCACTACATGTATATTCTGTTCTGTTTCATTTTTGTTTTGTTTTTGATTTTTGTGTGTGATTGTTGTTGTCATTTTTGTTTAGGGGGGGGGGGGTCAGAAATATGGTTAGTGTTTTAAAATGTGGTTGGATTATTTTGTAATTTCCAGTCTATTCTAGCATTTTGTGCCATCTTTAAATCTGAAGAAAACAAATGGAAACCAAGAATTTGGTGCTTTAAAGTTCTTTTATGATAACTTTCCTGTTCTCCGTGGCAAACTACATGTAAATGGTTAATGCAAAGAAAAATGTGTATTACAGTTATATCTAAAGCCTAGTAGCAAATGGAGTTGTATAATATATTCTTTGAAGCTTATCTCGATTTGTGTGCTTCATCTCATGATTCCTCCACCCCATCTACCTCTCGCTCATTGTTATTCTTTCCGCTCACTGCTGAAATCTGTTTTCATCTGTGAGATGAGGGATCAATAATGAAGGCAAGCAGTATATGTCTGCATCCATAATTACCTTTGAAGCCTCTATGTTACTAGTTCAAGGTAATATGAGCTTTGCATTTTGTTTATTTCCCCCCATATTTCACCTAGTTCAGTTTTCTCTCTTCCCTTCATCTCTTCCCTTCATCTCTCTTCCCTTCATCTCGCTCATTCATTGATCTGCTTCTATAATACTCTGCATTTTAAAGTGAAAATGATAGTCATTTGATTCAACTGATTGTGCATGAATTTGTCTATGATGTTTCAAAAAGTATTCAAATATAATGCATCATCATTATCAGCAGAACGGCATTCTGCTAATTCTTTGAATAAAGAAATCTTTCATGTAGTTAATGTTAATGACTGATAAGGATTGAATACCTAAACAGTGCATTTTGTGTCCTGTAAAACAATCCAAGATCCTCATTTCACTAAAATACCACAGATAGGTATTGGAGAACAATTAGATATTGCCTAACCAAGATTTTCTCTGTATGATTACAACAGTAGATTTAGATTAGAAATATAATTGGGAAATTTGCTTTTCTGATAGATCTTAGTCTGCTTACATTTCTAATTGTTATAGCTTAGATTTAACATAGTGTAAAAAGACGCACTGTTCACATTGACAATTTTTTAATTAGAACAATACACAGGTATATTTTTAAATGTTATATGTAAGTCTTTTTGACTGAGGAGAAGTACATGCTGAATTAAATGAGTTTATTAGGTAATTTATGGTTTATAGGCTGCTAGTTACAGGATACACAAATGCTGGTTTGGAAATGAAAGCAGAGGGGTGAGACTGACACAAGACAATAGAAATAGGGTGTAGAAAAGAGAGAAGATAACAATTGTGGCTAGAGTTGTTGAATGCTTGACAGTTTCACTGTTAAAACTGTTACCTAGCTCCCATACTGATATAGGATGTATCTGTAAAATCATACCTGGACCTGTTTTTGAAGTTAGGTACACAGATGGCTCCAACAGGGAAATGGTGTTCACCTCTTCTTAAATGCAGATCCCGATGTCAAATTGAACGCTAAAAATGCTGTCACCCACTGATTTTTTCAAATCTGTGCCCAAAGTGCTCCAAATTTTATGTCTGTAAATTTATAAATTTCAGAACAAATATTTTGGCTGAAAATGTTTGTTTTGTGAATACCCACTATGAACAAGACAGTGAATTATGTAGGTTAAAACCCATGGAAGACCACAGGGGCACTGAATTAAGTTGCTCCAAAAGGACCCAAAGGACCAGCAACTCTAGACAGTGAAGATAGAGGACTGCTTTAAACTATTTTCTGGGGTAATAGGATCACAGAAAATCTCTTTTTTCCAAATTGGGTATCTGCTGTTAAGTGAAAAAAGGTGCTGAATGCAACAACATTGTATTGAAATGAATTGAATAAACTGATATGTGAGAGAATCCGACAGACTGAAACAGAAAGAGATTGAGAGAGAGAGAGAGAGAGAGAGAGAGAGAGAGAGAGAGAGAAAGATAAAGAGAGAGAGAGTGGATACTTCAGTAATGCAGGCATTAACATTTAGCCATTTCAATACAGTTCATAGATGTGATTTAGGTATATTGGGTGGGATAAATTACCAGAACAAAGGTTAATATTCTGCTTTGCGAATTAACGGTTACCCTTTATGAACATTTCGGCTCCCAACATTCAACGGGCAATTGACATTTTGTCTTTTGAGTGCCAGAAGGTTGTTAACACTGTGTGAAATCATGTGAGTAAACATCCTTTTTGATCTGAGCAGGTAATTTCAGCTAAGCTTGTTTATTTATTCACTTCTTTATGGGCAATTTGCTCCACTCAGGGAGAAAAGGTAATTAACTTAGCAGCATTTTTAGCATTTATTCTTCCAATTTATGAAATGACCAGAGTTTTTTTCTATTCAGCAGGATAAAAAGAATGTTGTGTACAACTATTCACCCGTATGCCTTAAATTGTTTTAAAATTCTGTGTTTATGGCAAGATTCTCATAGAACTTAAGAGAAATATTGTGATGGTTTGCTCTTATATTATGATAGTTACTTTAATTTTGATTAAAATATATTAACCAATTGCAACTCCTAACTTTTAATTTGAGCTTGAGCCAATTAAGGCTCATGCAGTCTCGGTCTTATCTCCAGTATATACAGTTGATGTGAATCCCCCAAAAAATCTATTCTAACTGTGCAGTCAGATGGGATTTACTGGGTTGGAGTTCAAAAATCCAGCAGAAACTTTTATTGAATTTTTTGTTTTATTTTCATTTAATAATATTGATTGTTAGTCGCTAACGACTTCATGATGCTTATTTTAACTGAGAAAACCGATTGCTTGGTCAAGCTCCGCTGTCGGCTAGCCCCAGGAGTTTGGGGACTCGATCTCAGTGTGCATGGTCGCTCGTAGGATAGCTGCACTAGCAGGCACCTGCAGCATACTGCACTGCCTTACATAAAAATGCACATGCAACTACATATTATTTGTCAGTTCTGGGGGGTGTTTCCAAGCCTTTTATTAACCGGGCGCCGGGCGATTTTTACCCTACGGTCCCTGACTTTTGGCGCCCGGTAAGACGGGGAAAATGAGTACCGGGCGCCGGTTTATTTTTATTTCTGGCGCCCGGTCTGGGAGAATTAACATTTTCTGTTTCATAAACTTCCACATGTCTAGCACTAAATGTTCACAAATGTGACAAAAACTTACTTGATACGAGTTAAACATGGACTGAATGAACCCTAACAAATCATTACATAATGAGAATCCTAATTAAAATCGCCCAGAAACAATTGCAGCACTAATACGAGCGGCCGCTATCTCCTACTCCTAGCGGAGTACGGAGCACACAATACAGGGGATGTACACCACTCAAAGCTAAGACGAGCGCATTTCCCCAAGCCATCATAGCCATGCATACACACACAAATGACATCAGTGCTGTACTGCACTACACACACAGTGTCAGTACAAGAAAGTCTCGATGTAACTTCCAAAAATCCATCCCAAAAGCCAAATTTTGCCGTCAAAAATGCGGAATCGGAGTCATATTTCCAAAGCTCACGGGGGTTTAGCCCAGGTTTAAGAAACAGTTTCATCAAAATAGCGCTAAAAATCAAGAAATCAGCGATTTTGTTGCCAGTTTTTTTGCCTATCGCATGCCCTTCGGATGTAATGGTATCTTCAAAAAGCCAAATGAAAAACAGAACACCGGACCTGCTGATGCATTGACTTTATGTACAAAGTTGATTGCAACTCCAGACTTGCCTTGATTCAGCGGCCCTCGTACTCATTGACTAAAATTCTGTGATGTTTTAAATAATGGATTTTTTTGATCAAATAGGTAAATATATTTAACAAATTTTTTTATTTTTTTTTAAATTATTATTATTTTTATTTATTTTTTTTAAATATTTTTTTAAGTGACAGGTCTAAATAACAAACCCGTTAAACAGGCAAAATCTTTTTTTTTCACCTAAAATATGCTTTTTCAAGCTGAATACCGGTAATATGTTTTTTGAAAGTGACAGGTTGGCAGCTCTGCATTGTCATTATAGATGGTTTTTCTTAAGTATTTTTTTTATAAAAATAATTTAATTCCCCCTTTCCTAACATTTTTCAATTTTTGACATTTAACGGCTAAAATTGTATTAAACATGAACTACAACAACTACAGATTTATCCAAGGTATGAGTGATTTATTATAAGAGTGCTCAAAATGTAAACTGTAGAAATTAAACTACCGTATGTATAATTAAAAGGTAACGTTTAACAAATAATTTAAAAGAATACATATTTTCATCAATTTTGGAAACGGCTCCTGGTCCTGGAAAACGGCTCCCGGTTCTCTAAAAAAATTAAGGACCGGGAGCCGCTTTTTCAGATATTTGGCTCCCGGTCTGCTTTGACTTAATAAAAGGCTTGGGTGTTTCACAAAGATCCTAAGTAGAACTTAACACTAAGTTGGACTTAAAAATTATGGACAGCCATTGGAGTCTTAAAATGAAATATATTCAAAAGCAGAAATTCAAGTATTTTAGACTTTTTGTAAATTCCACATCCAGAACATGAAATCTCCCATGATAATAGGAACTATGAATGATTTGAATCAACATTTTATGCCTTTTAAAATAACTTTTATAAAATATTTTCAAGGATGCTAATGGCTTTCCATAACTTTTAAGTCCAACTTAGTGTTAAGTTCTACTTAGGATCTTTGTGAAACACCCCCCAGAAATGGCAACTGAATTTCTGAAAAGAGGTGAAGCACTGAACTGACAACTTACAGGTAGTTGCCTATTTGTATGCACAGCAGTGCAGTCTGCTGCAGCTCAATGCCTGATCTTTGCTTCAGTACCGATTAACTTTTGGCAAGACACTCATTTGATTTTTAATCCATACCCAGGTCAAAAGTTAAGACCAGATAGGATGCAGAAAGTAATTGTGTTCTGAGTTTTGCTTTTCATTAATATTTTGTAATATGAGAATCATCTTGGCAATAAAGAAGTGCATTAAAGATTGTTCTCATTGCCAAATCTTTGATGCAGAATTAACATTACAAACGTATTGTTTCTCTCTTAACTAGATATTAATGCACTAATTCTGGTGGATTACATCAATACAAATACATCACATAGTCATCTGTCCAAATACAATCACATGTTCAGAAGGAAAACAAATATGTTGTAAAGTTGTACATCAAGATAATCACTGTTTTCCAGTCCCTTTTTTCTCCGATTCGAGTCATTATCAGAGCTGCCAACCATTCCGTTTTTGCCGGAACTACTTTGTTTTTCCCTCCAAATTACGGTATTATGTTCTTTCTTCATAAAATATGTTTTTTAATAATTTTTTTGATTTTTTTTTTTTTTTTTTTACATACCGCACACCAAACAACTGCCCTAAAATGGTGATTTGATCACAAATTCAATAGAAAACTAATTTTAAAACATACTTGAAGAGAAAATATTCTCAAAAAAAATGAAATGCCGATAATACCAAAATAACCACCAAAAAAATTACCTGCTTGTATGGAAAAAAAAGCATGATGAATGAACATTTCTGCATTGGAAGTGTGTCGTGCGTGGTTGTAAGTTTTGTTTTTATGAATTCCTTTTTTTGGTCGCACAAGGTTGGCAGCTCTGTATTACCATTCCCTTCTTTTATATGCCTACATCCTTCTATCCACTTAAACTATTATAGGAAACTAGATAAGGCGAGGCGTCAAAAATAAATATACCAGCCAGCGGCAGCTAACTGCACTTGTGCGTCCTGGCTGCATTTTTTAAATTAGCTCAGCCGGCTACCGCTGGCGGTAGGAAATGGCATTCAAAAGCATGCGCCGGCTGCCGCCTTTTGAATAAAAACCGAGCCTCAGATCCCAGCCTGGCGCAAGCCGGCTGGGCTAATAAGTGAAAAATAATTGCCCCAGCCAGGCTTCGGCCGTAATTGCAGCCTCGATGCGCCAATACGTGAGGCGGCAGCCTGCTGGTATCGATATTTTTGACGCCTCGCCTAATACAATTGTGAAGACACTTATCCTTATCCAGACACCTTTATGTGTCAGATTCCCGGCTTAGAGATCTAGTTTCATTTACACAAAAGAGCCACCAAAGATAAGATTCTTATTTATTAGTGTACCATGTCTGAAAGGTGATGAAATAAGGGAATTTCATGGATATACATATTTGTAAATTTCCAGTTCCTCTCTTATGGACGTGTTAACTTTTATTTATTCTGTTCCTACTTCTGCATCTTAATTTACTTATTTATAATTTGTCTCAGTCTGACTCAGTGGCGGATCCAGGGGGGGGGGGGATGCAAATTTTAAAATTTTGGAGGACCAAAAAAAATTAATGTGCTTACTACCCCCCCCCCCCCCCCCCCCCCCCCACTGAGCAACTTTTCGCCCGGGCGATTTTCAAATTTTCGGGAGCAAAAAAAAAAAAAAAAAAAAAATTGTGTTCACTACCCCCCCACCCCTCCCCCCCCCCCCCCACTGAGCGACTTTTCGGCCAGCGCGATTTTCACATTTTCGGGAGCAAAAAAAATATAAGAAAGTTGGGCCCCCTCCCCTAAGAAATCCTGGATCCGCGCCTGGTCTGACTACCAAACACTTTATCTGTGTTTCCTTTTGCTTTTTTTTACCCCCTCTATATTTTTTATTAATTTGTATTGAATTTCTTGTGGATTTCTTATCTTATTTGATCCTTTTTTTCGTTGTCGAATCATTGAAATTTACAACCGAAAGCATGCAATATTTACACGTTCATGAGTGATCAGGATTCACAACAGTTTTGTGGTGCCAAAAAAATTGAATCAAACCAAAAGAAATCAATTGGAAAGCTGTCTGCTAGAAGAAAAAAAATCCTTATTAACAATTTCACGTCTGGTGATAAAGCATTTTATCCTCGGATCCTCTGAATTTGATGTCACCAGGAGCAAGAATCAGAGATGTCTGTTTATATATCTCCTTAAGACACATTAATCTGCCTGTGTGCCAGGGAACAATATTCTTAAGACAGGCAAAGAATGATTATAGGAACCACTCATGTCACTTCTGTGATGTCATTTCAGTAGGTATATGCCCCCTAAGTAACCAGGTTTGTTTGTTTGACTGATGAAACCCTTACCAGTTTGTAACCACTTTCATCATTATAAATACATTATGTTGATATAGTTGATCATCCTCGTCCAGGTCTAGTCAGCTCTTTAATCAATCGGGGCAATCAGGCATGGGAAATCCTTAAATGGGAATTAGCATTTGTGTAAATGATCAAGTGATGCATATCATTGTAAGAGATGCACCATCAGAGCTGGGGCTGATGCACACTTAATATTTAATGCTTCATTTGCATTAACCCGATGCCCATATGAACTGGGTGTCTCTGTATAAAGCCTATGGGAATGAAAAAATTCAGTAGTCAATGGGTTAAATTCAATGATGGGCCATGGTCACACCGTTTTAATAATAGCAAGAACAATTTTTTTTAAACAATGGGTTGAGTGCAGTCCGTGCAATCTAATGCAATGGCACAAAAACCATTGTGGTACATAGTGGATGAATCCTGATTTATATTAACCTGTTGTTGACTGAAATCTATCATTCCCATAGGTTTAGTACGTGTCCCACCAGTTAAAGATCAATTTGATGAGGGCTGAGTATTATGTAACTGTTAACGTAATTGTAATGTAAGTCACTGTCTATCCATCTACATGTCAGTGCATGCTTCTGTTCTATATGTTTTTGTTTTGTTCAAAAAATTAAAAAACAAAAACTGTTTATCAGTTTCTTTTCTCGTTCTTGGCAGAACGACATTGGCCAAAACAAGGCAAGTCAAGTGATGTCATGCTATATCAGCACACTGTGTATCTGAGTGGCTTAGATCCGAAGGATTGATAAGCTCACTCAATGTACGTAGCACAGTTGGCCAGGATGATACGTCACCCAGCAGTGGACCAGCGAAGCACAGGCGCACAGAGTTTCCAAGCCAGGAATTATATTACGACTCGACTACCTCGACACGACTAGGCATAAATAGTCAAATTTGACTGAACGCCGTAAATACTGACAACCAATAAAAACAACAACAACGATGATCCTTGGGATCTTGTGTCAAATCAAGTCAAATGCAGTGACACATAACCCACTTAAGTATCCACATACTGCATTGATCAAGAGCAATCTACATGCCTATTGATTTGAGCGTTTGTAAAAGCTTCTCAATTTTCTGAAATTAGGTTAGGTTATTAGTCATTCTGATTGTGAGATTTATGAATCATAAATCTTGTATTTGAGCTAAAGTGACATCCAAATCTGTTGCTGGTGATACTGGTGTTATCTAATTAATTCTGATGGTTTTAAATCTTCTCAATCAGAAGTAGCTTTACAGGCTAAATATTAATCAAATATTGAATCTATTTGAAGATTATTTATAATGTAATGGGGAATTGTTACGCTAAATTCCAACATTGTTGGCTGTATCCTTACAATCTAATTTGTTTTCAATTAAAGAACAAGGGAATTAAACTTCAGGAAGATATGTATTTTCATAAAGTTGGAATAGGTTACTCTTCAAGTTAATGTTGGAAATTTGCAACACGTCCATTATGAATTATAATCACTGAAAAAATACTTTTACAGGCATGTTACTGACTTTATGTTTCGTCCAAGGCCCTGATGTTTTATGAAAATTGTTACTAATAAGAAATTATGATAATTGTTAAAAGCAACTGAAATAGCTGCATTTGGTAGGCTTTAGGCAAAATTGTCGCAGAAATGTGACAGTTGATTTGGTTATCGTAATATATATAGTTTTATAAAATGGAGCCCTGATTAAAAAATGTTTCATGCATGAAAATGATTGATTTTTAGCAATTTCTTGCCCTAAAAATGTCATAATAATTATTAGTAGTACATGTAGTACTAGTGGTAGAAGTATTGTTATCATTATTATTGTATGTGATTAACATCACACACAACAAAATTCAAAAGATTATGTCCTAATTAAGAGGGACATTTTTTTTTATGCACATCCAGTTCCTAAATGCTGTCCCATTGGCTATAGCTATGTTCCAGTTGATCATAATCAGTGACGGTGGCTAGTAGCTCTGGCTTCCATTTGCCCAATGCTGTCAGCTTGGTACCAAGTGGAAAGTGGGGGAGGGGGATTGCTAGGATAATTCTTGGAAGACTTCAGCCGTCCAGAGTTCTCAATCTATTGACTCTTGCCAACGATCCATTCATATCCGGCACTTAGCTCCATCAAAAGCTCCATCTTTTCTCACTCTGCATAGCACCCACTGGGGCACAAAGTAGGAAGGGGAATTTCCCCAGTCAAGGTATTTTGATTCCGGTTTCGTCTCCAGATGTTGCTTCTAAATATCCAACCAGTCCTCCGTCAACCACTGCTCTAAGAGAGAAGACTAAAGGTAACGTAGCAGAGCAAGTGGCACAAAAAGATGCAACTGGAACGCAAAATCCATAATTGTTGGAAATCATAGTTTTATGGGATCGAGGTTTCTACCTCACATAAAACTACTTGTATGTCATTAGGACACAGAACTAGTTATTCTCTTTATGTTGATTACACTTAATATTACCAGAATAT
The DNA here is from genome assembly GCF_000002235.5 of Strongylocentrotus purpuratus. Taxonomy (NCBI): domain Eukaryota; kingdom Metazoa; phylum Echinodermata; class Echinoidea; order Camarodonta; family Strongylocentrotidae; genus Strongylocentrotus; species Strongylocentrotus purpuratus. Next base: position 33,583,193 of record NW_022145612.1, on the reverse strand, counting down.
GTCATCATGACATGTCAAATTGCAATTGTTAATCCAAAGATACCACCATCTATAAAGCATTTTGTGTCTGGAAGCCACATCTCTTTCTTACCATTCATTATCTTCCACATCTTCAGGTGATCTCAATAATTGAACACCCTCTCACTCTTCTTTTCCTGAAACACAGTTAAGAGGGAATTTAAAGTAGGTCTAGCTCTGCCACAAGTATTTCACCAATAAGTAACCCTCAGAGGTAAGACTCTGCTTTCATGGTTCCTTCCCCTTAATTCTTTGTATTGGGAAAATCGATGGCTCAAGTGGCTGTGTCTGTTCCTGATTTCTTGCATACATGTATAACTCATAGGACAGGAGATGGAGCCGCCTCCCATTGATCAACCTTCAATGGGACTCTCTTTGTACCTTGCCGCACTCATGGATATGTCAGCTCAATCTGAATCACTGGAAGATTCTTCCAGAGGATTTTGTCTCTTTCAGTAAGTGTCTCCTTTCTCTAATGGAACTGTTATAGGTACTGTCTTTGTCAAAGAGACCTCAAGATAGCTGCTCATTCATTCTTGCAGATATTCCTATATGAGTGTAACAGGCAGTCAAGCGCTGGAGTTGAGGGCAGATGCTTTCCCCTTGAGTAATGATTTCGGCTTTACTTGAAGAATAGTCCACCTCTTAATTTCACTTTTAAAATTTCTTTTTTTTCTCTTATTGAATATTGTTCTGGACTTTGAGCCACCTTAAATTTGTCCCTTGAGGCCCATTGTGCCTAATTTTACCCTTTTGTGTACTTCTTCCTGTATGCTTTGTCTAAAATTTATTTATTTTTTAGAAATAATAAGTTAATTAAAATATGCAAGAGTCATCTTCTTTATTGTCCAGGCTTCAAAATTGAATAAGGTGCCCATTTTTTCAATGAAAAGGCCCATTTTATATTTTAACCTATGTTGTGAAATATGTGTAAAATGATTTTAGTTATGATCAGGGAAATATTACTTGATTTATGATTAACAAAAAAGATGGTACAGGTGCCCATTATGTAGAAAAGGGCCCAAAACACAATTACTGGTATGTGTAAAGTAAGATTATCAAATCTTATCATAAACTTGATTATGCATTTTATGATAAAAATCATGCCCAACCAGTGGTGTCATACATCTCAGCAGTGTTCAGGGAGCTCTTCAAGTGCTATGCCTTGGCTGGGCTGTATTTAAGCTTTGTGTAATGGATAATAATCATTACTTTGATTGTTTCCAAACATTCAATTTTGATAAAATTGTCCAATCAAAGTTTCACCTTTGCAAAAATGAAAATAAAGTTACATTTATGAAATCTATGCACAGCTACTTTAAGCATTTCCACCAGTTCTAATGCATATATTTGAAGAATGAATGACAAGCTTTCAGAAGACTACCGGTACTGTTTTTTTCTGGAGACACACTTAAATTGGCGAGGCCAAAAAGGACTAGCTTGGGCAATATGTTAAAAAAAACTATGCAGGTTTGCAAAATGATGTTTTTACAAGTGTATATGAAATTCACTGTCTCGCCTGACCTGCATACATGTCTAGTACAAAATATATAAATATCATTGAGAAATTTTGAAGAAGTGAGGAAATAGGCTTCACATATGCTATGACTACCGTCACATTTTATTAAAGATAATGGATTTATTTTTGTCTATATACTGCCAATACAGTAAATATGTCATTGATTTGCTAAAATATTGCTGCATCATGAATAAAAGAATAATGTAAATTGATGTAACATCAATTTTTTTATAGAATTCCTTTATGAAAATCAAGGCCGTCCGGTAAACTAGACATGTAGATATGCGGAATGGATCCATCACTTTGCCAGAGTCACTGCTTAGTGTACCCTAGCTCCCGGACATCAATTCACATTATTCTTTTATTCATAAATGCATTCCTAGGATAGAGGGAATACTCTCTGCATTGTGCCTGGCAGGGTATTTGGATTGTGTTTCTTCCATATGGGATATATATATATGTAGCCTATAGATGTATACCGTATGTATATGAGGGTGTGTGTGTGTGGGGGGGGGGGGTGGGTGGGTGGTATAAGACCAAACAACCTGAGATAATGTGTTTTCCTGTGTGTGGGCCAAAACGGCAGAGCAAGATGTACATTCTCACTGCCAAGTAGTAATCATGAAAAATATAGCCCAAGGATATCATGCATATAGTATAGCATAGATGTCAAGGCTGGTTTCTTAGAAGGCTGTACATTTTACATATACACTATTATTAAGAGTGGATTATATAGCACATAACATGAGAGAGAGAGAGAAAGAGAGAGAAAGAGAGAGAGAGAAAGACAGCCAAGGTTTCAGCCGTGAGAACACAAGCCGAATGCTGGGGAACAAGTGTCATGTTTGCTGCATTTGGCAGCTTCATCAATATAATTATTCTCCCCTGATATTCGGTATTCCTCCTCGGCGCTCCCCGCGCTTTCGTTCTGTCACTTCGTATTTGTCACACACGCTGCATTTTATTGGGAGATCCCGCTTCCCAAATTCAATTCCTTGACTCGAAAATGTATTCTTACTTCTTTCGTAGGAATGGAATAACAATCTCCTGCCGTACCATGCATGGATATAAAGCATTGAATTCAAAATTACCTCCAAGTTTTCGTATTTTTTTCATTAAACTGAGTGAAACTGCATTAGAAAATACCCAGTGGATTGTGGTGGGTACTAGAAACTGATTTAATATATAACATGATTCAAGTATGCACAGCTACATGTAGGACAGCGTACATGTATATACATGAAAAAGGTATTGTGATTTAAGACATGCAATCAAACTTGACTTTACAGCATAGAAAAAAATAGTATGATGATATTTTAACTTTGCACTTCAATGTTTATCTGGAGCATATGTATAAAATTTGGACAAATTTATTTATTTTTTTTAACTTATAGGATTTCCTGTCCATTTTAACACTTTTTAAATTTCAATTTTGAGCCTGTGGATTTGGGATCATGCAATTGTCACATTAATTTAGTCATTCGTCATTCAAGTTAGGTGATGGTCAGTTAATATCAACAGTTCATCCATTTTCATCAGATTTTGTTCAAATTTGTCTCACCTGGCAGTCTGCTACAGAATGTAATAGTCAATTTCAAGTGAGTGTCATTCAAATTCGTGGCATGGACAAGATGTTGAACTTAAACTCATTTTTAAGGGCAAGACTGACAATTTCCTTTTTATAATTTATGTATGTCTCCTTAAAATTTGAAGAAGATATATGAAAAAATAGAAAAATACATACCTTTGATTGTCAGGTGTACAGACAGATTTTCTTTCATGAAGGAAATGAAGGAAACAAAAGCATAATTAGTTGATTGTTCTTGAAAAGAGAAATGCAAGCACAGATTTGTTTTGTTTTGTTGTAAAAATACAAATTTCCCTCATTGGTAGAATTGTATCCACATATATGTTGATAATAAAATGAATTACTGGTAATTTGTATTGTTGCTCATTTATGTCAATATTATGATGAAAGCTAGAATCAATTTGTATAGCCAAAATTAAAATTGTAACATAAAGAGATAAAGAAATTGATTGACATACCTACTCTGTTTCGAGACAGATATTCATTTATACCCGGTACATATACATAAAGCAACTTTCAGGAAGAAAAAGAAAAAACAAAGCATAACAAATATCCTCTTAACAAATAGGAGACAAATTTGAATGAAGCTGTGATGAAATCGATTGCATAATGACACAACTTATTCAATTGTATATTGGCAGCCGAGGATGGCAAAATTATATGATTTGACTTTTACAAAATTGGATGCAAAATGACAAAATTAATTGGACAAAGTTTGAAAGACAAAATTACCTATAAGATGTACAAAATAAGGAAGTTTTGAGAAATAATTAAATGAGAAAAAATTATGAAATTCAAAGAAAAAGGTGTTAAAATGGATGGGATAACCTATACTACATTATGTAAATATAACTATGACTGGATCCATGTATGTTTTAGCAAAGATTACGAAACTTGAATGAAATACCTTCTAAATATTTGTTTAAAAGTCATATTATTTTCTTATTTCATTACAGTATGTGTTTGTGTGATACCATCATTCTGTATATCTGAACATCTCCTTATCCTCCCCCCTTTTTTTTCGGGGGGGGGGGGGGGGGGTGTTGTCTATGTTTTTAGTTTATAGTATGTTTGTTTATATTTCTTTATAATTATTTTCTTCATAATTTGTTTTCATATTCCTATTTTGCTATTATAAAAACATGCAGATCTCTCTTTCAATGATTTCATATCAACCACCATCATTTAGAAATTCACTAGCGGTCTTTTCTTTGGGAATGTTCCTCCTGGCTTTTGTTAAAGATTTAATTGTATTTTGTGCAACTAAACAAAATGGCATGAAGTGAGTAATCTGTATGAAGGTTCACAGGTAAATGGGGGCAGGGGTAAGGGTTTCATAGTCAGATATGAGTACAAGTGATAACAATGAAATCAGTCTATATAGAGTATGGATGGTGCTCTCTGATATTGAGCCTTCAGCACCAATTTTATCAGATCCAATACATTTTCAACATCGACCAATTTTATTGTAAATGTTTTCATTGATATGTGACAAGTATTTTAATATAGAAAAAGAGAAGGAACCCTGATACCCCACAGACAAAAAGACAAGAGATCGATAGAGACAAGGAATAGTGAGGTTTCAGTGGTCAACCAGATGAAAAGACAAACCTTATCTGTTTGAAGTGATATAGAAGCTTTCAAAATGTCTTTAATCAAGAAGAAAAATATCAAACAGAAAATATCATGGAAGCAATAGACTTGTCATTTAGACAACTACTGAGATAATTTGAGATTGAAAAGGGGAAGAGAGAAAAAGAAGAGAAATAAATTGTGGGGAAATTAGCGAGACATCAAAATAAAATGTGAAACAATACTGCCTACTTCTCAGAAATGAGAAGATGCATAACAAATTAAAGTCATAAGAAGACAAATCTGGTGAAAATAAACTGTGATTAATGTGTGAAATATTCACAGTGGCAGCATCTTGCCTTCCCATCCTCTATCTCTCTCTCTCTCTCTCTCTTATTGGCATTTAAATGGCAAACGAGGAGTGAGCATGCAGAGCTAGAGTCCCCTGGCCTCTGTGGCTTGCCAATGAGGAATAACGAGGCTTCAATAAGATTCATTAGTGGGATCGGGTGAAGCAAGGATACATAATGAACAGATTGACTAACAAGGAGGGGAGGATGAGTGGGTATTATGGAAGTGCAGCATCAGATGTCAAAGGGTATCAGGTGGGAAATATTGTGCTGGAGAGAGAGAGAGAGAGAGAGAGAGATCTATTCAATTGTAGATAGCTAGCTGAAGAGGAGGAGAAAACAGATGTTGATTTGAAAGAAAAAATGGGGGGAGAGAGAGAGAAAGAGAGACAGAAAGAGAGAGAGAGAGAGAGACAGACAGACAGATAGACACAGAGAAAGAGAGAGAGAGGGAGAGGGAGGGAAAGGAGAGAGAGAGAGAGAGAGAGAGAGAGAGAGAGATGAGATGAGATGAGATGAGATGAGATGAGTAAGATGTTAAAGAGGAAGTTTTGAGAGATCATGTAGGGTGCTAGAGGAATCAATGAGGATTTGACATCGGAGAGATGAGACCGGTAGAATTTTGGCATGAGGAATAGATAGCCTAACTATGCCGGATGGAAGGGGGATTAATGCAAGAGCGATGGCTTGATCAAATGTAATAAGAATTATGATTGGGTAGGAAGAGATTTTGTAAAAAGAAAGAGAAAGTTTTCATTGTTCTTATACCAACCTGATATCAGACGAAATGTACATCATTATTACAGAATAAAGCCAGAAGGGCGTTAAATCTGGAAAAAGATCAGGGTGAATGCCCTTCTGGCTCAAAACAGCATGGCTCCAATTTGAATATGCAAATGTTATGAACGCATAACTGAGTCATCTCGATTAAATGATGATTCAACAAACGAGGGTTTATAGTTCATGATTGAAAGATCTGATTTGTTTAGATATTTCTGCAAGCATTACTTTTTAAAGAATATTAAATGGAGCCCCCCCCCCCCAAAAAAAAAAAATGAAGAAAAAAAAATGACAGCATTAGATTGCTTATGCACGTTTCTTTCTAAATAATCCAATATCAATAAGTTTGACCCCGTAGATATAAGGGAAAGTCTCACTTTTCTCTTTAATTAAAAACAACGTAATATCAGGGTGGACTTCCCCTTTTTAAAAAAGGGTGTCATTTTTTTCCAAACATGCCTGTAGAATACACACCATAGTGTGAGAACTGTTCGGTCAATGGGGCTACAGCTTGAAATTGTTATTATTTACCAAATTAGGAACTATGCATATTTGAAGTGGGTAAGGGTCAACCCATCGGGTGATCTGACACAGAATGACCCAGTTATCTAATCTGACATTGTTTTAACATCAACAAGCTTTAATAATTGATTCATTTATGCATTTTAAATTGTTTCACTGCGTCCTAGGGAATTGAATAGTTAAAGCTTTTCTTGAAGCCGTTCAACTATCCATAGGGGAAGTGCCATCTACATATGCTGCTGCTGCTGATCACTAAACTGGTTGATTGATTATGTATAAATGGTTTCTAAGTAATTGTTAAAAATAAGTTTAAGCAGGAAATCTGAATGTATGCATCTAATGATCTTGTTTCAAATAATCTTCATGAATCTTGGCTAATACTTTAAAAAAAAAAAAATTAAAAAAATGGGCTACTTACTGGTTTGCTGAAACAAATGTATCATATTTGTGCCTTTATAAAACGAGCAATCTTGTTTTGTTTTGTCTGACACAGTGCAGGAAACAGAGATGAGCCGGACAGGGTATGGTCAGCTGATAGCTAGTCTTTCACCCTTTCACCATGTCAGGACGGTAGACTATCTCTGGTATATTCAGGCACCAAGCAACACACTCATCCATCTTAATGTATTAGGTGAGTGGGTAGTAGCTGTGATGACAGGGCAAATGAGTAAGAAATAGAGACAATCCAACAGAGAATGTATGTAAAGGTTCTTAAGAAGAGAATTAAAGAAAGGCAACAATGAAATAGACAGCCAGAAATAAAGACAAAGTGCTCAGATTTACATGTATGTCTAGGCATTTACAAGAGACCCATCTATTTCAATCTACCAGTCACAACAAAACATTTAAGTTTATAAACCATTTGATGCAAATCTGGCCTATTCAGCTTCCAAGATTGCTTATTCTCTGAATACATACTCCAGGGAGAAATAATATCAGCACCCCTGTAGGTCATTACAATGAAAATCCCTCCCTCCCTTCCCCTCTATTCCCCTTTACCCCCTCCCCCTCTACCCCCCTCTATCCCCTTTTACCCCCCTCCCCCAAGGAAATAATAAGTTTAAACATAAGTGAACACAAAAGAATAAAGAAAGAAAGAAAAATAATGATAAAATGGATGGTTAATAAAACTAGTCAATAACATTTTTTGTTGATTTGCAAAATGTCCCATTTGCAGCCAACATCAAATTCTGTAGAACTTTGCAGGAATTATGAATATGTCATTTATGTCCTATCTGTGAAATGTAAATGTGAGCATGCAGTGTCCTATTATTCAAATTAATGCAAAGAAACCTGTTAACTCTCTAGACTTCACTGTCAAACACTATTGAGTGACTGACTGACGTCTTTTTTTTTCTTAGGTGATAACATACATAAAATGAGCTGTAAAGGTTCATGAGCATTTGTCTACATCAATAATCCACTTCTTGTAATGGCCAAAATTAAACTGATTGAATCTTTGCGCAGCACAAAATGGACGACCATTTGGCACAAGGGTCTGAAAATCAGACTATTAAATGATTGCAATCACTAAAGTTGATTTGACAACTAATGCTTGTTATTTTCCAACCAAAAGACATTTTGAAGCACTTTCGTTTTGAGGTAAGTTCTAAATTTGTATTGTCTTTCGAATGCCGTTGGAATTTAACCTTTTTATTTTGTTGGCCTGCAAATGGGACACAGTACATTTAAATTAGAATGTTGATGACAGTACTCTTTTCATTTTCACTTTCTAATTAGATCTTCAAATCGGTAACAGGACCACACTTGAAATTCTTGATGGCATTTCTTCTGCAGCTGAACCTTTAGCCAGATTTGATGGTAATGTCAGCTTGCCAGAGCCCAGAAGTTTTACAAGTTCACAGAGTTTCATCTATGCCAGATGGAACGGGTCTGTGGAAGGGTGGAATGAGGGGTGGAGTAGAGTACATGTGGTGTTCACAGAGGCAACTCTAGCAGGTAAGAACTCTATTATGAAAATAGCATCTAAAACTGTGACATCTATCTCTCAGATACATACTATTGCCTGAAGGAGGAAACAGTGAACAGGAGAAGACAGATTGAGACAGAAATGATGGTAGAAGAAGATGCAAAACTGTAATGAGCAAGAATTAGGGAAAAAACCTAGCAGTGCGCAGGATCGATAAATCAAGTTCCCAGGCATGCATACCTAATACTCCAAAGACATTAGTGCACAAGAATTTTCAAAATCTTTCATTGTATAATGAACTAGATCCATGTATTAGATGATGAAAATACCTGGAAACCTTTAGATTAGAATTGTATGAATTCCAAATTTGTAGGAAATCACATAATTGTTTTGATGATTGATTTGAAGAAGAAAGAATTTGTAGCAACTGTGAGTAACTGAGTGTCTGTGTTGGATGACAATGCTCATTTAGCGCTTTTACACAATACTAATCAGAGCGACAGATCGAGACAGCTAGTACTGTTGATGGAAGAAAATGCAAAATTGTAATGAGCAAGAATTAGGGGGAAAAACCTTAGCAGTGCATGGGGCGTTCCCAGGCATGCATATACCTAAATACTCCCGAGACAGAAATGCACAAGAATTTATTTTCAAAATCATTGTGTTATGAACTAGAAATTGCGCGGATTCCAAATTTATGTGTGTATCTCTGTTTTGCACTCTCTTCAGATTTGTGTATTCCCCCTTCCTCTTCTACCTTTATTAAGCTGTGTGACTATATTATCTTTTTCTGTCACACATTCTCCAACTTCTCTATTTCATCCTTCCTTCTTTACGTTTCTTTTTTTCACCCACCTGCTAACCTACATGTAAATCCTTAATCAAACTGTACATATTATTGGCTTATAGAGGTGCAAAAGGTAGAAATCAGTGTTGATCAGGAAATATTTTGTGCACCCATTCTGCTAGAATGCATGAATCTAGTCACAATTCAGTCACCTCTATCAGGGAGGACAGTTTGGTTATCTGTAACTGGATGTTATTCCAAATCAGTGGCGCTGCATGTACTGCAGTCCTGACAAATTTGCATTGACTTTGTTCAAAGGTGGGAAACACCCCCCCTCCCACATTCTCTTCTTAGGAGAGCAAATTTTTCTCACGTTAGCAGCATCTTTTATACCCCAGTGGATCCAATTTTAGGGTCACATGATTTATATTATGTAAAATATCAAACATGTGGAAAGTGGTCTTGCATCAACTCACCTCATTTGGTGAAGCTAAATGTAACAATTATTATCAACTGTACAGTACTATTCATCTCTACCCAGCTTTCTCTCTCTCTCTCCCTCCCTCTCCCACTCCCTCTGTCTCTCCCTCTCCCACTCCAACTTTCCTCTCTGTCTCTCACCCTCTCCCACTCCCTCTCCCTCTCCCACTCCCTCACCCTCTCCCTCACCCTCTCACACTCCCTTTCCATCTCCCTCTCCCATTCCCTCGCCCACTTCCTCACCCTCTCCCACTCCCTTTCCATCTCCCACTCCCTTTCCATCTCCCTCCCCCACTCCCTGTCCCTCACTCCCCCACTCCCTGTCCCTCACTCCCCCACTCCCTCACCCTCTCCCACTCCCTTTCCACCTCCCACCCCCTTTCCATCTCCCTCTCCCACTCCCTGTCCCTCACTTCCCCACTCCCTCACCCTCTCCCACTCCCTTTCCACCTCCCACCCCCTTTCCATCTCCCTCTCCCACTCCCTGTCCCTTACTCCCCCAATCTCTTTCCCTCTCCCTCACTCTCCCACTCCCTCTCCCTCACTCCCCCACTCCCTTTCCCTTTCCCTCTCCCACTTCCTCTCCCTCACTCCTCCACTCTCTGTCCCATCCCCTCTCCCTTACTCTCCCGCTCCCTCTCCCACTTCCTTTCCCTCTCCCTCTCCCTCTCCCTCTCCCACTCCCACTCCCCACTCCCTCACTCCCCCACTCGCTTTTCCTCTCCCTCTCCCTCACTCCTCCACTCTCTTTCCCTTCCCCTGTTCCTTACTCTCCATCTCCCACTCCCTCGCCCACTCCATCACCCTCTCCCACTCCCTTTCCATCTCCCTATCCCACTCCCTGTCCCTCACTCCCCCACTCCCTCACCCTCTCCCACTCCCTTTCCATCTCCCTATCCCACTCCCTGTCCCTCACTCCCCCACTCCCTCACCCTCTCCCACTCCCTTTCCATCTCCCTATCCCACTCCCTGTCCCTCACTCCCCCACTCCCTCACCCTCACCCTCTCCCACTCCCTTTCCATCTCCCTATCCCACTCCCTGTCCCTTACTCCCCCACTCCCTTTCCCTCTCCATCACTCTCCCACTCCCTCTCCCTCACTCCCCCTCACTCCCCCATTCCCCCACTCCCTTTCCCTCTCCCACTCCCTCTCCCTCACTCCTCCACTCTCTTTCCCTTCCCCTCTCCCTTACTCTCCCACTCCCTCTCCCACACCCTCACCCACTCCCTTTCCCTTTTTCTCTCCCTAACTCTCCCACTCCCTCTCCCACTCCCACTCCCCCACTCCCTTTCCCCTTTTCTCTCCCTAACTCTCCCACTCCCACTCCCCCACTCCCTTTCCCTCTCCCACTCCCTCTCCCTCACTCCCTCTCCCTCACTCCCCCACTCCACTCCACTTGATATGGTTAATTTTTAGTTTCATTTAGTTATTGCCAGAACTTAATATTCTCTTTAATGTAGGGGCTGAAGTATAACAAAAGTATCGACAGATCTATCATTGGCATGGATATACTACATTTAACTGCATTAATGGACAATAAGAGAGTTGATAGAATATCATACTTCTGCATGGATTATATTTTAGGAGCAGTTGGTGCCGTACTCATTATCTCCATAACCAACGTAAATCAGTCGTATGAATTGTTAAATGGACAGAAAAAAGAGAAAAAAGTAAAGGTTAAGATTCAGCAGGGTGTATGTCAGGGTCCATTAGTGAAATAGATGAAGCAACCATGATATACATGGATCAGTGTTAATAGCTAGAGAGAAAGAGAGAGAGAGAAATAGAGATCAAACAGAAAAAGATAGGGAGAGAAAGAGAGGGAGAGAAAGAGAGGGAGAGAGAGAGATGAAAAAGATATGGGATGACAATAGTCTCAAATGTTCAAAAAGAAAAAGAGCAAGCTAGGGGGACAGAGGAATAGAAGGGAAACAGAAAGTGAGTTCGAGAAAGAAAGATCTATATGAAATAGAAGAGAAGTGAGAAATCTAGAGCTATAGAAAGCTGTTTATGAAAAGTGAGAGATAGCGTAGACGGCATCGTTTAACAATGATAAATCTGATGCCCTACGTGTTATCAGTGTCTGTGATATGGTGTAATATTGAAGCCCTAACAAAATTGCGCTTCCAAATGATCAAGAAGTGCCTCAAAAATGTAAAAAACCTTTGAGTGACCGGTTTTACCATACTCGTTTTCCCAAATAGACTGTAGTGTTATGAAAACCGTTAAGAAAATGCAAATTCCGATTTTGATTTCCAATCATAAATATCTTGTAAAAGTCATGGGGTTCCTGAATGAACTAAAGGTTTATAATTATCATTGCAGCATGAGCTAAATCCAGGATTTTGTTTCGGAATCTGAGACAGATTTACCCAATCCATTTAAGGCTGGAGGTGACTCGACTATATTACCTCATCAGATACGCACCCATGATACCAGGAATGTAGCTTTGTCCCTGGGTCACTTTCCAAGGAATCCTCTTGATGACATTTTAAAGGCTGCTCACTGAAATAAACATAACACATTCACATCTTGCTTCCTATCTGGTGTTATTTCTAGTGAAGCTGCCTTTGCCTCAGCATTGATATCTTATCCAAATAGACAGTTATTATAGCCATGCATCTTTAGGACATCAGTTTCCCTGGCAACATATCTTGCTCTGTTTTTTGTCTCGCCTGCGTAGCAAAAAGCGAGACATAGGCGCCACTTTTCCGGTGACGGCGGCGGCGTCAACATCAAAAACTTAACCCAAGGTTAAGTTTTTGAATTTTTGATATAATTTTTAAAGTATAAGTTCTTAGTCAATGAAACTTTGACTATAGGATAATCAAGTATCCCCAATCATGTGAGTAGAATTTCAGATCACAAAGTCAAGGTCAAAGGTCATTTCAGGTCAACAGACTTGGACTATGTTGTAGCATCATCATCGAAAACTTAACCTAAGGTTGAGTTTTTGAATTTTTGATATAATTTTGAAAGTATAAGTTCTTAGTCAATGAAACTTGGACTATAGGGTTATCAAGTCTCCCCAATCTTGTGAGTAGAATTTCAGGTCACTAAGTTAAGGTCAAAGGTCATTTAAGGTCAACAAACTTAGACTTTGTTGTGGCATCAAGATTTTCAAAATGCTTCTTCTTCGTTATTTTTCAACCGATTTTGATTCTGATTGTTTCATATGATAGGGCTAGGAGGGGGATTTAAAATTTCTACACAGAATCGTGAAATTCATTATCTATGCTAATTTCTGCAAATTTATTCAAAATCACAAAAAAGGCTTCTTCTCCTTCATTTCTCGACCTATTTTGATTTGGTTTGCTTTATATGGTAGAGCTAACTTGGGTACACTAAACTTCTACACAGAATTTTGAAATTGTTCTCCATTAATTAATTATGGTAATTTATGCAAATTTATTCCAAAAATAACAAAAATTGCTTCTTTTCCCTCATATCTTGACTGATTTTGATTTGGTTTGCCTTATCTGGTAGAGCTAAATTTGGAACACTAAACTTCTACACAGAATTGTGAGATTTTGCTCCATTGATTATTTATGGTACTTTATGCAAATGAAATGAAATTATGTCCCTTCCAGGGCATCAAATTTTTATTTTTTGACCAGTTCAAAAGTGTACCACATAAAATTTACGATATTTGTTGTTGCGAGATGCGGATGAGCGCTACGTCATTGACGTTCTGGTTTATCATATTGAATTGCGTTATGCAGGCGAGACCGCCGAGAGCGTTTCCCTTGTTTATTGTCTCAGTACATTATTAATGGTACTATTGGTCTGGAAGTATTTTTTCTAGTTAAGCCCTGCTCCACAGACCCCGCTAGAATCTGGCAATTATGAAATAGATAGGAAAGTAAAGCAAGATGAATTAGATATGTTATGTTGGTGACCAAAGTTTTTTATACAAGTGAAACTTTACTAACCTATGGCCTCCTCCCACCTAGCCCATGCTGCAGATCCGACCTGCAGGCCAGCTTCAATATATAGGGGATTGGATGAGGGGTTCCCAGCTGTTGCCAGGGCAATGAAGGCTCTACAACTTTTCAGCTACAAGGGGCAATTCAACCTACCTTTAATTATCTTTGTGAATTAGTCTTCTATTCGCAAGGTTACCAAAGTCATAGTGGCAGTACAAACAATAGCAAAAGATCCCAGTTGCAAGGTGTTGCTCAATTCCCGCCCTTTGACAAAATAGAAAGAGAGAAAGAGATAGGAGCGCAAAGAAGAAGTGAGAGACCAAGGGATCTAAGAAAGAGAAAGATATCCTCTGATATATGTGCCTCATGTTCACATGACCGAAAGGGATTGTTTCCTTGGCAACCAAGCTGTTCCCTAGGTGTTTTTCCAAAGTTTCGTTGATGTGGTGGGCTGTGCATGTGCAGTGACCATGAGTAGAAAATGACAATCAACCGAATTAGGCTTGACGTTTGTGTCTCCATGAGATGCCCTCAGGCATAGGAAGCTTGGCGAATCGGCTGGCCCGGGCGGGCAAGGACGACTTGCAGTGATTTATTCCATCTTAAATGAAGCAAAAAACTTTTTAGCAGAAAGCCATCATGGCAAGGTGTAGCAGGCGAAATGTTCAGCATCAAGGACATAATGTAAATTTCATATTGACTTGTTTTGGGACTTGCCCGACTTGCCTTTTCTGCCTCTGAAGACATGTGTGTGACATTCTGTGTGTGATTTGATGCACGCTACCTGACTTATTATGGACGTTTTTATGATTTATAATAAATAGAGTGACTATTTTTTTTAATGATGATATTTCTGCTTTCTGATTTCTCTTCAATCAGAAATCTACATGCATTATCTTATTTGCAAGTATATGAATAGTTAAACATGTACTAATTGTAATGTAGAGTCTCTGTATCTTGATTCAGAATACATAAATCCCATGATTTTTTTCTAGTCTGTTACATGCATTATATTTACCAGAAAAGGCTGATCACATAGAAAGACCAGCCATACATTAATAACTATATGTATATATATATATATATATATGTATATACCAGTGGTAGTGGTAGTGAACCCTTTATGATAAAATAAAAACTTCTCTCTCTTGTATGACACCTGTAGGTGTCATACAAGATACATCCTACCGGATACATGTTTCTAAGATTAAAATACAACCCATATGATAGGGTTTTTATAAATGTTGCCCTTTTAATACTGTAGTTTTATCTTACACAAACTAACAGTACATTATCAAATTTAATTATTTTGTACACTTTCAATTCCCACTGCAAATCATCATCAGAATTTTCTTTTTTGTTGCTCAGCACAAAACTGTTGCATTATAGTACATGTAGAAGCATTTGAGTGACATTTTGATTATTAAAGCACACTCTTGGACATGTATACCAATGTAAATGTTTGCATTTTCCATCAGTAAAGCAGGCCGAATAGCTATTTTTTTATGTCATTTTTAGAAATAGTTTTGCTCAGTGTATTAATACCCATTTGTTAATTTCCCGAGAGACAGAGCCACCAGAATATCTGATTAACATACATCGATATTCGCAAGATTTATCCTTGTTCTTTTACCCCTTGAGGGAGAGCACTAGCTTCCATCCTTGTGATTGTACAAAGTAGTCGGGAGTGGACTGATACTACCTTCTCAATGCAAAGTGTGCTGTGATTTGATATGCAGGATGATCTCATATGAAATGTAGTGTTTTTGTAGGCTTATGCAATTGATTCTATCATTCAAACAAGAAATATGACGTTCGTCACAGAAATTCTGACATGGTACCGGTAGAGTGATATAAATTGATTAAAGCTTTCACTTTAAAGTGGAAGGAGAATAACATCATAGGGTGGGGATATCAGAGGGGCAACATTATCATATGAATTATTCAACCTACATAGATTTCTTTTCTGATCAACTCTAAATTATCGCCATTAACATTTTTCTTCTAGAGGACGTGTGCTTGCCTGAGATATATATCAAAGAATGGTGTTTATGATATTTGAAGAGCCTGATTGATTTATAAAAAAAATGTTTGTTTGAACATAATTTCAAATTTGAGCATTCATAAAGAACCATGTATAAGAAATATGAGTATATTTCAGGCTATTATTGTAGGTACTTGGTCCCCTTAAAAATGTCATCAGAGAAGACATCAGTTTTGCTTCCAATCTCACACAAAACCCCCCCCCCCCCCCTCCCCATGAGTATGTGTTTCGTGAGACACATCTTAGTTGGCTGTCTTTACCAGCCAAGGCACTATCTACTGCGTGCTAGCTCACGGCAGCTAGCTCTCTTTATCGGTGCCTCAAGCTGCTTCAAAGAAAAGGGAAATAAGAAGGGTATTCCCCAAGGTGACACTGAGAATGAGACTCTGCCAGCTAGTTACTCCATATATTTACATTCATCAGAATTATTTACAGGGCAGGAGATTTAGACACAGATCGTTTTCAAGTTAGGTACTATTTTAATGCTGTGAGATATTTTCAAGCAAAATGATCCGACTGAAATCGAAAATAAACATGTAAATTCAATTAAGTTGTAGCTGAGACAGCCTTCAAATTAGATTGCTTTTGTCTTTATTTAGAAGTGAATATTCTAAAAGAAGTTATGTATTTTTGTCTAAAATGATACAAAATTCAAATCGATGGTTCTTTCATATATAGTTGTGCAAGCTGTTGTAAAGATCGCTTGTAAGCATGCATATACATTTACTTTTTTGTTCTTTATATTTTTAGAATAACAAAATTATAGGAACGGAAATGGTAATACCTGAGGGCATTTTAATTGTAAATGATAAAGAATTTACTTGAATTGATTGTAAACATATTATTCAAGTAATTTTACTGTCAGACCAACTTCCTTTAGCAGTTTATAGGATTACTATCAGTTGCATTTTGTACCATGCTTTTTATAAGTTTTTATCATATTCAATTTCGTGGATAATAGTAAAAAAGCAAAGATTCTATGTTTCAATGTGATAAATGCTGTATTTATAATTACATGTACTTTAGCAGGGTTTGAAAAAGTATGCCCTTGGTAGGACTGTTAGGAAATAATTTGTTTAAATTCACTGAAATTTGTAATAGAATACATATATAGTTCAGCTGAAATTTTCATTTAGACATTTCCTAGCTTTTGAAAATAAGAAGTACGGTAATACCCTACATGTTTGCATCAGGTGCCATTTATGTTATTTAGAAGAAAAGTATGAAAATAACATGAATCTTTGGCACAAAGTGATTGTATAGTATAAGTGGGACATGTAACCACTTTTCAACTTATCAAAAGAGTAAATCAAGATTTATGCTGTCTGAAAAAAAACCAAAACATGAGATCCAAATAATTTCTTCTCCAATCAGAATCGGTAATCCAAGCATTGCCGCTCGCATCAAACAATTACCGGTAGTCATTATTTGCTATGACGAAGCAAAGGATCATGGAAAAGACCTTTTAGCTCCTCCGTTATCTTCCCAGCATACAAACCCTCTGAAATTTATCACCCAAGCTGGCAGAATCATGATGGTTAATTCATGACCGATTCATCAGGAGTTTCTCATCTTCTCGTTGTAGCCTTGGCAGAAGAATTCATTATCCTGGTAAACTGAATGCAAATTTAATGATTTGAGCCAGCAGGCCTGGCCGGGGAGAGTGTGGAATGAGGTGATCTATCTTGCAGTCAGGCTGGCAAATATTCTTGTCATGCCTAAGCTTCCTAATTACATATTTATGGTTTTGGCAGAAAGCTAGTGGAAAATGTATGCCTTTTTTGGTTTTCTTTGCAAGGGCAAATAAAGATTAGCATGTAAAGAAGCATTATTCAAGTGAACAATTATGTGACCTTTCTTGGATGTCAAGGATGCCAATTGGAGCTCAACATCACACATCTCTAGCTCTTTAGTTGTTCTGTTTTACTTTTATTAACTGTTACATAATTAAACATTCACACATCTATCATCTTATCATCAAGCTTTTTCAAGGTAACCTTCACAGAGGATGTGGATCTTTTCTTTTCTTTAGTTAGGGCTGCGATCTTCGACTATCCTGGGAATATGTTCTATTAAAGGACATCGGTTTGTCTTTGCATGGTCTTTTTACATGAGGCTCAGCTTCATCGAGGTCAAGGATTCCATGAAGTGTATTTTCTTTCCTTTCAACCTTGTTTTGGCTTGCATGGAACCCCGATTGTCTAACGTTGTATCTGATGAACTTTACAACGATACCCCTGGGTTTCAGAGCATTCTCATTCTCTTCGTTCATAGGATGTTGGTCTTTGTCTCTGCCTGCGTCCAATCCTATGGCTTCTGGCAATGTCTGTAGGTTGCAGCTCAATCCCCAGGATATCTTTGACTGTGTTGATGATCAGTGTATCAGTATTTTCATTAGGCATTTCCCTGATCCCATGCTATATTGTTCCTGGCTGTAAATCTTGTTGCCGATGTGTTGAAACTTCCTCTTCATGTCTTTCAATTGCTTTGATTGCAATCGAATTTCCTTCTTGTATGTTTTAATATCCAGTCAGATTTAGGAGTAGACACATTGAGTCAAGTCTTTTAATGATATCAATAAACAAAAAGGACTATGATTTTTATGAGATATTTTTGATTGACAGTCCATCGTCAGAGATGCTAACTGTTCCGTTTTTGCCGTATTTGTTCCGTTTTTTTGCTATGAATACGGCAGTAAGTTTTTTGTATGTTTTGTTACGTTTTTTTAATTTTTTTTAATTTTTTTTTTTTTTTTTTAGTGATTTTTTCTTAATTTCTGATCATGGGCTTTGTGTCGTAAGTGTATTATGCACCTACATCTTAAAACGATGCACGCAGAATGGTGATACGGGCCCCAAACTGCTCACATTGCGAACAACCCATGTGTAATGTATGCACGTCGCGCTCCGATCCGGATACGTATACATGGTACTGCCTGGTTTTTTAAGCTCCTCGATTGGGCGATATGTTAAGTTGAGAGATTTTTTCAAAAATACTGTTTTTTGCTCTTAAGAATACTTTTTTTTGTTGAAGAAGGTTGGCATCTCTGCATCGTAACAAGCATGATTTGATACAACACTTAAGTGTTTTTCTTTCATGGCTCCATAATTCAATTTATCTGTCTCCAAGGAAACCAGAGACATTGCATGGGTGAGATTTGTCAATGTGCGTACAGGTTATTACAATATGAATATGTACTATTTGTGACAGTATGACTGGGAGGAGAGTGCCTGCGAGAAGCATTGATGGTTAATAATAATAATAATAATAAAAGTTTGTTCTTATATAGAGCTTTTCAGCTGCAGAGGAAAAGTGGGTTAACAAGATGCTGCAGCTCTGCTTCATGGTGTGCCACAATAGCAGCGTCATTGGCATACAGCATGCATACAGGGTCTTTTTGGTAGAGCTTCCTTGCTGTTGAAAAGAGACTAATGCCATGCGAGTGAATTATCACGTCAATTAGTTCGGTCCCCAGACGTAAATAATCATATCTGATTGATACACGTCTGTAAAAACCCACTTACACACACACACACACATGCGTGAACTGTACTTGTCAATCACCTTTTCACCTATACTTTTACCATGATGTTTTAATCTATATATAGGCATTGTGTAATTGTTTTGTGGTTAAGTCATGATGTTAAGATGTTCCCCAAGCTGTCTGAGGCAACCACAAATGAAAATCAATAAGCTACTTGTAGACATACAACCAGCTCTCAACGGCATCATTTCCTATGATTTCCGATCGAAGGCAAGAACCTCATCCAACAAAAGTCGATCAAGAGATCCTCATGTTTAATCAAACTCAAGAGCATGGTTTAAGATGACATGTACATGGCCTCCAATAAAGAAGACTATTAAATAGAACGAAGATCTGGTTTCTTCACCTTAGTCTCCATTACCCCATTATTACAGGGCCAGGAAATACTCTCTTCTCTATTCACAGAATTCTGTAAGATATGGCATGACATAAGTGGGGAGTAGGCGCCCCACAAAGGCCTCTTATGTTACATCAGGAATAATTTTATCTCTGTAATGTACCAATATTACCAGATTTCCAGAGTGGCTTTAATGAGTCATTCATGTACATATATTACTTCATTGAGGCCCATTACGTTTCCCCCTGGATATAGGTTTCCCCTCATAATATATGTCATTATTTCCAGATTCCAAAAATATGCAATATTTGTCATTTACCAATTTTTGACAAACCATGATTTGTTATTTAAATTTACTGAAGTTAAAATTTATGATTGTGACAGCCGTTTTTAAGATGTAGTTTGTTAACTGTGGGTATAATATTCTATCTTATTTTTTCTGTTTCACTTGAATATATCTTTCTTTTTGTAGTATTACCTGCTCATTGACACAAATCAATGCTCAAGAATTTTGTAAGTTGGATGGATACACGCCATTTTTCAGTCCTGAATGAATTACCATTTCGGGAAGCTCATATATTGACATTTCAAATATTTGCAAGTTATAGAGCATACCAGACATGTATTGAGATTTTATTTTTCAGAAAAGTCATAGAAAGTGACACAGATTTTTAAAATTTAATTTCAGGGAATAGTTCCTATTTTAAAGGAAAAATGTATTTTTTGAAAATGGAATGAAATCATAAAGTACAAGTACTAATATATTTTTAATATACAGTCATATCTTTAGAAAAAATAATTTTATTTAGCCATTACATGTCATCTTGATAAAGTAGTCATTGCATTGTTTGAAATCTATAATTGAAGAAATTTTGTGAAACACTGGCACAATTTAAGGTTTATATTTAAGTTGTTTGTATACGTTTTCATGTCAAATGTAGTGAAAAGTGCACTTGGATGATGATAAAAAGAAATCTGCAACTGCGTGACGAGTCTCAAATAAAGCCGGACGCGATGGATTGGAATGAAATTAAATTGGACTTTGAGGGGAAAAAAGGAAATTAGTTTCATAGGATTGAATATAGAATACATGGAGTGGGGGTCAGTATGACCTATCAGATGTGGTCTAGATGAAATTATGGAATAAGTGAAAACCAATATTTAGGACCCAACATACTCGTGACAAGTGGAATCCTCCCACTCTTATTGATTTGCCCATGAGGATAGGACATGAGAGGTCTTCTTCAGTTTAGCATCTCGTTCAACTGCTCTATATTCATCCCGCATGCTCACTGTTTCTCTCTCTCTCTCTTTCTCAACCCCCCTATTCCCTCTGTCGCTCTCTCTCTCCACTCTACCCCTTCTCTCTATTTCTTTCTCTCCACCTCTTCTCTCTATCTATCTCTCCCTCTCTCTCTCTCTCTCTCTCTCATTTCTCTCTCTCTCTCTCTCTCTCTCTCTCTCTCTCTCTCTCCACCCCCTATGGCTCTCTCTCTACCCCTCCCCCTTCTCTCTCTCTCTCTCTCTGTTTCTCCCCCTCTCTCTCCTTACTGGTCACATTTTTCTATTACTCCTTCAATATTAGGGGTAGTTCTAATTGGAATACAGTAAATACCTGTGTATGTGCCTAGCATATGTGATATACTCTTGCTTTTGATAGTATGAAAGGTATTATATGATTTGAGGTATGGAACGAGTGGGTAGCTGATGCTCTGAACTCTGTCTTCAGCAGTGAATTTGAAACATGACTACCTCTGTCACTCTGCATTGCGTGTGTATCAATCTATTTCTATCTATAACTTCTCTCTTCCCATCTCTCTCTCTCTCTCTCTCTCTCTCCCACAGCTCATCTTTGTCTAGCTCCAATTCTATCTCTTTCTCTCTCTACTTCCTGTAAACATCATTTTACAGGTCCCTGAAAAATGTAGACATGATCTCTTAAGATCTCACATGGGAGCTGATTGAGTTATGTGAGAGTTTCATATCTGTCTCCATCAAATTTCACAGTCTCTTACCTTCTCCTTTGCTTTCTTTCCATATATTTCATTGTACCTCAGACCAAGACTTCACATATTCAAAGACCGTCTGTATTTTAATGTTGGTTATGCTGGAGTTATTTTTATAAGTATAACTTGTTTGTATTACTGTGTATTACTTTCCTTCTTGTATCAACCTTGCCCTCCCCTCCCCCCCCCCCAAAAAAAAGATATATATATATATATATATATATTGTCTGTTTGTATGATTTGAATAATGATATTGGTACTGTTCAACTGGTATTCATCCTTAATGTATCCTGATATTGTACACCCTCTTGCTTTTTACCAAAAAACAGGAAAATTTACATGCATCAGATTCTTTGGAATCCCCTCCCCCCCACCTTGCAAATCCAGGATATTCCGTTATGTTTAATTTTCAAAATGCATGCCAACATGCCTGTACAAGCCTGTGTTTTTCTGCAAGATGGATAGTGAATACAATGCCTTGTTATGCAGAGTAGAAGAGAATGAAATGCATTTTTTAAACAAATGCATTGTGCTAAAGGAGAGAGTGCTATTCAACCATGTGCATCTATGATTTGTTTCAGTGTGTTGTTTTTACTGGCAGTGACCTCAACGCAAGAAACATTTCATTTAAGAAGGAGCCAAAAACGTATCGCAAAACGGACCGATGATATTTCAGATAGATGTCCCCTGGCTATTATTGCGGTATGACAGGATGCTCGTGTGAAAAGCACGCGGGAGTGTATTTTAGACAACGGTATTGGATTCAATGGCCACAGGCAGACGAATAAATTTGCTATTACCTGTTTCTTCATTTTCATAATGGCTGAGGTGACAATCTTGCGAATGAAAGCATAAAAGATGAGACAGACAGATGTAGAGAAAAAGGTACAGTGAGACAATAAGAGCGATACAAAGAGAGAGAGAGAGAGAGAGGGAGGGGAGGGGGAGAAAGAGATAGAAGGTGTATGAGATAATTAAGTTTTTCTCTGTCCATTACATTGCATTCCACCTAGTCTTGCATCGTGTATCTTCCTTTCTGATAGAGAAAAGAGAGACAGACTGAGAGAGACAATCAGAGGTAGAGAGAGAGAGAGAGAGAGAGAGAGAGAGAAGGCAGTCTTGTTTCTCTCTATTACATTATACAGTGAAACCTGTATACAAAGACTGCTCAAGGGAAACATGAAAAGGGGTCTTTATAGGCAGTTTGTCTTTATGTACTGGTTCTTTTAGTACACGCTTCAATGAGGAACCATTTTCAAGGGAAACAAAAAATGTGGTCTTTATAGGTGGTTTTTCTATACAGGTGGTTGTTACTGCAGGTTTCACTGTATTCAACTCATGATGTACATGCGTTTTTTTGAGACGTCATACCTTGTTATGTTAAGCGCTTAGAAACATTGTACATGTATTAAGCGCTTAATAAATGTTATTTATTATTATTATTATTATTATGATGTAAATGCTGCCAAATAAACATGCATTACTGAATACATTTCCTCCCCTATCTACACCCACCTGTTTGTAACCTATGTAAATGTATCCTTTAAAAATAGTTTGATTTAATAATTCCAGGAGCATTTTAGCTTTTCTTTTTAAAATCCCTCTTTATGGTATAAATGATAATCGCGTTGTTATTCTAAGATGCAATAAAAATCATTCTTTACCAAAGTTTTAACAACAATAATGCCCATGGGCCCTCTTGCATCCTTCTCTTGATTGAAAATTCAATGTCCATCCCCTGAGAAACAAAACAAAATTGAGTTCATATGATATCTACAGGGAATCAGTGAACTTATCGGTGGGTGCTTTTATTTTTGCTTTTTGCATTAAGAGATGTTCAATAAGAGTGGTAAATTATTCTTGACATAAAAAGCTATCCAGTGCTAATCCATCTAATTAAAGACCATACACTGAAGTGATAAAGAGTCACAATGTTACTGAAATGAAATGGAAACTAATTTCTACTTTGGAAAAAATGTACTTTGAAATCAGTTTCAAAAATATATAATTAGAAGTTATGGCTCATACTGCATTATTAATATTCCATTGAGGAGGGGAAAATGAGCAGGGTGTAATTCAAATTGTTATGCTAGTCATCTTAAACGTGATGAAATAAAGGAGGTATGTGAAAACTTCATACAAAATGTCTCATATTAAATGTACTTGTGGCTAAATTTTATCTACCTCTTCAGGAAGGGCCATAACATAAATTTTCCAGTCTCATATTAGGATATCATATGATATATGAGAAGGTGTTCTGAGGACGATTAAACTTAAATTGCAATGAATTAAAGATTTCAAGATGACCCTTTAATAATCTCAGTCATTTTTTCAGATATTGAATAGTACTTTCTTAGGGAGGGGGTACATGATTATGATCTTATTGTTCCATGTTTGTACATCACATACTGTCTCTAAAATGTGAGCCCTGTTGATATTATTACTATACCTTCAAACAGTCATTAATAGCGGAACAGCGTGCATACGTTCTAAAAATAAGTCTGACAAGGCACGCATATATACCGATGAGACACCTTGCTTTATCATCCGCTGAGAGCCAGAAGGATGTTAACTCACATCATTTATTAGATACAGCATTAATGCCTTTATGGCTCTCAACAGACTATATTATTTTCACGGTAAAAGAGCGGCTGATGAAACAAGGGATTTATTTTTATCTTTAAGAGACACTTTCATTTCTTATGAATCCAAAAATTATGCCTTAAAGACCGTCACCACTACTGGGCAAGAAGGGATTAGACCACACAGCGAGCCATCGAGGTCACTGTGACAGGTGGCTATCTCATTAACTCAGCTCTCATTTAACATAAGAAAAAGAGGATCATGGGGGACCAACAGGCACCGATTGGGGAAGTTTTCTATATAGAGGGAGCAAGTAGCTACAAGTATGGCAGTGTGCCTTTAAAGAAAAAAAAGAGAAAAACCTGTTATTGTGATGATCATGTCCTCTATATCCACTGCAGATGATAAAGAGTGATGGGTATATCAGATTGGTTTCACTTATACATTTATCTGCTAATCCTTTCTCATCAGCTTATCGTGACACTGAATCTAACTAACTAGTTTATCTTTGTCAGACATCAGAACATGAGTCCACATGCCAGCCATGTTTATAGCAGTAGCTTCTCAAACAAGACTTTGTGCAGAAAGTTATTCATGGACAGGAATACATTTGTAAATGGAGGTAGAATATCTAAGATGCCAGGAATGCTCATGTTACCATTTAGACTCTAGAGGTGGTGTTGTATAGATGGAAGCAGATAGTCTGTTTTGACATATGGTATTGTCAGGAAACCCATTCAATTATTTAAAATGACGAATGGCTCCCATTTGTGATCAGAACTCTAATGCAGATTTCGTTTTTTTTTTGTACGGTGGGGAAGTGGGTCATTCACCTAATATTCAATCAAGAGCTGCTCGGTGCATTGATTTAACCAAACACCATTTTATCAAAATATCTCAGATATTAATTGTGTGGTAACATGGAAGGAGTTATTCCCCAAAGTTTCCTTTGCAACAACAGTTGCAGGTAAAAATCTAGGTAAAAATGTTGCATAATCTCTGGCCTCTATGCTCAACCTTATTAGCTTCTATCAGAATGATTATTTTTGTCTTTTTTTGATGTCCATCTAATCTGTCTCTTTTATTCCCCTGACACCTTTGGAGAACAAGGTTATTTTATGGACGTGATATTTTTAACATATTTTATTTGATTAGTGATGTTTTTCATATATTTCTTATTCAAGTTCTCTTTTTTTCTCCCTTTTCCCCCCTTTTTTCATCAATAACCATCTTGAATTCAATCCAATTACATCATGGCATAATTGCATTAAGTTGATGCATAATTAGCTGTGTCCTTCAGTGGAGTATGTAAGAGTGTTCCATATTTTGAGATGTCTGAAGCTTTAATACTTCCAATTAGAGCAGTCTCAATGTGATCAGGAAATGAATCCTAGGCATGACTTGTCTCAACGGACAGACCCTTTTCATCTACCACTAAATAGAGCATCTTTTGCACAAAAGACATTTGTTTTTACAGGTCCAAAACTGTGGAATTTTCCTTCAAATGATATTATACAGTGTAATTCGATACAAATTTTCAAAAGGAGACTTAAAAGCTTTCTTCTGAATAGTTACTAGGCTATTGCATTCCCCAATCAAATATAATTTGTAGTGTGACTTTGTGCAACTTTGATTGTTTCTTTTTATAATCATGTATGTATTTATCAATGTTTTGCGTTTAAAAGTGATTTTTTTTGTTTGTAATACTGAATCAGTTATTGTTATTGTTGTTGTTTTTTCTCATAAAATAATAATTCATAATAATTACTTTTACAGGGGGGCTTACACCCTACAAGCTCTGATTTTTAGTCGACCCTCCTTCCCTTTCAATTTCATGTTTATTTTTTTAATGTATTGTATTGTGCAAATTGATCTGTGAATATGTTAAAATGTACCATCATTATCAAATAAATGAATTGAATTGAATTGAATTGAATTGAAACAGCCAATCACGTTACCCTTACAGCAATGTAGATATCCACTGCTTACCCACATTAATATATTGTATCAAATACCACTGGACAATGAAACATTTTTCTTTCTTGAAATTCAAAATAGTGAAATGTCATAATGAGATATGTGTTTTTATTGAGTTGAACAGGGAAAAAAGGAATGATGGTGAACAAAATTGCCCCTTGAAATCTTATTCTTGTGACATGTTTGTAAATTTGTTAGACCGGTAGTGTTAGAAATAAGGTTATTACAAATGTTGTTTGTAGATTTGTAAGATTGTTCTGTACAGTTGGATCACAAGGAAAAAATCTCTTGGCAAAGTTTAAAGGCATTAGTGCATTAGGATTCCTCAAGGGCTTAATGGATAAGCATCTAATGGGTGTTCAAATGTACTAGTTGAGTAGGAAAACCGCAATTTACTTAGGAAAAATAAGAGCTAGAAAGAGTGTTTCATCAGAACTTACACATCTGTGTTAGACCGCATGACTCCTAGAACAATTTAAATTTAAAGAGAAGGTTGAGTGCTGGTAAGAGGTGAAAATAATTTGTTATCAGCGTTATCATTATATTATGCAAGTGTGAAAGAACATCAGATAAAAAATGTTCCCTGAAAAGCATGGCTCTTCAAATGCCTTAATATTCTAAATATGGCATGTAACATCATAAAAATCAGGACAGATTTTTTATGCCACATGTTCATGTAGTCCCATATACATCTTGTAACTTTACCAAGACTGGGTCAATTTTCTTATCATTTTGATGACTCCAGAACCTTGCAGTACACCAATACTTATATGCTAGATGATCAACCTTTTCTGATCAATTCCACAACGTTCTTTCACAATGCAATCGCATGACCAGAACTCAACTTTATGTGTGGGATATAAAGAACCTGTATAGTGAAGCTAATAATGATTCAAGAAGAACATCTTTAATAGATAGTAAGACACCCACCCCAACCAAACACACACACGCACGTTGAAGACTGAAAGTGAAATGTTCTATATACGGTACACATCTTCATTAGATAATACAACTCCAAACATTTGAAAGAGTTACAGCTATTGATAATAAAGGCATATGTTTTCAAATTTTCTCTTGTTAGTTTTTATTGAATCTTAGTAGTGGTAGAGTGAACCTTCTAAAAATCAACAGCTGAATTCTTTGGCTTTGCAGGAAAATCTACAATTGATGGCATAAAATCTGTATTGATTTTAATCCAAAATTCACCTGTTCATGCAGAGCACACTTGTATGTATAAAAACCCTCAGGTTTGTATGCATGCACATTTCTTGCCTGTTTGTGAGTACCCACACAATTGAATTACTTGCGAGAATGTATTACGACCTCTCCACAGAGCAGGCTGGTGGTGTAGAGAAGCCAATCCATAGGCTTACTTCAAGGCTGCTGGAAAAAACTGGAACAATGGAAATGAAGCTTCCCTTGCACCACCTTATGCCGACAGCTACTGAAACTATTCTCAATATGGTTCAAATTGTCTTCTGTCTTGCCTTTCCAATACATGTATTGCAGAAAGTGTGAAAATGGTTGTGGCACCAATTTCAACGAATATTAATGCACACTGTTGTCAAAGTAGTGTGCAATGTATTTCATGTTGTTTACTCAAAATTACTCAATTTTTAAGTTGAAGATGATGATGTGTTCATAACCTTGAGCATGAATAGATAATGCTCCTCTTGCCTCTTCTCACTATCTAGTCATAAGTTCACAAAGAAGATAGCTTTCAGAACAAGAACCTAACTCCGGATAACCCATTCTTACTTTTTTTACCAATGATTTTGGGTTGAACCTTGACACAATGTTCAAGGTCATATCTTGGCATAGCCTCAGAGTAATCAGACTTTGTGCCGCACGAAGTGGATTGTTCGAGGCCTCCGTCAGATTGTAATTGTGAGTATGATGATAATATTTATAATGGTTAGATATTGCTTGTCTTTTCGTAATGTAGCTTTTATAACGTACCATGTGAGATATTAACTCTAAGCTAGCCCAAACTCTTGACATGCACTGTGTACCCCATCGCCCTCCTCCTAACTTACGCAAGAGATGAAGAGAGAGATGGGGAGGGAGGCGTATACCTTGCATCAGTGAAGAAGTAATGATTCATGCCTGATTAATGGCTGGATTCATTCCAAACATGGTTCCTTGGCATTTCAGATTTGTTGATTCAGTCCTCTACTGCTTGTCAGACTCAGAGGGAAATTTCACAACACAAAGAGCAATCACTCCAAATCCATAGAATTTGCCCCCATTGGTCCACTCTGCCTACAGTGGAATGTTGATGTGTTAATCTGTTACTTCACTTATATACCTGTGCTGTTTTAAAGAGGTAGTGAGGGTATGGTTAAGGAAGTGTGTCTTTGATGCAATTTGAAGTGGCCCCTTTTTGCCTATTAATTACCTTGACATTTAAACACTGTAGGCAGTTTCATTGGTTAAGGTAAGTTAGGAATAGGAATAAGGTTTTTATTTGTAGCCATTTAAGTTCTCATCCCCTCTCTCTCTTCTCTTTTTTACCAATTCTATTCCTCTTCTCTTTCCTATTTCTTTCCTTTCCCTCTCCTTCCATTTTTCTGCCAACTCCTTTTTTTTCTCTTTTTTATTATTTTTTTACATCTACTGAAGATAGTAAACAAATAATATGAAAAGCTTCATGCTAGTATAAATCTCTAGTGTTTTTCCTTTTTCATTCTCCCATCTTTTTTTCTTCACTCAGATGTTTTTGTCTTCTTCACATTACTGTTTATTTACCTTTCATCTCTCTCCCTCTTTCTACAGTTCACGTGTCTGACATGTGATTAGCTCATACTAATTAATAACATTCTAGGAATCTTAAAAATTGAGCGTCAAGCCATAATATGAAATAGTTTCATAAAGTAAATATCCCATTATCTTGATAAAAATTGTGTAATTGTAAAAAGAAAAAAGAATTGGAAATGTTGAACATTTCATATCAGATTGAATAGTTTAACATCTACTGAAGATAGTAAACAAAAAAGATGAAAAAAGAAACTTCATGCTATATATCTGGCTCAACCTGTCTTGTCACCAAGATCCAAATCATTTGAATGTTGTAAAATTTTCATTTTTTATTCATTACTTGACATAAATTTTTATTATCTGATAAAGAAAAGAAAGGAGAAAAAAAAAAGAGGAAAAAAAAAAGGGGAAAAAAAAAAAAAAAAAAAAAAAAAAAAAAAAAAAAATCAAAATTTTCTGAAGAATCTTGAGAGAAGACTTTTATCATGCACCTGGCTCATTGACCCTATAGATAATTGTAATGATCTTATTCTTTTGATGATTCAACAACAATCATTATCGATACCAAGCTGATCAAAAGAATACAGCACCAAGTCAATGATTTCTTTTAAAAATTCATAAATAGACAAGATATTGCCATTTTAATCCTTTTTCAAGCTAACAAACTATAGGAGCACATTAACAGGAACAGGTAAATTTCTTTTTTGGCATGAAAATATATGGTTATGCCTCTTGAAAATTTAATATTTTTTTGAATAAATAATTAGAACATATTTTATGCACTTCCACTATTTGATTTCACTTTGAAAGAGAAATATAAGCTTTAACAATAGCTGTAGTGAAAGACCAATTAAATTAACCAGGAAATGAACATTTTGTTATATTTCATTGACTGTCATTTAGAGGGTAAGACAGTATCATAGGTGCCAACCATTCCTATTGTAAGCCCTTAAACTAATGCCATAAACCCTATGTTCCTCTTTTTTCACCTAAATCACCTACATTCCTGTAAATACCTCCAAAAATTCCTAATTTATGCTGTGGAAGGTTGATGGGCATGCAGTATATTTCCCAACAGGCTTGCTTCATACTATGGCATCTTACAGCTTTCTTGTTCTTACCCCACATTATTATCCTCTTCTTTCCTAATCACACCTCAACTATCGAGATTGCATGATTTTGTCGTCGCTTTATAAGCTTAGCCACTCTTCATTTTCACTCAGCTGAACAAATTTTGATTCACGCAAGAGCTGTTACAGCCTACTCATTTGTGAAAAGAAAAGAAAAATATCAGCAGGGGAATTTACCAATCAGAGGGACTTATTCCCAAGTTGTCATCGGCATGCAGTCTCTAGGAGAGTGATAAGGTGCTAGCAAATTACGTATCTAGGTGCGTAGTAAGCGAATATATTATGGCATACAAGTAAGCTTGCTGGTATTTGCAGGACAGGATGAAAATTGAAAGATGTGGATTCTGATGCAAGATAGTCTCGGGTTCTCTTTTTCTCACATCCTAATTTATTACAATCACATCATAGTATAGATTGTTTTATAGACAAGCAACAGAAAATTACATTTTTTGTGTGAAAACAGCCTCATACACAATTATTTATGTATTTGAGCCTCATTAGTTCATGGTATTCCCTAAAGACCTGTCTGTATAAATTTTTGTTTGTGTCATATTTGGATATTCTACATTGTATAGACAATCTTTTTAGAACATATTATTTAAATTATCAATTATTATTTTTAATGAATTATTCAAACAAACTCAGTTGCTATGGTTTATTCAGTCCAAGAATGCTGATTATTTGGATAGATATTTGAAGTACATCAGGGGGGTGTTTCACAAAGACCATGAGTTGGACTTAAAAATTATGGAGAGCCATTTGTAGCCTTAAAATAAAATATATTCAAAAGTGAAAATTCAAGTATTTTAAAGCTAAAGAACAGTTATGGTCATGCGATTGCATTGTGAAAGAAACATTGTGAAATCGATCAGAAAAGGTTGATCTTCTAGCATAGATGTACTGCAAGGTTCTGGAATCATCAATATGATGAGAAATTTGGCCAAGTCTTCATAAAGATAGAATCACTGTACACAGAAAGATGTATATGGGACTACACACACGTGCACGACACATGCATTTGTATCTCTCAACAGGCGAGAGGTACAATAATTTACCAAATATATCAATTAGTAGGCGGTTTCCCGTCAACATTTTTATCATCATGTATTATTCAAAACGTATTCTTCACATGATGGGTAATAAGAGCTTCCATTTCATTTTTTGAAATTGGGGCGTTTCCAATACTGGTCTTTACCTTTAAACTTTTCATAAATTCCACATCGAGAACATGAAATCTCCCATGGTAGTAGAAAATATAAATGAATTGAATCAACATTTTATGCCTTTTAAAATAACTTTTACAAAGTATTTTTAAAGATGCTAACGGCTTTCCATAATTTTTAAGTTCAACTTTGTGAAACACCCCCCAGATTTGATAGAAAAGGACACCTGTCAGAGGAATCATTCAGCTTAAATTGATATTGTAGATTTACATGGCTTTAACCCTCAAGTCTAGGAGAAGAAGAAATATCTTGTAAACAATCTATACTGAGTGAAACTGAACGATGATCCAAGATGAACAACATTAGGAGCTTGATAATCTAAATGGAGTCTTATGTCTGAGAAGTAGCTCTTAGCAATGCATCTATCTATATTCCAATGTTCTTCAACTTTCAATAAGTGCTTTTAGATGTCAAACAAGAGGGGAGAAATGAAAAGTACATTCAGGTCATCTTAGTCTTTAAGTAACTATTGCTATTCATAGAAGCCCCTATTACGATGTGGATTTAAGGTAATACAGTATCGTTTGACTTTTACTTGTGGTTTTATGTCAACATTGAATCAATAGACATGAAATGGAGAAGGGTGCATTGCCCTTATTAGTTGAAAGAAATGAAAGGGTAAAGAGATAATTGGGCATGAAGGAGAAATCATGAGCGGTAAAAACCTTGTTCACATATGATGTCATAAAACTTCCTCCGCTCAGAAAACCCACATGGTCAAATGAAATGTAAGAACACTTCACATATCTGCATACAGTTATGCTCATATCACAGGGTTTGCTTACAGGCATTTGTTGCAATAGCTAATTTTGTTTCACCTCCATCTAATATTATTTACTTTAAATATTATTTTGCTGCAACATTTTTTTGTACGTGTTTAACTACATCATATTTGAACAAGACTCTATGGTGTTTTTTTATATAGCGTTTCAGCAGTGAAGTTAAAGTATTTAATGTGAACGGCACCTGGAAATGTGTGTGTGTCTGTCTTTTATGTCCTTCCTATCACTGATCATGCATACGACTGCATGCCCAATGTAGAGCAAGAGAAAGGGAGAGTGCGTTGGCACCTTTTAAGATCCTGTGATCCGTCATTACGCGCTGTCATGCCGGATTAAGTTTCGCTTCAGTCATCTCCAGGGCAAGAAGGATTGCCTCGCATCATAGCAACCCTAGGCCCGCCCGGGGTATATTCCATTAATACTTCTTTCACTTTTTCAACGTAAGATCTGCCATAATGGAATGTTAACCATTGGATCGCTAATAATGTGAATAACACGTGCAATTTGCACACCTGTCCTGCTTTTGAAGTGTTTTTTGTTCTGAGAATTTAATTTCTGCAAGGACATATGTATGAATCTATGTATGATGGCTTAGAGGGTTGCATTATGCAAATGATGAAATGTGTAGTCATGCAGATAAGATAGATGAGAATGCATGACGATAGTAGAGAGAGAGCCAGGAGGACGTTCACTCTGTGTAAGATAATAAGATTGAATTCCCTTCTTGTTCTCAGTACATACATATATGCATACATGTAAATTATACGGCTGTATACCTTGGGGGTTCAGAGGTTCCTGCCTCATACGTAATACATGATATTAAAAGCTATTGGCATCCGTTCAGAGACAATCCAGCAATCTGTGTTAAATAAATCCAACAATAAAAAAAAGATTGCTTTAATTTCAAGTCTCAAAAGCATAGATCTTCATTTTCTATGGGGTCACAACACAAGTAGTAAATATTAGTATCAAATGACAACATTTCAATGTTATGAACAATAGTAATGAAATTGGTTTCAAGTTTAGATGGTGCTCATATCTGCTACACAGTGTCACTCAAAGTGTTCACATCAAACCTGTGTATAAAGGAGTAGTTTTATACCAAATTTGGTCTTTGTAGACAGGTGGTTTTCATACACAGGTGGCTGCAGATGCAGGTTTGACTACTTTAGGTTGAATTCAAGTTGAATTGAATTCAAATTCCTGTTCTTATTCAAATTAATTTTGAGAAAACTTGTATTGATCATTGACATTGTCTTAGCATTGATATACAGGAGGGTGTCGGTTATATGAGCAGTTGAGGTGCCTGCCTCTCTTGTCTCTCTGCAGACATGATTTGACCTGGATAATTTTGATTGAATGAATCTTTGCATGATTACCCATCCAACAGCTGTCCAATCAAATGCCCTGCTGACCCGGTGGTTATGCTCTGATGAATAACAAATTACCCAAGCTTGTGAGTTTAGTGGCTGATTTAATCAAATTCAAATAAACAAGATCCATCTTTCACTCAAGTGCCCTTGCAGCATCGATGGGCTTTTATTATTTCTCAAATTTGTGTTTGAATGTCCTATTTACTTCTTTTAGTATGTTTTAAATCTCCTGTTTCCATCCATATATGAATATCTACATTTGCTGTTATATGTACCATACAAAATTGATTGCTCAAACTCTGGTAAGAGAGACAAAAATCACCCCTTATTATTGAAAACAATTTTTTGTTTAATCCTTCTATTATTAAAGCACTCTTTTGACCTGGTAAACCTCTGTACTTCTGAAGTGGTGAAAACTGAGGTTTACACGTATACAGGTGTCAGTAGGCTTCTTAAAAGAGGGAGGGAAAGAGAGAGAGAGAGAAGGGGTGAGAGAGAGAGAGAGAGAGAGAGAGAGAGAGAGAGTGGACAGTGACTTCATCAAAAGACCATTCTGGCCTAAATCTATTTTCTCTAAAATGAAATGTGATAAGATGTAGTCACATATAAATCTTAGGGTTAAGCACTTGCAGAAAATTCACGGTGTAAAGAAAGGAGAACAATATTTCAATCCAAGTGTGAAAGATGGAAGCTGAAGATGAAACAGAGTGGGCCGGGTGCAAGATGGAGAAATACATGTTGCCTGGAGGAGTAATTGACATAGTCTGCTTATACAGACTTCATTTAGGCATTACAAGTAATTATATGATGACTTAATTGGGCCAAGCCTAAATCCACTGTTCAGTCATTGGTGGTGTTGAATGTTGTCAGGAACAACTACAGTGCTGGGTTTATAAATGCAAGTGTAGTCTGCAGCTCAGATATATCAGGCCTTGCACTATGCACAGTGAAGAGTTTGTGCCTGCAGATTGCACTTGATGCGGCATAGCACAAAATTCAGACATTTACATCACGTTTAGAGGATTTACTTTCGTCGATGAGTGAAATGGAATCAGACGATGAAAGCCTCTCCTCTCCGTCGTCTCTGACAGGAGGAGGCATCTCGATCACCCGTCTTTACCATCGCCAAGGTGATGGTATAGAGGGGGTGAGATGATCACAATACTCATATTACATGGGCCTGAGAGTCTGAGTGCGGAAGACACAGTCCCGTGTGGTAGTCCTCATATGCAGACCTGGTAGTATGAATAAAACAATCAAAGAATTTGTAAGGATCCTCGTCAGCTCATTGTTTAATTTGAAAGGAATTGGAATTGTAATGCAGCAATACAATAGCAATTAAGAAATATAACAATTTAACATAATATACATGTATAAGATAAGAAGACATATCTAAAATAGTGGCAGGTTGTTCTTTGATCTCTTTCTTACATCTGTCATATTCCCAACATTAACCCTTGAGCAAACACTAACGTCAACCAGAAATATAATATGAAACTCAACAGCAAGCCATGGCTTAATCCAGTATCCATAGGAAATTTAAGTATTTATAAATATTTAACACATGTCATCTGAGCTATTGCTTTATCATACAGGTTGAAGGAAAGAGATAAGTGGCGTGGAAGGAAAGGATTTATGTAAAAACAACAAGAGACTATTCATATCCTGTAGAGACAGGGAAAGAGTTCACACTATCACAATTCATTGTATAGCTATACGATAAGTCATTCAATTTGCCCTAGTCTGAATGCTGTATAACAAAATGCCAGTTTCAGCATCGTTTCAAACTAAGACTTAATAGAGAATCAGGATCTTGTTCTAGTCTTATCATCATATCGTACACAAATGGTATAACTGGACGTAGCTTATCACAAACATGCACTGATGATTGGCCAGCTGTCATGACAACTGACCCCTTCAACCCAGTTTCTAATACAATGTTTTTGTTGAATCTGTATGCCCGTTTCGCTATAGGATAATTTGTTATACGACATTTAAAGGAAAAGAAATTAAACGAGAAGGTATCTATCCGCATTTTCAAATATCAGATTTATTCATACAGGTCTCATATGAATTCCATTTGGTCTGAAGAGGCTGAGGGAGATGGGAGAGAGAGAGAGAGAGTGAGAGAGAGAGAGAGAAAGAGAGAGAGAGAGTGGTGGGAGAGAAATAGAGAGAAGAGAGAGAGAGAGAGAGAGTGAGAGGGGGAGAGAGAGATAGAGAGATAGAGAGAGAGAGTGAAAGAGACTTACAAGTAGAAAGGTGTGAGGAAGGCAAGGCGCATTGACAGTCGATGAATCATTGGGTGTTTGCTAAGAGAAGTTTTATGGATTGAAATGAGCAGTTCTCTTTCATCAATACACATTTATGACTCGTTCACTGTGTATCAGAGAAGAAACGTAGCTAGAGGAAGCCGTTGGAGACTAATTCAACACATTTCCTTTGGTCACAATGGTCGTAATGTTGGTTTAATTTTACTCAGGACTATTTATTTAGGTCATGCTTTCATTCTGTGCGGTAAGGAAGAATAGGGTAACATGTATATGAATTAGATTTATTTAGAAGATTTAAAATGTAGGATTGACTATCTTATCCATTTCTCATCAGTTTCAAAGCCCACATTGCCAATGTCCACACTTTAAAGCCAAGCATCTGTCCAAATGCTGTAAAAAGGCAGTCTCGTTGGTAGATTGAAGTTTATTCACATTTTTAAGATGCTTCTTTTAACTTAGCTACTATGATGATAATAGCAGAAAACAGTCACACAAACCATACTACTTCATTATAAAAACGATTACGGTAATACATTCTGCTGTTATTCTAGATGTGCTAGTATCCTGAAATCCACTAACAGGATAACCATTACATATATTAAAGCTAGTCTTCAATTTGATTAAAGTGAGTATTTTTCTTTGATGATATGTAAATGTCTTCAAGCTGCAAAGCACACATGAATTTAAACATTAGACTGTAATCGTAGACAATCTTCTGATGCCTTGTTATTAGCCAACTGACATTACTATGGATTGGAAATCTAAATTCACAATGCAATTACAAAGAGATTACCTGAAAATGACAATCCAGCTCCCATGCTTATTATCTTGCATGAATTTGAATTGTAAGCCCCAAGGTGTAATCGGACATGAACATCTATCCTTTGTACTTCCCTTTTTTCGCAATTCAGCACCTCTTCTCTGCTCGAAGAAAAATTAGAATGTTATTGCATCATGTGCTGCAGTAGCTAACTGCAGCATTTTTATGTGGAATGCGTCACGTACTGTATAATAACTTTTCGTGACATATACGCTCTTCCTTGCATTTGTGAGGACAAAGAACTTGAAAATGATGTATTGAGTGGCAGGGTATAAGTGATTATGGATGACAGGGGTTCTCTCTCTCTCTCTCTCTCTCTCTCTCTCTCTCTATTTCTGCAAGTGATGAAAGTGAAAGGAGACTCCTGACTGAACATCTTTATCTTTTTTTTGCTCTGTGTGTGTTTGTGTGTGTGGGTGTGTGTGTGTCTCTCTGTCTTGCTCAAACCTCTCTATCTTTATTAAAGTGTACTAATTATAAAGGAATAAAGGCAGGAGAAACGTCTATTTTTACCCCCCCCCCCCCCTCTCTCTCTCTCTCTCTCTCTCTCTCTCTCTCTTCTCACTGTATCTCTCTCTCTCTATCTCTCTCACTGTCTCTCGCTCTCTCTCTCTCTCTTTTCACTCTCTCTTCCTTCTCCCTCTTTCTCTATTAAATTATAGGGGAACTTTGTTTTGATGCTACAACAAAAAAGGTTGAGCATGTAGACAAGGAACTTAACTTAAGTTTATTATGTTCTTATATGAAGTTTTATTCTTCATATTGACCTCATGTATCTTGTTTCATTTAAAGATGAATCATCCTGGTTTTCATTTCTTGATCTTCTTCTTGTCTCTTTGCAGATGCAGAAGGTAGTTGCCCCTTGGGTTTCTTCAGCTGCCCTTTTACTGGGATTTGCCTGTCAAAGCGTGCTTTGTGTGACGGGCTCCCCCACTGTCAGCTTGGGGGTGATGAGGATGAAATGCATTGTCTTCAAGCTAACAGAGAGGGTGCCAGAATGCTACGCAGGCGCCAGAGTGCGGGTTAGTGGTATAGATGTCATCTTCCCAGTCTTGATCCTAAAATTCTCAACATTGTGCTAGATGCAAAAGATGTATACCCAGTTCTTGTTCATATTATGTTAGTGATAACTTGCAAAATAGTGAAACTTTCATAAGGTTTCCTGATTCTATGGCTGGTAGCAAAGGTTCACTTTCATGTTCTACACTTAAAGCCAATGTGGCTACCCTGAGTAAATACCCCCCCCCCCCCATTCCGGGGATGGAGGGACAGCATTCGTGCTTCCAAAACCTCTGGTAAAGGGGTACTTTTCATGCAACAAAGTCCAGCCCATATTGACTTATACACACTGGAGATAGGGGATGCTTTAAAAAATCTGGCCTGTATTGACTTTACACATCGGAGGTAGGGTGCGCTTTCAAAGAGAGGGAACATGCATACATGTACTCTAAATAACACTGAGTGGGGGGCATAACACCTGATTAGAATCATTATTGACTCCTTATATGCCACACAAAATAGTATCCCTGTGCAAAATAGTATTTATCATGGGGTAAATGTACTTAAGGTTTTAAGATAACTAAACTGTTCCCAGTGCAAAGTAATATAGACAGGTGTAAAAGGATTGTCATAGCACTAACCAAGACCAAAAATGGGTAATTAGTCAAAGCCATTGAGTTACATAAAGCAATCCTTCCGTCAGCTTGTGCATATTGTTTTGTGCAAAACTGCACATGTGGTCGAATGTGAGGAAAGCAACCGAAGCGCTAACGTTGGCATGTGTTGTTATATTTGCAGAACCGATTGATCTATCAGACTGCCATTGTGAGAATGGAGGTACATGTATGAAAGATGATGAACCCAATATAGATGAGTATAGAGATCTTGGATACTACTGCATCTGTACTGAAGAATACTCAGGAATTAAATGTGAACTCATGGGCATGGCCAAAAGTAAGAAACCCTACAACTTTTAAAAGATATTGATAATTGTAGTGCTTGCTAAAATTACTTCCAGCTGTCAGATTTCTTTGTTCTTTCTGTACATGTACGTTGTTTCCTTGTTCTCCTAATTTCATGCAGTTGCAATGTCTCGACCTTAATTTAATCATTCTTAACCAACTCAATTCAATTCATTTTAATTCAATTTAGTTCAATTTAATTTTTTTTTTTCAATTTTAAATAACGTAGCAAAAGTCTATAGTCTAATATTGTCATATTCAAAGTAAAATACAAGAGAACATGAAATATGGTAAATGTTCATTGACATATGATAGTTAAAAAATGTCTAAAAAGGAGAATGTGACTTTTGAAGATAATGTTAAACAGCAATTATTATATTGAATTAAATATTGGATAGACTTTTACAAGAACATTGGTGCAGTAGATGCCAGATAGACATGTGCTAATAACAATGGTCTAAAAAATAAAGTAAACATAAACAAATAGGCGATATAATACCGGTAGTCATAAAGAAAAACACCTCTCTAACTTAATTTGAGAAAATGATGTGAGCCAACCTGTGTACCAACCTTCTCGCAACTTTTCTCTTGAAGAACTTGCAATCCTTTTGATAAAGGGTTCAAATTATTCGTTTAGATTTGATAATGTTATATAATCAGTTGTTCAAAAACATACTATTTTGATGTAAAATATATATCATTAAATGTCCAAGTGTATCAATAAACAATATATATTTTAAAATGTTACATTTTTATCTTAAGTACAAGGATGCTACTATATGATAACAATTTAATAAATGTGACCTAAGACTCATTAGTTTGAGAAGAATGTAAGAATGGACTTTCATGATATATTATTATATGCTTGTTATCATTATCAGGACATCACTTAGCAGCAGTAATAGCCCGTTGTACGTGTAAGAATGGGGGAACATGTACTCCAACTAGCTCAGGATTTGGCT
Organism: Strongylocentrotus purpuratus; assembly: GCF_000002235.5. Lineage (NCBI taxonomy): Eukaryota > Metazoa > Echinodermata > Echinoidea > Camarodonta > Strongylocentrotidae > Strongylocentrotus > Strongylocentrotus purpuratus. The sequence continues at coordinate 33,543,949 of NW_022145612.1, read as the reverse complement.
TTGTGTGTTCCTGTTCACCGGGCTTCCGAGGTTATGATTGCAGTCACAATGATAGTATTCCTAATGGTAAGCTAAGCTCATCATTTCCAAGCTAATATTTCAGATTGGTTGTAAAACCAATGTAAATTTCAAGCATTGTTAAATCTCACCAAGGTTTCATGCCCGAAAATGTTTGAACTACAACTCCTAATTTTTGCAATTTGCAAAATCTTTGTTCCAAGAAAATGGCTGATGTTAACAGTTCACAAATATGGTTGTTATATATTGGAAGCTCCTTGTTTTATAGTATATCATTTAAGACCTGTGGCAGATAATTTGACCCAGTAGATCATGACACATGCAAATTCTTTCATAAATATAAAATTGACCATTGTGTTAACATTTGTATGCCTCTGCCTACCTAAGGTGACATTTGTATCTTGTTTTTAATGTAAAGTTGAAGGCACCTGCAACATTGTGCAATTATCAGTCACATAGTCGCATTTGATTAAAGATGGCAGGATAATTCCTATACACATTAGTCAAAGTTGCCTCATCTTCAGTACCCATGCCTGCAAGGAATCTGAATAAAGATTGTTGACACCTTTACTTATCAGCAAATATGGATTTTCTCTTTGCTACATATTTTTTCACATAACATTTCCATAACAGCATACTTGGTCAAGGTGTTCCACATGCTCTAGATATTTACAAAGCTAATTGAATTTTGTAAAATGATGAGCAAGCTATGAATAATGTAAATGGCTGTTACTTTTTCTTTGAGAGGACATGTTTTATTCACTGTCCTAAATAATATTCTGAATTAAAGATCAGAATAATTTTACTATTAAGAAGTTGAAATTGGGCTGGCTGGATGAAAGCAATAGCCAGCCTCGGCAGTAGACGTGAGCTGCACACTTGATTCATTTCTACATGTCTGAATGGTGTTTCCTTTCTCTATGGTGAAGTGGGCAACAAGCTCAACTTGACTCTAGGGAATTGCATGCAAGCTGCTTCACTTTTACAATGGGATCAGTAGGGACTAAGCGAGGAGCAAAATAGGGTAGCGACATCTAAATGGAAATCATACACTTCTAAGTGTTTCCTGAGATCCTAAAATAACTCTTTGAATGATGAAACTGTTTTTATTGAACTTTCATTTGTAGGCATGTGAGAAATAAGGTGTTACCTGTTGTCAAGGTTTTGAACATTTGATGATTGTCTTGCTCATGTAGATATATTTCATGGCTTAGTATAGGAAATAAATTTGTATAAAAAAATGGTTCCTGTGCAAGCACAATTAAATTATGATTTATTGTAAATAAACAAATGAATAAAAGATATACAAGGCATCTATCACAATTCTGCTGTTATGATCCTAAAAAGTATAGAGGAACTGCAATCGCAAGAAGTAATAAGGAATTCAGAGAGCGAGAGAGAGAGAAAATGTGAATGCTTTATACACCATCAAAATTGTAATTTCAATTCATATCAATGATACATGTATACGTAGAGTTTTCATTATAATTATAATGATTATTTTATTCCATACAATTGTTGCATTTAATGTCACAGAACTATGTTTCTACTTGTGCTTAGTAACATCATTATTCTTTCTAACTAGTAGACTCAGATGCATGGAAGCCATTCAATTGTAGTTTTAGGAGGGCACATGCTCCAAAGGGCCCCGTTTTAACCAGAAATTTGTTTTTTAAATGTAACATTAAAAAATTGGCTGCCCTTAACCTCTGCCTTATCTCTGGACTTCTGTCAAACACAAACATTTTCCTCTTCAATTTTCCATGCATATTGCTTGGTATTACCAAAGCACCAAATCATGTTGTGACCAAAATTAATATCATACATGTAGATATTACTGAGCAGACTCTGTAGAATAGAGCTCCTATGCAGTGTTACATAAATTGAGTCATATTATTCGAGGGAACATAGCAAATGAGAGTTTTGACAAATTGTTCTTTGCTTTATTGACAATTTTTACATCATAGTACACCTTTAGACATGTTTCATATATCACCAACTCTTTTCCTTTAGAAAATAGTTTATCTTCAGGTATATTCACTCGCTTAAGTTGAGTTTAACATGTACATTTATATCGCTGTAAGCTTGTAAAATAGAGAACACATGTGAAAATAGAAATAAAACAGGTTTCGAAAATTGGTAACTTCTATCACTGTTTGACATTAGGAGTAACATACATGTACCAGAATACGTCCATCTTTTGTTATTTATATTTATTGATGCATTTTAAAATAGTGATTTGGGACATTTGTTGTGTACAGGATCGTCTTCCCCAGCGGAGTATGGCATAGCGATGGGAGCTGCTGTTGTAGCTGTTCTACTCGTCATGTTTGGTGTGGCTCTCTGTATCTGTGTCATCTTACAGTACTTGAGGCAGCAGAGAGATGGGCCAGAGAGTCCATACAGTCGGACGCTTAGCAGAGACGTTTACAGTGTGGAAGGGGTTGATATAGCAGGCTTACAAAGTAAGTTATCATTCACTTTTCGCAATTTAAATAAAATCACACTTTTTTTTCTTCCAATTTTACCTTCAGTCTTATGCCAATTTCATTGCATCCTGATTTTTCAACATGGCAAAACTTAAATAAAGGATAAATCGATAATGGAAGAATTGAATTAAACTTTAAAATAAATCCCCAAATCTTATGTATTTCCTCAATAAAGTGAATTAGTTTACATTGCATTTTAGCTTGTTATATTCGGCGATATATAAGACTCTGGTATCATTTAACATGTAGACTTATCTATTTTGTATCAGAATTTACAAATCTAATGATGATATGATACATTCTATACTTCACATCATATACTTCACATCATATGGTTCTCACTATCATTTTTCTTTTTTACTACCAACTTCACATCTTCTCGAGATGTGCCAATTTTCGTTTCTTGAAAAGTTGATCTTTCCTTTCTTGTTTGCTCGTTTCATGTGAAGTACCTTTAATTCTGCTATAAGTTATTAGTCATCCAATTTGTTTTCAAATTGTCTTTATTCCTATAGTGGAGACAGTAGAGCCTAACGACTACATACCTCCCACATACAACCAGTGTATGCACCCCTCCCCCAGTAGCCCTGATGGGGACATCTTCCTCACCCCTTCCCCGTCCAGCCAGTTCAGCGTGGGTTCACGATGGAGACTACGCACACCCGAGAGCCCGCCCCCTACCTACGATGCTATCCTGGGATTCTGCAAAGAATGTAGTGAGTTAGCCCTGCGTAACATGGCCAAACAGCAGCGTCGAGGGCAGCATACCCCTCAGCTTCAGACTCCTAGCAGCGATCAGTTTGACACCATGAGTGGTATCAGTAGTAACTACACCACAGGACCAAGCAGTGCATATAACACGGGTAACAATACACCCAGTGGGCCCATGCCATTCTCGCCTCGTGCCTTGTTTAGGAGCGGGGCAGCAGGCCAAGGAGGTATTTCCTCTCAATCTCAAACTGAAAGTCCATTAGAAGAGTTTGAACTGCGTAGAGTCCAATCAACATGACCCCAACCATTCTTCTTTTGAAGGAGCTTTTTCATCCCCTTCAAATTTTGCATCACCACAGGTTCTTTTCTACATCAGATACATTCTTATTTTGAAAGAGTATGAGTATTATATAGATAACCATCCTTGATATAGATCAAGTATGCTGAATAGTCTTCCTAATTCAGTTTGTTTATTTATTATTATTGATAGAATATGTCATCTATCCTTAATCAGAAGCGTACAGTGCATATACCAAAAAGAAAAAAGAAGAAGAATCTAAATGTGGTTGTCTGATATGAAATAGTTACTGTAATTGTAAGTAACTGGCACTGAACCCTTCTTTCGTCAGTCCAGGACTGGCAAGATAGTTCCTTTTTTCCCACTAATTGCCTGAAACGCTTGCCTGTATCCTTGGAAATGTAGAAGGGGTTCACATGAATCAATTATTGTAAATATTTGAAGGAATCTTCTTAATTACTGAAATTAATATTTTGTAGAACAAAAGGTACATATTGCTGATCTTCAGAAAAAGCGGTGCTACATTCCTCATATTAGAGATCAGCTGCATGATTTACATATGAATGAAAAAAAAATGAAATCAGATCTTACACAAAATGTCCCTATTGTAAAGTATCATGTTCTGCAAATTGTCCCAAATTGGCTTGAAAATACACTTCCTTTTGGTGCCGATATCAAACAAAAATATTGATTTAATGTTAAGTGTATCTATTTAGCTGGGATAGAGGAGTATTGCACAAAGAAAATAATAAATACCATCTTCCATCAAATTTGCCAAACACCAAGTTGTGGGTATGTTCCAATAGCTACTGTTTTTACCTTTGTATGTGAATAAAATTTAGAATAATTGGCCAGAGCAGTGACATTCCATTTTGTTCAGTTATGTACATTTATTTTAAAAGCTTAATTTATTGTTCATGCTTGTAAAAAAAAATATTAGAGCTCATTATTACAAATAAAGTGCAGAAGAGCATATTTTATATTTTTGTAATAAACCAAAACAATATACCGGTATGTAAAAGTAGAGAAATGTATAAATATAATGGAGATTTATATATTGTATGTTATTTTTTGTAACAGCTATTGTGTCAAAGCTTATTTTGCTATCTCTGTTTATTGTTAACGTAAATAAGTCCCTGAATATGTACATACTGATTCAATATGAAGACCATGCTAATGCATTTATCTGCATACATGTGTCTCACAATTTTTTCTCTAGTAATATATAGCAAAGTCTTTAAAAAGATGGTGGTATCATTGCTGTTTTCTTTTCAAACAAAAGTATAGTATAATTTGACCATTTTCTAGTTACTGAGGTCTGAAAACATGATATTTTCCATGACCAATTTGACAATAGAAAACTCATCATTTCGATCTGACATGAAATTACTTGCAATTTCATTTGGAAGCTGACTATTTCAATTTGGTGTCAGAAAAGCCCACATTGGCATTTCTGCTGGTTTAGAAGAGAGAAAAGAAACGGTATCTTGAAAATAGTGACCATCTTTAGAGTACTAGTATTTATTTCTTCCAATATTGAAATATGATATGTCCAATTTTTAACAAATATATAAACATATATTAGAGAACAATGGGTAAATGTATGAAGAGATTTAGATGAAAAGTATGTGTGTGGGGTAAAAGGTAAAGTACACTTTTCCAGTATTGTTATTGGCAAAGGCTGTCACGGTGCAATAACCAAGATGTCAGATGCTAATGGTGGTTACAAAGGAGTTTTCTAAAATATTGTACTTGTGATATGCAGCTCTTTATTGATAGCAATAGAATACACATCCTGTATTAATAAAGTTTGAAATAATTATATAATATTGACTGGCCTTGAGGGAGATACCACATATATTGCCCAAACTAGACTCATATTGCCAAAGACGAGGGCAATATGGGTCTTGTGAGGGCAATATATGTGGTATCTTCCGAAAGTTAAGCCAGCCAATATTTTTATTGTTATCCAAATCAGACATCCAGAGCAAATACATAAATCAACCATGACCGTTCTCAAAGAACTGAACAAACTTTGTCAAATCAGCAATGCATATGCATCCAGTGCTTGACAAAATTTTCGATACACTGCAAACAGTGTGCCTTTGGTGTGATTATTACGTCACAATTGAGTGCACGAAAAGTGTGCAGGTTCTCATACGCATAATAGATGCGCAATGAAACTGACAAAATACAGCGCGGTCAATATGAGACTACTGTATATTTACTTTTTTTTAAAGTCCATAGGCTTTTTTGGCATGAGAGGGTAATATGGTCTTATATTTACTGATTAGCTCTTTTAGGATTACAACAAGTGTAATATGATTTTGTAAAACCACTGCTCAGATGTCTGATTTGAAGAGCTAAGAGCAACACACAGATGTCTACAGTGCATATATTCTTTTGCTCCCATTTTTTCTTCCCATTCATCCGTGACTTAGTGTTCCCCCTTTCCTTCTCTTTCATATCTTGTTTTTATTCTTCTTTTTGTCCTTCTCACCCTTCTCCTCCTCCCATCTATTTCTTCATCTTCTTTTTTCTTCTCCATCATTATATTCTTGTTCCATCATGTAAACTGCTCAAATCGGTGACATCAATAATAATGTCATTAAAAAAGAAATGTGTATCCCAAACTTATGCTTTCATTGTACTTGAAGACTAAATGTAAAATATATTTGGGGTTAGATACTAAAATGGCATTTAAGGAGTTATTGATTCTCTGATAGCTTTCACTAATTCATGGTCCAAGCAATGATGATGAGATATGTAAAAACATATTGACTATTAATCAGTGTACATGTAGTTTCTTGTATAAATAATTGTTTTGATTTAATTGTTGTGGTACATGTATGATTGTACCTGTGTGTAGATGTTTGTCTGATTGTATCTAGGTGCCTTTATTGTGTATTACAGGGTTGTATTGTTTAGATTATGTAGTGGTTCTCTTCTATTGTTCCGTTAGCTTTAATGTTCATTGTTGACTTGCATCTCAGGCCTCAGAGCGTTAATGTGGTATCAGTAATGATGGAAGGAATTAATAAAAAGGACAGCGATGGAATTATCTGCATCAGAGTACCGGTATGTTCCATTGTTTAAAATTCACTTGCGTACTTGTATCTCTCAAAGATAGCTGAATTTTAAGACAGATTTTCTTCAGTTAATTCTGCACATTTAATTTACATTACCGTATTCATAATTTAGGATGGTAGTTTGAAATCTAACATTGCTGTTAAAGGTACTATGTCCCATTTGCAGGCCAAAAAATGAAAAGGTTAAATCCCACAAGCATTTGAAAGATAATACTAATTTAGAACTTCCCTCAAAACAAAAGGGCTTGTAAATGTCTTTTTGTGGATAAATAACGACGTTAGTTGTCGAATCAACTTTAGGGATTGCATTCCTTTTGGTAAATAGTCTGATTTTTAGACCCTTGTATCGAATGGTGTACGTTTTGTGCTGCGCAAAGATTCAATCAGGTTAATTTTGGCCATTTACAAGAAGTGGGTTATTGATGTACATAAATGCACATGTACCGGTATCTTTTACAGCTCATTTTATGTATGTTATTACCAAAGCAAAAATGAAGTCAGTAAGTCATTCAATAGTGTATGACAGTGAAGTCTAGACAGTGAACAGGTTTCCTTGCACAATTGAATTCTAGGACACTGCTTACATTTAAATTTCAAAGATAAGACATAAACGCAACATATTCATAATTCCTGCAAAGTTCTACATAATTTGATGTTGGCTGCAAATGGGACATTTAACATTTAAGTACCTGTAACATATAGAACTGACACATTAAATTTCAGTACTAAACATCCCACAAATCATTTTCTATTAATCTCTATTTCAGGTTACTGGATATGCCCATGTTTTGTACATGTAATTATATGTTTGATATTGTGAAAGTAATTGAAAGTGGAACCACCAATTGTCACATATATTGCCATGGTATTAACAGAATTTCATTTCCCCTCTATTGTCCATTATTGTCCGTGATATATAAATATATATATGCTCATTTGTTATGATTGCATGTCGTCAATAGTAATGCTAGCAATCTGGGGACCAAGGACCAAAGGAAAAACAAAAGAAGATAGATGGTGAGTCCAGCCTGAAACCATGATTTTATTAAAAATAAGAATTAAGGAAGCAGAGAAACAGGTCAGAGAATTTTTTGTTTGTAGGATGAAAAGAAGATTTGTAAGGTAATAAACCTTGCATTCTGACAGAGACCATTTTACTTCATGAGGTCACTGAATTACCTAGTCATGAATGCATATGAAGAAAGAAGGAACCCATTTCATATTATAAAAAGTGGAATTATGCTGTTTTTTGTGAGATCAAGCATACATGAGTAGTGAGACTGCCATCACAGTTACGGTAGGCTAAATTTCTTTATCTTAAACACAAATGTCAGGTATGAGCGACCAGTTAAACTTCAAATAAGTAAATATTCCATAAAAAAAATCTTTTTTAAGGCTAGAGCGACACACAAGATTAGCAATGTGACAAGATGTAAGAAACAATGCACTTTACTCTGAGCAATTAATAAATGTATGTACAAAATCCAACTTTATGACATGTATGTATATCAGAGAGATGTAATTCAACTGAAATTATTTTGTAGAATTTTTGCAATAAAAGTATTATGACAAGGAAAATATAACTGCATATACCCTCTTTTTATTTTTTCTTCTTATTTCTATTTTTCCCCTTTTCTTTCTGTCTCAGCTTTCTTTACCTTAATCCTTTTAAAGATCAACCTTTTTTTTTTATTAGTTTCATAGTGCAACTGGAAGAAGGGAGTAAGCACTATTGCGCTAGCAATTTAAATGCCTGTAACTTAAAATATATGTGCTCACCATTTAAAGAGAAGGTTGAGTTCTGGGAAGAGGTAAAAAATAATTTGTGAGCGTTATCATTGTTATTATGCAAGGGTGGAAGAACATCAGATTAAGCATGTTCCTTGAAATGCACGGTTCTTCAAATGCATTCATATTCTAAATATGACACGAGCATCGTAAAAATCGGGGGGGGGGGGGGGGGGGGGTAGGTTTTTTTTGCCATGTGCTCATGTAGTCCCATATACATCATTCTGTGTACAGTGCTTGTAACTTTGCCAAGATTTGGCCACATTTCTTATCATTTTGATGATTCCAGAACCTTGCAATACACACGAATACTCATATACTAGATGATCAACCTTTTTTAATAGATTCAACACCGTTTCTTTCAAAATGCAATCACATGACCAGAACTCAACTTTATCTTTAATACCATTAATCTACTTTCACTTTATTAGTCGATAAAAAGAAAAATTCCTTTTACGGTTTTAAAATGGTATAACATGAATAAAGCAACCCAAACCATAGATGCGAGTTACAAGAAATTCGCTTCAAGCATATATATATGTGCTTCCGATTACCCTTCTGCCAAACACACAATGATTTATTATGCATCAACACATCAACCTCATCTATTGGTTATCAACATATCAAATGATCTTTATCAAAATGTGCAGCTCGTGCGCTCTCTCTCCATCACTCCCTCCTCTCTCTCCCTCTCTCTCTCTCTCTCTCTCTCTCTCTCCCTCCCTCCCCCTCTCTCTCTCCGTCTCTCTCACTCTGTCTCTCTCTCTCCTCTTCTCTTCTTATTATCCTCCTTTCTATTTTGGTTACATTGCACTGTATCCCTCCTTCCATTCCTTCTTGGTTCACCTGTTGCTTTAAATATTGCCACTACCCTTTCTTGAATCTGTAGCACCTCTAGATCTCGATCTGAAAACATAATTTGATTCATAAATCAAAATAAGACTTCCTTTTATATCAATACTTGATCTGTGCTTTATTACAAAATAAAAGAAAGTACAAACTTCAGTGGTAACTCATTACAAATTACAGTATATTGCAGCCAGGCACAATATCATTGCACATTACAGTCACAAAAAGTAGTAAACAAAAAATATATCTTCAGAAAGAATTTAGCTGTAAACCTCTATAGGACCACTGAACATTACTTTGATCACAAATCACACATTATCAGTTCTTATCGGGCTGTGACATGGTACTAAAGATTGTCTTTGATTTTGATACAAGAAATTTGTTCAGTGTATGCTCTTTCAAAGTTGTCATGACATACATTGATGATAAAATTGACAGAATTATTATCAAACAGTAGAATCCAATGTACATGTACATGCAAATAATGTGAGAACTTTAACCAGAAGTGAGAGAGCAAAGTGAGTATGATGGAAAATACAAAAGACAAATGACTGCCATCTTAATGATCGATGAATTGCACTACCTTGTCATACCTTAATACCGTTTTCCCTATCTGATCTGATTTTAAATCTATTTTGGTAAATTTTTGATAAGAATCGTCACTTGTGGATGAAGTTTGCACACTACCATTCACATCAAAGTACTCCGATAATGTTACACAGGAAGGTCATTTGATTTGATCTTCATGATATTCTCTGTATAAAGGCTGCTGCCTTTGGTTACTCTCTCATTCATAAACACTAACACGATGAAAATTTGATTTTCATTCTAATATCCCTACAACTGACATGTACACACAAATTGTGTAAAGGTGCATAGCATTATTCATGAAAAGCTTAGTACAAGAGTCTTCATATGCGTAGTGTGCAGCAAATATTCTACGTAAAAACAAATTAGTCTAAATAACATTGTGACCACACAATATCAAATATGATTTTATACATGATATATTTCATACACAGAATGAAAATCAATACATTTGATATATCAATGAAAGACTTGATCAGCAAACTCACTGCATTTCCTACAAATCTAGAATATGACAGAAGCTGATCAACAGCTTGCTATATAATATTTCCCAGGAAAAAAAGCACAAGTTTACATAAACAATAGTTTGTTTTACTATACAATGGTAACCTCCGTTTTCCTAGCAGTATAATTCCCACTTATAAATACAAATACATGTATGTGTCATAAATTCTGTATGACGACCATGTAGACAGTTCCTTTCACTACCAAAGGAAAAGGGAGTAGTCTTCATAATTCAGACTAATTTAAATTGCTTTCATAGAACAGAAGAAAGAAGTTTATTATTTCTAGAGGCCAGACTTGCAGTTAACTTAAACACTGTACATGTAACACTCAAAGATTGAAGCTTTGATCCAATCTGACACATCCTGATTCTTCTATCCCACCCCACCCCTTTCTCTACTCTAAGTTTCACCCTCTTCTTTTCCCTTCCTAGGATTACCCAGAATGTGCTCTAACTGTTACAAGATACACTGCAGGTCTCTACAAATTTTAACTTCCAGATAATTAATTCTAAACATATGTACTTATTCACAATTATAATTTCAGAACAACTTTAATATTTCCTTTAAACTCTAGCACTGATCTTTCTTTCACTCGTATCAACCCATTGTGCAATCACTTTAACAGATTCAATCGGAACTGTGGCAGAAGTAATCATACAGATATCATAACATGATTCCCACATGATCCTATCGTTATTCTTCAATATCCACTTTGATTGCATATTTAAATAACATAAAAATCACTATTCCCAAGACACCTATTTCAATTTGGAAGCATTTCTTTTGAACTTATACTGTCTTTTAAAGAGAACATTGCTTTGTTTCTGATAGATATTTCAGGAATGTTTATGAAAGTAGGAAGCTTTAAGAAAAAGCTAACGATCGGCTACCTCCTAGCATTTGTAAGGACAGTTGGCATTGGTCCTGGAGATCGTAGCTCTCCATTAGCCTTCATAAAGGCCAGGTTCTCTCTCCTTTGCCTGTTAACATTGGGTCTAGTCCTGCTCTGAGAGAAGCCTAATCTTCCTGGTCGAGCTACACCCGAGAGATCTGCTGAATCATTCAGTGTCACCAACTGCCCAACAGAGTCACTGATATAATTAATTGCCTTGGGTAATGGGTCATTCTGACTAGAAGACAGTTCAAAAACCTTGTCATTAATAAACATTGTAGTTTGCAGCGGGTTGGATGCCACGCCCAAAGCCACGCCTAGATTGGGATGGGAGAGACGACGAGGTGTGATGGACCTCCCTTGAGATGGAGGGCTGGGTGTGGTTACCATGGTGAGCCGCAGTATGGCCGTGGATGGACGAGAGGAAGGACGCGGTTCATCAAGGTGCGCGTCAGGGACCACCAGACTACCCCGCTGGCAGTCGCATACCTGTGATTGGTGGGAGGTGTCAAGAATGTAACCACGCCCGTTACCACATTGAGTGCAAGTATTGCTCCAAACACCATCTATTGAACTTCCTGCAGTGTTTAGTGATGTAGTGAAGTTTGCAGGAACACACAAAAAGGAGAGACGGAGAGATGGAAAGAGAAAAATGAAGACAAATACATGATGGAGTGCATATGAGAGCACAGGGGGCACAATGATAGTTTGAAAATAGTATCAGAGAATAAAGATAAGGTGTATCATCACCATGGTAGAGAAGAAAGACATTTTTTTGACAAAGGTAAACAAACAAAAGGTGAAATGGATGAGAGAAGAGACATTGAGATACATGACAAAACGAATAATTAGTATGGGAAACAAAATAAGAACTACTGGTGAGTTCATGTTCCAAATCAAGGATTCAAAGTAATACGAATTGTCTACAGCCAAACCTGCCTATCTACCCCTTTTATGTCAAGGGCAGCAAATCCTGCCAAGAATTTGAGAGCCGACTTATCTGCTAAATGTTTTGTCTTGAGGTAGAAACAGGTTGGCTCGTTGTAAAGTTTATGCTCATGGGAATATCTTTCAAGTCAAATTTTATCAAAGAAACAAGCATTTTAACTTTATATGAAAATTCAACACCTGACATGCAGTTTAAATGGCATTGTTCAAGGAATCGGTGGTATATATGTACAGTATCCAAACCCTGCTAGGCTCAAATTTGCCTGCGCAAGCAAAGGCCAAGCTTGGATTTTGGTGGGGTATTTTATCACAAGAGCCAGTCATTGAAATTGCTTGGAATCCATGTTATTAACAGCTCTAGTGCGCCTTGGCCCCTTCAAGGAGGTGGACTAGAGAAGTTTAGCTTTTCTTCACATGTTTTGACATACATATTTCCTCTTTAGGAGAAAAACAGATTATCATGTATAGCAGGTCAGACTGTATTTTGGTACTTCATTAAGTCTTTGAATTATAGAGTAAGAAGAAGAACCCAACATTCCCAGGAATGAATGAAAATGATAAACCAGTGCAGGGTGAAGGATCTCTTTTTTTTGGCCTTGACGGTGGGTGATTTCTTTTGTCAATGAAACAGAAAGATCTGTTTGAATCTTAATCGATTGAAAAAATAATTGTCAATCTATTGACAGTTAATTGAATACTTGATATATTCAATTAACTGTCAATCTATGTTTCACAAGTAATGGAGCATAAAAATACTACAATGATATTACATATAACTATAATCCAATGAAATGAGCACCAACATTTCCCAATGATAGTGAAAAACATTAAATAACATAAGTAGCACTTTCATGATGCACATTGTACAGGCATTTATGTGTTCAAATAAAGTTTTTTTTTTCTCGCGAACATAGCACCGACATCTAATTATATACTTGCAATGCATCTTGCAATGCATAATTTGTTGCTAGGATAGAATAAACTTGGGAAGTGCGTTTTGTTTTAAAATGTAAATGAAAAAGGAGTATTCCCTGAAATATCTTCATCGGTACATAATAAATCTACATCAATAATCAACTCTTTTCATTCAATGTACGTAGTACATCTGCAGTTTTCTGGTTATTAACATTTCAACAACAACAAAATGGTCAGAGTAATATGGCACCATAAACTTGGTTGATGTTATTAGGTTTTTCATAATCAGGATCACTAGACCTCCATACAGACTTGAAATATCATTCTTTACTATACTTGAGATTGAATTTATGTGCATCTAACATACATGAAATTGAATACTGCGAACGCATACAGTGTGTCAATATGAACCTATGCTCTTTTAAACAGAAAAAGGGTGTTCTTACATGAACAAATTTTCAAATCAATTGTGTTCTTTTTATAATTCACTGTGTTATTGTATACTTTCAATCATCTCACATAGTTCACAAAAATATGATCATATTCATGGCATACACAAGTATATACAAACATGACTCGTATTGTCCCTATGATATAAACAAATCTCATTAAATGTTGAGATAAATTAACTCAAGACATTTTTGGGCAAGTAATAATAACCTATACAGAATGTTCATTAACATTGATGGAAGATTATTTAAAAATGTAAAGACCAGAGCACAACTTCTCAGAAATTCATAGAAATAATACAGTCAAATATGTATTTTAATGAATTCCCATTGTGACCTGAATTAACATGCCACTTCAAATAATTTCTACAAACAATACATTGAAGTTTGACTATATCCCTTAAGGGGGTTTCCTTCTAAATAAATGTGACTGTGCTTTCAATAAATCTATAATTTCTTGTCGATTGTCTTTGGCGGGGTCATGAGAAAGAGATTGAACAGTACGTACTACTCTGGCGAGACAAGCAATTTCTTGCTTCATGTTGTCCAGCTGCTGGGAGATCTTGCGGCTTTGAAGGCGATACTGTTACCACGGCAACCATGGAGGATGCAGGGATGGTCCACATCAGATGAGCAGATCAGCACAGGAGTGATAGGAGCATAGCAACAGGGTCAGGGAGGGGAGCCATAGAATGGAATGATTGAGATGGATGGATGGATAAGGATGAGGAATGGATGTTGAGGGTGAGATGAAAGAAGAAAAGCAGAAGAAGAAAGAGAGCAACAAAAAACACAAGCACAGAGTTAGTAATGGTGGCAAATAAGCACAAATGAAAAACATTTAGGATGGCTTCCTTACCCCAATTATCAATGATAATATATATTGAAAATGTTTAAAAGTGAAAATTAAATTAGCACATGGATACAAGTTTTATTTGTTATTCAAATTGTTTGATTACATAATTTCTTTGTTACAGTCATTTTTCTTTCATTCTTTTTTTTCTTGGGGGGGGGGGGGGTCTCTCTATTTTCTTTTTGTGTGTGTAGCTTTTTCCTTTATAATCCCATTCATATAGTCAATATGGACATATATTGAAAAGCTTTGCCCCCCTCCCTCCTTTGTTCAGTCCTCTAGTTCAGTTAAAGGAAAATATTGTGTGATGTTACATGCATATACAGTGCAGGTGCTGGGTTTGCATTTGCATTTGCATTTGAGCTCCTTTTAAGACAAAGATATGATATATTACACTGATATACATTTTTGTGCAGCGTTTGACCAACTGGAATACAGGACAAAAAATAGAAACTCTCACACTGTGACTTTGGTGTGAGGCCAGTGAGTGTGTCTACTTTATTTCAAGCAATGTGTAATATTGCATATAATGAGCTTTTTGTGCTTCTTTACACAAGTGTACATAAAGAGAAATATATGTTAAGGCTTAGATAATAAACACAGTCAAGACTTTAGTCAAGACTATATCATATTAATTCATTCAAAAAGAATAATGCAGATTGGGATGCAAGCACAGCATGAACAAAATACCATTTTCACAATATGCTGCAAATTAAAGAGTAAACAAGCAAAATATAAATAAATAATTTTCCCGGAAATCCCAATCACAAATGAACATGCAAGCAACAAAGATGAAAAGTGCATTATAAATACACAATACAACAAGACATGAAATCACAAGAAATATCATATTGGATGGGAAGAAAGGGAGGGCTTCATTTGTATTCATGGGCAGACAAAATGAAACCCAAAATGGACTTAATGGAGTTTAAGTTTAATAATTAATTTCATATTTCTGTTTCAGAACGATTCTGCTCTGACTCTTCTGAAACGGTCTAAATGTATTATTACCTGGGCCAATTGTTGGAATGTTATAATAATTAGTTACATGTAACAATAGTGATATGGACAAACTGGTCTGATGTTCATGTATTCATCATGAGTAATGGACACAAAATGAATGCTTCTCTGTACAATCAATCACTTTAAAGATATATTTCTTCTTTAATCAAAATTCAGTTGCTGTCTTTGAACATGATAAACAAGATAACATACTGCGTATATAAAATGGAATGTATAACAAGGATTAAATGGTATATATGTTGGGGTAAGGATGTGAATTATGCATCCAGCATGCAATTGGCATACATCTACATGTATTCATGCTTAGGATTTCTTAAAGTGTTTCATTACACTAATAATGAGGTATCTTTGTTTAAGTTCTCCTACATAGCGGAGAGAACATTCAAAATTTGAAAATATAACCTCAAATAGTTTTTAATGTGTCATGAAAGAGAAACAACATATTTGTCTGCGTTATAAAAACTATTATAAGAAAACAATTACAGTTGTGGCAGTAACAGCTATGATTTATCAAGAATCAGTGAATCATTAAAGATACAATGAATGCTGATATAGGCATGTGGTATGTCAGGTCTAATAATAAACTTCAGATTTCAAATCTATGCTGCCTATAATACCTATACATTCTACATCACTCAAAAGTATAAATAGAAATCATTCAATTCGCACTCCTTAATAAAGCTTGACACTAAAATTATAATTTTTCAACTATAAATTTGAGGAGTAAACTTCCATCTTTGGGGTACGATTAGAGAGAAATATAATCTTATCGATTATTGATTATTGATTGGTATATGTATCTCAGCAGAAATGCAAAAAGTGGAATAAACTGAATTCCGAATAAAGTTTAATGGAAAAGAATAGTTGGTCTCAGAAAAGGGAAAAGAATAGTTGGTCTCAGAAAAGTAAAAAGACCTTCCACATTTTCACAACCAATAGTTCACAGACCCAGTGCAGTTCATGATACTAAAATATAAATTGTGCATGCCTTCACTCCACTGATATACCAACAAATGCATTGTGTATAAATGTGTACATGATATATACATCATACACTCTTACATTTAAATGTACATATACATATAATATTTAAAAAACAGAGACACTGTAATATGGAATTACCATCAACATTCAATATGCATATACATGAAGGACTGTTATGATTAATGCCAAATAACGACTTGGATGTTCATTGATGCAGTCTTACATTCAGTATGATAGGCAGGACTGGACAAGTGTGACATTGTGCAGGTAACCAGTGGGTGCAGGTGGATATATGGGCAATGATAATTAACAATGCAATTTGAAAAGAGCCTGATACTTTAATATCCCACTCTCCTGTGTGTGTGCTAAGAATGATTGGAGAGTATACTAGTGATATTCAAACGTGTGATTGTGAAGGTGCACATGATCCTGTTACCAAAGACACGACAATGTGAACGGCATGGCAGACATGAAAGGAATAACGTGGTTTCCAGATCTCGCCCCAAAACTGAACTCTTTGTATTGTCATTTATTGATTTTTTTTGTTCTCTTTTAATAGTTGTTTTTAAATCTCAGAGCCCACTAACAGCATTAAATCAATTTGGTATGTAAGAATATCGCTTTTAATTATTCCCTTGTCTTTGAATTTCATAAATTATGATGGAACCTCTTTTTCAACAGGTTGGTTAATTCATCTATTTCACGACTTTACTTATAAAACCTGATAAATACCTTATATCTTGATTTCAAACTTTTTGGTTTGCCATAACAAAATTATCAGTTACTGCCTTTTATTATCTTGTCTATTGGGAAAACATTTAATTCCATCCTCCAGGAATCTTCTTTATTTTTCAACCTTTACAATCCTTTCTTTTGTTATACTTTAAATTCTTAAACTCCAATTCGTTAGATTGAAATGCCAGGAAAAGAGCTTTAGGATTATGTGGGGTCCACTGTACCATCGTTATCTTGTAGCTCTGTGGATGATGAAATATTCGTCTGGAGCCAGACAAAGTTAATGCCCTTCCGCCTCTGAACAGATGTGATAATGTTTATGTAATACATGTATGTGCAGAAACCTTGAAGAGCCCCTGAATTGAATGAAACCAAACTGCACACAAACCAATCCAAAAAACCAAATCACTGGTTACCTGTACAGTACTCATAGATCCTACGTTAGTCATGTGATCATATGTAATCACCCAGCCAAACAATGGCAAAAGCAAGTGAAAAAATACGGAAGGAAAAATGATTAGTTTGTTGTGGAAGAAACAAACCTTGGATTTTTACATGGATACGTGTCATTCATAAATGATTTAAACAAAACATGTATAAGGAGGTAAATTTGTCTGTGGAAAAATTAAACTTTATACAAAAAATGGGGGGAGGGGGTGATTTTGTACTGCAACTTTTTCAGTTCAAAGACATTTAAACAGATGCTGTATTTTCAAACAAGTACCAACTTTATGATTTCTCTATGTTCAAGCACTGCTTAGGTGAAATCAGTGCATTGTGTGTAAATCACCATACTTACATAACATCTTTCTGTATCTTCAACCAAAAAGAGGCTTAGAAAGATGTGTACTTGTTTATACTTTAATACATTGTTATTTATACCTGAATAAACAAAAATTGATACCATCGATTTCTACAAATATCAAGTATAATAATGGTATGGCAATGATACAGGGTTCAACACATACAATACAAACATATATGAATTCAGAAACATCCCAACCATTTGGTGAATGCTGGGATTTCCATATATATACATGATATTACATTTTACAAAATAGTTCTTACGAAAATAGACCATACAAAATATTGCACTTCAAAACATTTCCTTGATATATAATAATATTGCTTTCTTAGATGTCTTGCGCAGATTTTATCTGAAGTTTTGCAATTATACTTCAAAAGTGAATTAATATGGAAATGGACAAGTTCAAATTTCTATTGTCATTATAAAAAAAAAATCAATATTATTCAATCCACACACAATGTCATCTTCACACACTTTATGACTTTCTATGGAAATGTTTTTTCTTTATCTCCCAACTGGTTATGTTAGATTTGTCCAACCTAGCTATTGTTCCTATAAAAATATACTTTGTTCTGTCTGACCCACTCACTTTGAGGGCTACAGAGCTTTGATCTTTCCATGAAATAATTGTCTTATTTCTCTTTAAGCTAAACTGGAATCAATCACTTATATATACAATTTTAATTGTCTATCTTTGTTCAGTATTTCTAGATTTCTATTTTTCTTTCTTTATTCAATTATTTGTATCTTCATTTATTTATTCATGCATTTATCTTGTTCATTCTCTATACATTTGTTTATTCCTAACTAGGATGGCCCATTTCATGTTTAAAAGTGGTCTTCCATAAGGCCCATTTACAACATAAACAAGTATATACACATCTTAACATACAAAAACAAGGATGACAACAAAAATTGTCACATGGTGAGACTTTCAATAAAAGTAGTACAACACATCAAAACAAATATTTAAAAAATGCAGCATCAATTTTATCAGTACTTAGTACTGCTTCCAATATGATGTGAATTGATCAGTTACGATGTTCTATATGGAAGAAATCCTGTCAAACATTTAATTATTGTTTAAATTGACTAGATTTTTCAAAGTACTTACAAGAATTCCAATTTCTTACAACGAATACGTTTCTAAATGTGTGTTTTTGTATGATTTGCTGTAAAGCTGTGCAACATATAAACACAGAACATGGCTGTCTGGCAAGGATCAAAGGTTGAATGTCAAAGTTCAAATAGTTGTGCTACACCAGGAGTCCATTGATTCTGTCAAGGCACCTCCTAAGCTCGGTGAAAGCTCAGAGCTTTGGCCAGTATGCTGCAGCTTCAGTTTAACTTTCAGAACTCCTGATCTGACCTGCTTGACAAGGGCGCCCTCATTGTCTGAAAACTTTGGTTTTTGGAGATTGATCTCGTAGTCTCCTACCGTGGGAGCTCGCACGCGTGATGATGGTAGCTCCCTCTTTGGAAGCTTCCTTGCAGCTGGGTTGTACTCTTCACTGTATAATGTCTGAATGTATCACAGTTATTCTCACAGCCGTCAGACACCTCAGATGTAACATTCGCTTTACTGTCCCCTCCCGCACCTGCAGATCTGACCATCACTTGTGTTGGTTTCAACTCTTCCCTCCCGTCACCCGATGGCTTGTACTGCAGGCTTGGTAAATGGATAGTCTTGGTGGCCGTACTGACGTTCTTGGTCATCGTGTCATCAGTCTTGGGTTTCATCTTCCTGCCTCTCAGTCGCTTTGTCTTCTTTCCATGAAAACTGTTAGTGCTACTACTAACACAACCGTTAATACTACTACATGTACTATCAAACACATGCACTTTGTCAATACCTGCTAGTTTCTTCTTCATGTCCTCCATAGTAGTAGCCTTGGTGTTGCACCTGTCTTCAGTCCCAGCTTCTGGAACGCACTCGTCTTCTCCATCTTTCCTCCTGGTGTCTTGCTGCGTTGAGGATCAGACTTTCTCTCAGCCTCAGGACGAGGACTGATTATGTTGTTGATGCTCTTCTGCCGATTCATTGTCACTGGTCGTCGCACGCCAACGCCATCCACGCTGACGGACGACCCAATGTAGGGTGGAACACTAACACTCGGCTGTAGAAAGAATGAAAGTATGACATCGTTAAAGCACAGTTGTAACTACGAGGACTGTGCGTGGTATCCATTGATTCAGTACAAGTGTCTAATCTTTCATGAAAATGTTCTATAAGACATCACAACATACCAAGAATATCTTCATTTAAATATCTCTTGTAGACTTTTGTAAGGAATATTGTACATCAATCAGCAGGAATAATTCATATCTGTCAGCATACATACACTTTTCTTTGGGGTGAGGTTTCCATCAACCTCTAAGGTTGGAATGGTGGCGAATCCTGTCCAAGAAATGAAGTGTTCAACAATCTATTTGAATTTATAATGATACATTTTCCTTCCTGAAACAATCACTTTGACGTAAGATGTAAGATATTGTTATGCCTTACTTAAATATGAAGCAAAATACTGAAAGTCACAAATCAACTGTTGAGAGATTATTCATGACAGATCTTCAATAATTTGGTGGCATGCACAGAATAATTTAAGGCTATTCATTAGACACTTACCCCTTTGAAAAGGACCTGGAATTTACCAGTATCGCAGTTCTTATCATGCCTGCGATCCAGAACAACCTTCATTGTGTCCTCTATCACAGAAGCACACATCTCCTCTGTGACTGGTGTGGAGGCGCCCATGGCAGGACTAGCGTTGATCTCTAACATCCATGGCAGAAAATCGTCTGTCAACATGAAGTCAGCCCCATACAGCTCAAAGGAATTCTAAGAAGAATTTTGAAATAATATATAAAAATGAAAATTATGACAAATGCAAAATCCACATAAAAGTATAACAAAGTGACTTTGTACCAAATAAATCAATCTATACTGCAGCAGTGTAGAATAAATTGAACTATGTTAAAACCATAGATACTATTCTGAACACACATCTCTCTTTATGCTCCTAATTCTAATAATAGAAAATCGAAGGGCTCTTCACATTAATTTCTAAATATCATGCTCAATAAATGACTCTAATCACATCCAAGAAAAGGCGATGTTAGAACAGTCACACAACTCTTCCTGATTCTTAGTAATTTTGGTCTCTTGTATATCAAGATTATAGATATATAATATAACCCCATAATTTTAACAGAACTATTCATTTGAGTATTTCCTTTCCTATCTAACCCTTCACATATGTTTGGTTTAATATATAACATATAGTGGCCTTATCAATAGATTTTCTTTCATAGTTAGGAATACCGAGCTTTTTCTAACTCACCTTCCTAGCCTCCATGGCATCCTGTGCACAGAGCATACTATCAACAATAGCCTTCTTCATGCCTGGTACAATCACACTCTCCCACAGACCCTCAAACCCACGATCATCCAGGTACTTGCGGAAGGTGTCACTGTCCCACATATTATCATATGGCAGGTTCTCATCACGCTCTACGGCATTGTCGTAGTTCTTCTGAATGGACTGGTTGGATAGATGGATAGATCTGCAAAGAAACGAGAGATAGAGTTACTTGCTATGTATATGTATGAAATCAAAATACAGAACGTTATGAACATAACATTTATATGGTTTAACCAAGAAAATAAACCATATGTCTACACAATCATTAGATGAAGGAAAAGAAATTTCCTATTTGTCAATCAAAGCAGCTTACCGTAGCTAGCCCTTAGGATAAGAAATTTAAAATGAATCAGTGCGCTTTAACAAAAATCCTCATATGTAGTATCTTGCTAGGGATTTCAAGATGTAGATTACCTTTTAGTATATGCACATACTTTAGCATCTCAAGTTAAAGACACCATTTTCAAAATGTATTCAAATTCTTACACATTTGCCTAGCAACAAGCTTATTACATTGACCTGTTATATTATATATTATTAAATAGGAATAGTACAAAATGCAAATTGCATTCATTAATCGTTGCTAGGTAGGGAAAACATTATGGCTTTCCCTACTTAACAACACATAAATGCAATTTGCATTCTGGCTATTGAAATACAACTATTTGTTCAACAGGTGAAAGATGTATGCATTAGATTTGGTTCAGTACATTGTGAACATTGCCTTTTGAATTGACATACAAACAATGAATCAACCTGCATTTTAATGGTAAGAGTACAATGAACAAATATATTTAATTTCCAAACATGTGAATCTAATAGTTTAAAGGCACTTGGAGGAAACTCTCCATCAACTTAAAAACACTTGTTAATTAAGTGGTATATAGAGAGATTCTGCTCAAGACTTACTGGGCCAAGTCATCAAGGGAGAAAGGCTGGGTGCAGAACCTGAGGTAGCAAGCATCATACCACCAGATAGTCAGAGGGTTCCAGTCGGTGACCAGGAACCACTGACGGATGTCAAACTTTGTCTGGTAGATCAACAGAGGGCGCTCTATATACTTTTGGACGATCCATTTCCCTTCTTTCTTGACCATCGGGTTACCAACCAGCTTCAGGATCTCATCAAGTTTGTTCATGCACATGATACCTGGTGAGATTGAAAGGTTTGTTAGTTCTTGCTGTCAAAGTTGATTTCAATTGGGTTATTCTGAATTGTAAATTATGAAGTGCATGTAAATTCTCATGGAAATGAAATTTGGGATTGTTTTACATGAACAAATATAAGAACTATGAATACACATAGTTTGGTGAAAATCACTAACGGTGAAATGTACAACCACATATATGACAATTTATTATATTCAACAACTTTGTCTCTTAAAGATACTATGTCCCTTTCGCAGCCAACATCAAATTCTGTAGAACTTTGCAGGACTCCTACTATCTGTGAAATTTTAAACGTTAGCAGTGTCCTAATATTCAAATTATGCAAGGAAACCCGTTTACTTGCTAGACTTCACTGTCAGACACTATTGAGTGACTGACTGGCTGTATTTCTTCAATAACCCACTTCTTGTAATGTCCAAATTTAAACTGATTGAATCTTTGCGCAGCATAAAACGTACGACTATTCGGTACAATGGTCTGAAAATCAGACTATTACTTACTGGCTCTATAGCTCCTAAGTCGATTCGACAACTAATAGTCATTATTTTCCCACTTAAAGACATTTTCACGCCCCCTTTTTTTTAGGGAAGTTCTAAATTAGTATTATCTTTCAAATGCCGTTGGAATTTAACCTTTTCATTGTTTAGGGCCTGCAAATGGGACATAGTACCTTTACAGCTTTCCTTGATTTTGTGTTATTTGTGTTTTTTGTTTGTTCTTGCATTGTTTTTTTCTTCTAAAATATTTGAAATAATTAACCAACATAAGAGGGGAATTCAATTGTTGAAAGGCTCACCTCTGCCTCTCGACTTAGCACCAGGTTTTACAATCCAGATGTTTCTAAGGCCTTGCATGTCGAGCTGAGGTAGTATTGATCGTAGTCTGTTCAGTAGGCTCTCACAGTATACATAGTGCATGGTGACATCATCAATGCTCCCTCGTTCACTGTGGATGGGAGATAAAAGAAGGCAAATATACTTGAAACTCGACTTATGTCTTGATGAAACAATAATATTATCCAACATGCCAAGAGAGAAATGATATACTATGAGCTAACAAGCAGGAAATAGCTTCATGTAAAAAGAAAGTGATTGATGTTGTGAAAGGGCCTGATTAACTCTTGGGCTGACACGTAAATGTCTAGAATCAACATGAAAAATAAACTCAGATGTCATCTATACTTGAAAGACAATGCCAATAGATATTCAGTAGATCATTTCTTTCACAATATGATTTGCAGACTGTGGTAAAGGGTCTAATCATCTTATTTGCAAGCTACTTTCCCTTAATCCCTTCCAATCTCTCTCCCTCATATCTCCATCTCTCTGTCTCTATCTCTCTCTCTCTCTTCCTTTCTCTTTCCCTTTCCTTCTCATTCTCCTTTCTTTCTTTCGCCATTCAAAGGGAGTGGTCATTTGTCCTCTTGTGACGCCCATAGCTTTACCACTGCCTATCATTATCTTTCTTGAGCGAAAAATACTGCCTTTGGAACTAACGCTAACTTGAATCTAAGCCAATAAATTAACATCAATCTACCTTGTCAGCTGATAGTACTCTGTAATGAATTTGTCCCACTGCTCATCAGTTAATAAAGGTGAGAGATCCTCATCTATATCATCATGTTCATGAGATGCGAGGAAGTCTTCAACAATCTTGATGGCTATGTTTACAAATGGTGTTTCCTAATACCACTGGTATCTTTCTGGCTTTCAAAGCTTTGCCTGCAACACAGAAAAATTAGCAATTACATGTAGAATGAAAATATTCATGGATTCTAAGATATTTTCTGACTGAAAGGTTTTTTAAACATTTGCAATGAAAATGCTAACTTAACAAACCCTACCCTCTGATATTTTTACAAATTTGAAGCGGAAAGAAATTTTTTTTAAACATAATTTGTAGTATCAAGCAAACTGCACAATAAGCAAATTGAAAAGCTATTCTAATAAGGACATGAATGAATGTGATTGATGTAAAAAGTTTATAACAGGAAAATATAATCATTCTTTGAATTATTCCCATTAATATCAAGAAATAAATGAGAGACATGCACTCAAGTATAAGAGACATTCATGCATTGCGCTGCATTGATATACAATCAAATAAATATAAGCTTTTTGATCAGACAGACTTATTTTTACCATTTC
Organism: Strongylocentrotus purpuratus; assembly: GCF_000002235.5. Classification (NCBI taxonomy): domain Eukaryota; kingdom Metazoa; phylum Echinodermata; class Echinoidea; order Camarodonta; family Strongylocentrotidae; genus Strongylocentrotus; species Strongylocentrotus purpuratus. Next base: position 33,519,267 of record NW_022145612.1, on the reverse strand, counting down.
TCGGACTTGTAATATTTTTGTTCTCTTCTGTTTTGTCACTTTCTTTGTTCTCTTCTTCTTCTGTCAGGTCAATGTCTAGGTCTCCATCTTGTTTCATGACAATCCATTTCAACACACCGATAGCAGCTGATACCCTGTAGTCATCTGCCAAATAATACAAAATGAAGTTTCCCATTACACCATATGTAATTTTTTTAAGAAATCATTTAAAAAAAAATTAAAGACTTTGTTCACAAAGCTATTTAATGCACAGACAAATGATAATGATAATGATAGTGGGTTCTTGTAAAGTGCTCTTGTCTGTCAGACTTGACACTCCTGGCGCTCCACAATTATGACCCTAGCTTCAGTATGGCTGCCATTATGGCAATCAGGAATTTCAAGGAATTAATTCCTGCCAGGTACCCATTTACCTCACGTGTGTCGAGTGTGGAAAATGCAGATTAATGTCTCGCCACAAGACATAAGTGCCTCGCCACAAGACTAAGTGCCTCATTGGGATTTGAACATGGACCATGTGATCCACAGTCAGTGACAGTATCTACTACACCACAACACCTCTAGCATAAAATGCTGTGATTTAACTCCAAACATCCAAATAGAATCCATTGAACAGCCTTCCCAAATAGTTCTTAGAAAAAAATTGATACACACTATATATGGTATATATAAACTTCACGTATGCTCATGTGTCCTAAAGTCCAATTTAGCACAGAGCATGTCATTTTTGTTCCTTTCTGAGGTTCTTTGTAGTCAACGAAGAGCTCTTTTCCAAACCAATTCTTACCTACGAATGCCTCCTTTTCTTCATCTGCACATATCCTATAGCATCGAGGTAAGAATGTTTCTGCCTCTCTCTCCTCAAACCAAGGAAGATTCTTCAGACTAAGGCAGAGACCAACCTGCAATGGTGAAGGCATATCAACAATTAACAACACTCATTTTGTTTTCCTTCATATTTTGTTGATATGTTACATTAAAAGGTAGAAAATATGAGAAAATTGAGGCCAAAATATGCATGTGCAAGAAAAAAAGTAACTAGAGTACCTTTACAACTGCACAAGACATATATTTTGTAACTTGTTTTTGTTCCAAAGTTTAAAGAGTTGGAGGACTGTCAATAGCAGCTCTGGTAGCATAACGGAGAGGTATGCATTATGGTTTACCATGGTCAGTTACCTATTAATTCAATCACTGACCAACTGTTGATAAGCTTCTTATTTGACATCAGTATCATTATCATCATCAAGAACAAATTGTCAAATATCAAAATGAACTTACATCATACTGATATTATAAAAGCTGATTATATTTTCAATTGTATAATGACCTGCAACTCATTTAACTGAGTTCAGGTGTTACATTTCTTATTAAAAAAGACATCATTTTAAAACAGATTTTTTACTGTTCATTGCTTACCTTTGTTGTGAAAGTTCCATTCTTGCAGAAATGGTTGACAATTGTGTCCTTTCTCAATAGTTTGTAATCTACAGCTCCCTTACGCACTGTCCACAGAAATGATGGGGTGGCATTCCGAACAATTCTTGACTGTAGAAATGACAAGTAATTCAACAAATGATAAGATGGTAAGCAAGTGCAGTACGTGTAGCTCAGTGAGAGGGTTTTCTTTCTATACCACATTACTCTTGATCATTGTACAGTTATTGTGTGGCCGAGAAATTGTTCATTTTTAATTGACACTACAGTTTCAGAATACATGCAGATCCCATGGACAAGTTCACTATTTTATGCCATGTCAGCCATTTTACACATTGCAACGTTGCAGAAGCTTTCCTTACAAAACATCTGCTGAGCACCCTGTTCATAAAGAGCATGGACAAAACTATATTCAAAGGAAATTTGGGTTGTTTTTTTCTTCTTACTACTACAGTCAACCCTGTCTATAGCGACCGCCCAAGGGAAATGCAAAAAAAGTGGTCTTTGTAGACAGGTTCCTTTAGTAGGCCTACATGTTTCAATGAGAAACTATTTTCAAGGGAACAGAAAATGAGGTCTTTGTTGACAGGTGGTCACTAAAACAGGTTTGACTGTATCAGTACTTGTTTATTGACTTCCATTCCAACAAGAGTCTGGAGATGTCAAATAGGGATCTTGAGTGGTATTAGCCATCAAATTAAACTGTAATGAATGCTTTATATTTCTACTATAGATAGAAATTATATGTTTTAAATAAAGATTGTTATTAGTACTTACCATGATACCGCAAGCACCATTAGGATCAGTGAATAAAGCATCATCATTGCCATCATCACAAGCATTGTCATCTGAAGGAATAAAGCATAATGTATTTGGGAATGCATAAAATGTAATGGTCTACGGTGAGATATTACATGATGTCTGCAAATACTAAGAAGAGCAATCAACTCAGTGTACAAAGTGACATGAGATAACAGCTTCCTGTTCACAACACACAATGCACAGTCTATGAACAGTGAAAGTTATAAGGGGTTATGACCTTCTATAAATGTCAAGGGGCGGGACTTTTGAAATTCATTTTATCTCAGTGAGACAAAATACCTTTAAAATCTTATTAAACAGGTGTTCTGATAATCATTTGATCTCGCTAAGACACAACCATTTGTGATGCAAAGTTGTTAAATTTCACTCTCTCATGTTCAGCCAATGTCCCTCTAGGGCAAGAGAGCGTGAATACGTAATTTTTACAAATTTTACTAAGGGTGTCTCAAAGTGCAAACACGCTTTTGCTAGGATTTCCTTTAAAAAATGATGTTACATTACATTGTATCTATTAAGTGAATCTCTTCTATATCATCTAAATTAAAGCTGAATAAGGAGAATCAACCAATGCTAAACTTCCATTCAGTGAAGAGCTCACAAAAATGATGATGTTCTACAAATTATAGGAGTTGCTTACCATCCATATCATCATCATCGTCAGATCTTAATCGTCATCCTCGCCTCCATTCTTCTTCTTATACTTGTGTGGGTTCATGAGTCGATATTCTTTTTCCACCCATGATCTGCGCATCAGACTGGCCTGACCACTGGGTAAGGACCTTGGATGGTGAAGATCTTTTTCATCTATGATTAGCAGAAATAAACAGGAAAAAAACATAAATGAAGATATACAACATGATCCTATTCATTCATCTGCAAACAAACATTCCATATTGTGACTTAAAAATAAGGGCACCGTCTTACAGAGAGTTGATATCAATCGCAACTATGTACTTAAGAGATGGGCAATTGCAAACTTGCGATTGATTGGAGGACTTGTGATTGATTTGGATCAATCGTAATCAAGACATTAAAAAAAAAAAAAAAAAAACATCTGATCATATGATTGAAAGCCATAATTTAGTTGAGAAAGAAAAAATACAAACCCAACTTATCCAAGAATCTGCAAAATAATTTATAAGGTACCAAACAGTACATCTACTGAACATTTTAAGTACAGATGGATACCAAAATAATGCTTGCCTAGCTATTCAATCTGCATTTACCTTCATTGCTTTCTCTGCCATGATCTTAGCATTTCTTAGCCGGTCGGTGTTGGGAGCTTTTGATATTGAGTACCTAGCCTTGCTCCTAGGGGAGAGTTCTGGAGAGGCATTGTCTTACTACGAGTGTGATTACATGGGAAAAAGGGGACTTGTTTGTTCGCTATCTTCTTCCAGCTGGCTTGAGTGACCTGTAAAGAAGAAAAAAATATGGCAATATTAATCTTTTCCTCCCTTTTATATAATTTCTCTAACACATACATGTAAATCTCTCTTTCATAAACATATTATCTTTCTAATTCCCATTCGGTAAACCAGCTAGTTTTTAACCCCTTTAATCCCATTTTTAGGTGATTGCACTTTATATTCTCTATCCTACACAGTACATTGTATCCCAAGCAAAATCACTACAATCATACATATCAACTAAATACATTTATGCATTATTTTAAAGTAAATGTCAAAGTGCATATCAACCAAGCTCTATACATGTTCATACAACAAACATGTTCATAGTAAGCTTAATCTGTGACGTTTTAGTACCTTCGCAGGGTAGGTTGTTCCACGTTTGTGATTGAGATGTTTAGGTTTGGTGTTTCCTTTCAGCCTCTTCAGGGACATACTTGTATTTGGACCATATGCACCTGGGAAAAAGAAAAAGGAGATTCTGTTTGAAGAAGCAAATACCAACTCTTGAGGTAGAAGCAGCTTGATAAAGAACTACCTCTACTTCACATAATATGGTAACAACGGTTTTAAATTCATTCCATCATATTGTTTGTAATATGATTTGAAATACATGTATGGTATTCTTACATTATACATGACTATGGTACTTAAATACATGTACATACAGAAGTACTATTGCAGTATTTGTATGAAAGCAACATCCAAGCAACACAAAAACATCTACTGACATTACAGAATAATTGGAAATTCCTGTATCAATATCTTTTCCTATATTCCATAACAGAAAATACAGTTTTTTCTGTAGCAGTTCAACCAAGTATCAGAAGAACAGAATTATAATAAAATGTAAGACTCACTGTCTTGCAGCTTGTTGAAACTGACAGATGTCTGCATTAATGTTCCGCCCCGCCCTGGCTTGACCGGAGCTAGAAGAGATGGAGTAGAGCCCCCTGTCGGTCTCTTAGATGCAGTCTCTCCAGGTGAACTCTCTTTAGCGTCAATCAGGTTGGGAGTTGAGCTAGGTGTCCTCCATGCTACCTGCGACGCTTCTTCATTCTTTGTTGGAAAAAGAGACAGGGGGTTAGCAATAACTATACAGTGAAACCTGTCTGTAAAGACCACCCAAGGGAGACAAGAAAAGTGGTCTTTATAGGTACATGTAGGTGGTGTTTATGTACAGTTTTCTTTGGTACATGTTTCAAGGAGAAACCATTTTCAAGGGAAACAAAAATGTGGCTTTATAGGCAGGTGCTCTTTGTAGACAGGTGGTCACTAAAGCAGGTTTGACTGTACAGATCTCTCTTTAATACATGCCCCCCATTCTTAGCAGGAATTAACCCAGATATATTTCTACTTTGAACCTTGAAATATTTCTACTCTATTTATATGTTTAAACTATAAGTGTTTACAAACTAATTCTGCTAGTAGTAACTAAATTTGTAAACTCAGATCATTAGGTTACTTTAGGTTGGACTTATTTTGCCCCTGTAAACACACATTTATCAAGCTTCTTGGTCATTATGTGACTTGTACCATAAATGTGAAACATTATGAAATAATAATAACTGATAATAAAAAATACTTACATGATCTTCTTTTTCTTTAAGGCTTAATCTTCTTGTTTTGGCGATATTTGGTACAGGAGAGAGGCGTCCTCGTAATGGCAATTTCGTGCTTTGTTCCAGCTAGAATAGAAGAAAAGAAAAATATTAATATGAAAGGAAGGAAATTAAAATTGATCATCAGAGATCTAATATTCCTCAAGAATGTGCTTTTTTTCTCCTACATTCCACTAATGTATGAAGGGGTGACCAAAGTTCGTGGACATTTTAGAACATATTACAAAATGTTGATATTCGATCTATGATTTCTCATATTCTACACAACTTTATTTATTTCAATTATTACCAAATGGACGGCAAAGTTTTTTACTACAGATTGGTTCAACTAGAAAATTTTAACCGTCGAAGGATTTCAGAGATATCGCGATCTAAAATTTGATGTCGATCGTGCGCGCGCGCGCTGCATCTAAAAAGTCATAAAAACAATGAGACTTAACTTCACGCACGGTGGTTTACAGTTGATTATCAAAAAATGTGATCCATCAAAAATAAGGTAATATCATAATTTGCAAGGCAAGATATCGTACAATCAGTTCGTACCACTCTTTACTTACAATTTCAGGATTTCTGATCTCAAAATGAAGATTTCCAGACCCTTATCGGTAAGTTGATAATTTTTCGGAACGGACACAAATAACTGCAAAATTTGCCG